>NC_142347.1:40616924-40928758 GCF_054954075.1 Amborella trichopoda
TATATATATATATATATATATATAGGAATGAAAAGTTTGTACAACTGAAATTTTATGTAAAATAAAAAATGCTATGTTTCTATGTAAAAATTAAAAAAAAAAAAAAAATCAGTCTACCCACCTTATTTTTAATTTTCAAAATTACTTTTTAGTCAATCCGAATTTTATTATTTTAATTTTATTTTTGTTTTTTAGTTAATAAATAATACCCTAAGCTTTAAGACATTACCCTACTAACTAAAAATATAAAATAAATCAAAATTTATTAAATGATAATTTTGAAAAACAAAATAAAAAAAATTAAGTGGACTGACCTTGTTCTATAATTGAATTAGTGCCTCAAATAAGTCACCACATCGCTTTCTGCACTTGCTTTTTGAAGAACACTAAAAACAAACATGCATCGCTTTCTGCACTTACGTTTTGAAGAACACTAAAAACAAAGGCACACGGCTGAATACCAATCCGCAAAACCACATTCCCTTGGACACATATCACATGGAGAGTAGAAAATTATTTGTCCCTACATTTACCGCCGGAATCAGCCTCAACCCGCCGGAAAAACCAGTTTTCCTGCAACTCCCGGCAGCCTTTCCGTGACTCTCATTTTGAGGCCATCCTTCATGACCAATATCACTGATGGCTTCGTCGAAACCCTGTGCCCTGCCACCACCTCCAGTCGGAACGAGCTTAGTGCCGCGGCAGCGGCGCATTTCATCTGCACAAAGGCCACCTCCTTGCCAAGGCAGGTCCTCGGCCCTCCATTGAAGGCCAGAAATCTGAAACCGCTCTCTGCTCTGAGCTTTCCGTCTTCTCCGAGCCACCTCTCCGGCTTAAACCTGAGGCAGTCTTCTCCCCATATCCACTCCATCCTCCCCGTGGCGTAGATACTGTACACGAGCATCGTCCCTGGTTCCACTGTGGTGCCATCCGGTAAAACATCCTTTTCTCGAACTCCCTTGTGGTCTAATGGCACCGAGGGGTAGAGACGTAGAGTCTCGGATAAGGCGGCGTGGAGGTAGTGGAGCTCGCTCAGGTCATTGGTGCCCTTCTCCTTGATCTCGGTTAAGATCTTGGCCTCGACCTCAGGGTGCGTGCTCACGAGCCAGAAGAACCATGCCAGGGCCGCCCCCGTTGTGTCCCGCCCTGCTATCAAGAAGTTCACCGCGACGTCTCTCAGATATCTGTTATCAGTCCCGATGGCACCATCCATAGCGAAGATCGAAAGCAGGTCTCCGCCACCACCGCTGCCTCTGCCTCGTGTACGCACCACCTGACGCGCCACAAACTCATCCATGGTGCGCACGCCCTGGGCTAGTCGGGCCTCCTTGCCGAGGCCCAGCCAGCGCATCAGCTTCCACCACGGCAGGATGTGCCTCACCATGACCGCCTGCATGGCCTCATCCATAGCCTGCGCAAAGGGCACGAGCGGGAGCTCCGGCGCAAGGCAACCGATAGCCTCGCCAAACAGGACAGCGCAGGTCGTGTCCATCGTGTATCTCATCATGAGGTCCTGAAAGTCGACCACCGCCCCCTCTTCAGCCGCTTGGCGGAGTATAGGCACCAAGTTGTTGAAGGTGAGCTCACGACTCTTCTTCTCAACAAATATTCGAAAGGCTTTCGAATGTACATGCGTATTTGCCATCCGTCGTTGGCCCTGCCAGTCGACGCCGTCGGTGTTGAAGATGCCGGCGCCCATGAGCTCCCGGAAAATGTCGTGGAAGTCCGGGCCTTTGGGGAAGTTGGAGAAGCGAGTCTTGAGGACGTACTCCATGTTGGAGGGGTCACAGGTGGCAACGATGCGCATGCCGGTGAGGATCGGACCACGGACGGTGAAGGTGCCGCCGAGCGCTCTGAGAACATCAGCACTCCAGTTGTGGATGTGGGGGAGGTTGATGAGTACGGCTGGGAGGTCGCGGAGGAGGGGCCAGCTGATGAAGGGCCTATGGCGCTGCCTCATGTAGTGGAGGAAGAGGAAGCAGAGGAGGGCAATTAAGATCTCGCTCCAGCCCAGCCCGCACCATGATCTCAGCCTTCCACCTTGGTCCATAGCGTTGGCGGATCAATGAATGAGACCTCCTGGCTGCTGCCATCGCACACACGCATGTCGGTGGCAATATATCCTCACAACTTGTTTCTGATTAGGACGCATATTGTAAAAATGCGGTCCAGGTTCTCTGGCCCCTCAAAACTTCCTCAAAAAACTTAGTTACACGTAGCAAGCCTTCAACCCCACAGCATCGCAGCCCCGCATTTTCACGCGTACATGTAATAAAGCACAACAGAACTATTTATATCACCACTTTATACTTATGTTAGGATGTGGGATAATTCCCACAAAGTGCATTAAATTAAAATAGATATTGAATAACTATTATTAATATGTAAAACTATTATACTTGCCACAGTGTGGCTTTATGGTTATTGTTTCTTCTAGGTTGAAATAGCCCGTAGGTTGGGCGTGCTACATTATTTTATTTTTGTTATAGAAAAAATAAAAAGTAAGTAGAAAATAATGTTGTTAAAAAAAATAATTATTTCATTTGAAATTCTATCTTTCTATTATCAATTTTTTTTTACTAAATTTATTCTAGAAAATTAAAATTTTGAAAAATTGAAGTGTTATTTCGAAAATAATGTTATTAAAAAAAAAAAAAACTCCATTTGAAATTATATTTTTCTATTAACAATCTTTTTTTACTAAATTTATTCTAGAATCTAAAAAATTAAAATTTTGAAAAATTGAAGTGTTATTTCGAAAATTGATACGCAATCAAATATTTTCTATATTGGTAACCAAATTTTTATTTTATTTATTAACTTTTGTACTATAAATCATGTAATGTACTATTTTTCTTACAGTTATCAATAATACATTTTAAATTAGATGATATTATAAAATACTTTGGATTTGTTATTGTTTGTATAATAAAATAATTATAAAATATTAACCAATAACTTTAATTTCAGTATATAATATTATAGTTAGTTAGGTTGTAATAATTTTGGATTATAATTAGGTTGTAATAATTTGGGTTTGTTTAGCGAATTAGGGTTTTCCGTCAATTCGAGATTTTAGTGGCCATTTTTTCATCGATTTAGTCTACTCTGTATTGTAGTCTATGTATGATTGATATACTTTATCAATGATAATTTTATGATTTTTCTTTTGTGTGATATAAATTTAATGGTTAACATAAGTTTATACAAGGAAAGAACGTCTCAATATTCACAAATTGATGAAAAAAATTAAAATTAACAATGCAGTACTCTTGTTTCTTATTGGATTCCTAAAAGACAACATTTATAATGAATTTTAATTATTTTTTGGGATTTTTTTAAAGCTTAATCCAACCGAGTCATATGATTCCCGATCCAGATGGGTTTTTGGAGTGTCTGATCGGGGGCACCGATCCGTTTTTTAAACCATTGGCTTTAATATATAATCTTTGACATAAATATGAAAATAAATAAATTTTAAAAATTAGAAATAATAATTATATTAAAAAAAATTTGAACAGTTAATTACAATTTGTTTTAGGAACAATATCTCAATATCCCACATTTTTAGATTTTATTTTTTAATAAACCCGATGCCTCAAAAAATATCTTCCAACTCTGGCCAATTTAACATACTTTTTAACCTAAACAAATATGAAAAAGATATGCTGATTTTGAACCCAATCCATTTTCTCTTCATTTATATACCCTAAACTTTTCTCTTTCTCTCTCTTGCCGCCTGTTTCACTCCCTCTCTCCTCCTGTCTTTATCAAAACACTTCTCTCTCCTCCCTGTAACTTCTCACCACCAAGTATAGCTCCTCTCGTGTTTATCCAAACGCCTCCCTCTCTCTTTATGTGTTTATCCAAACACCTCTTTTTTTTTTTTTTTGAGAGGATATTATTAATCTAGAACGAGATTACAGAATCCAAAATAACAGCTTCGGAGAGAGTCAAACTTCCTTTGGCTAGGGAATCAACTAGCACATTAGCCTCCCTATCCACATGAACAAAAGAGACAGAAAAGGAGGAGACGAGATCCAAAATCTGAAAATAACAAAGATTTCAACTCCCAAGGAACTTTCTAATCCCCTATGCACCATTTCACAACATTGAGGAAATCCCCTTCAATAATGTAAAAAATCCCCAAATTCCTCTCCACAAGGGAATGAAGGCCAAAGAGAAGGGCAAAGATCTCTGCATAATTCGCAGTCCGCACCCCAAGTGGCCCTACTTAAGAGAAAATCACATTACCCATTCAATCCCGAAGAACCCCTCCAAAACCAGGAAGGCCCGGTTACCTAATGAGCTACCATCAAAGTTGAACTTATAAACCCCCAAAGGTGGGACCATCCATCTGCCTTTGCGCCTATACTTTTGGAAACCCCAATGAAAGAGGTTAAAAAGGTTACATCTCACATCTACTTCAGAAAAATTCTGTTAACAACTCGTAGCAGAGAGGTACAACCAGATGGAATGCAAGATTTTCTCTAAAACTTTTCCAACTGGCAAAGAGGTACCTTCAAACATTCTTCTATTTCTCTCTCTCCAGATCTCCCACAGAATGGAGATTTGCCATACAACACTCCCAGTCATTGGTAATGTAATTGAATGATTATGAAAAACCCCAATCAGCGACAGTGGCATTACCAATGCAGCCCCAAGCTTGTCAAAAAACCACCTCCAAATGCCACTGGAAAACGGACCATGGAGAAAGAGATTATCACTAGTCTCTCCTTCTTCCTTGCACATGAGACATATATTCAATAAAATTTCCCTCTCTTAGTCAGATTATCAACCGCGAGAACTCAGTTTTGAATTGCCAATCAAAAAAAACCTAGCACTTTGAGAGGTAGGGGCCATTTCCACAAGATAGCTATTTCAGGCATAGACCATCACACCCTCTCATGGTAGAGTAAATGATACATAGATTTAACTGAATAAATCCCATTTTTGTCAATTTCCCAACCTACCTCATCAGAAGCATTATGCGAGATATAAACATCTTTCAATAGTCTATGAAGATCAGCAAACTGAGAGAAAATCAAAACAGAAACCCTGTTATAACGTAGAGTAATATTCCACTCAACATTACTACCCCTACGAACAAAAAGCTCAGCAATAGTGGTTTCTTGATTAGTCATCAAATGATAAATCAAATGAAAACTTAATTTCAATGGGCAGTCCCCCAACCATTTATGATGCCAAAAGGAGATATTGCAGCCATTACCCACACACCACTGAATATCACGATGTATAATGCCTTTACACGAATGGAAGGCCCTCCAGCTGGCTGACATGCCCCTTACTCTATTCCTATTCCCCACCCACATACTATCCATTCCATACTTTAAAGCAATCACTTCGTACCAAAGATGGTTTTTAAGAGTAAGACATCTTCACCACTATTTACAGAGCAGAGCTTGATTAACCAATTTGATTTTCCTAATCTCAAGCCCACCTTCCTTTTTAGGCGTATACACTCTATCCCGGCGAAGGAGATGGAACTTCTTCTTCTCCACAGATGACCCCCACAAAAAGTTCCTCATCATAGTCTATATTTTCTTTGCTATTGAAGCATGGATTTGTATAATAGACATCTGATAAATAGGCAAGTTTGACAGACATGCTTTAATGAGTGTAATCCTCCCTCCAAAAGATAAATACTTAAATTTCCATAAATCTAGCTTAACTTGGATACGCTGTAAAATTTTATCCCAAACTGCAATAGGGAGACGACCATCTGAAATTAGTATACCGAAGTACGTAATAGGGAAAAATTCAATCTTACAACCAAACTCCTGCGCAAAAGAGGAAACCTCCGCATTAGGGCAATTTACACCCGGGAAGAATCTCATGATCATTTGCAATAGCTCAGAACTAATCAAACTCCAAAATTGGTGAAAAAAGATTAGAGAGAAGTCATCAGGACCAGGTGCCTTGTCTCCAGGTAAAGCGAAAACTGTCTTTTTTAACTCTTCCAAAGAAACATTTCTATCTAGGATAGAACTTAGGTGAGGCAGTAAAACTTTGAAGCCTACCTGGCTTAGTCTAGGGGTACAACTCACTTCCAACGGAAAAGCATGGTGAAAGTGCTTCATAATAGCACGACTCATACCCTCACCATCATCCGCGTCAACACCATCAACCGCCAGACCAGAAATATCATTTTGGCGCCTCCTGGCATTTGCAATAACATGGAAGAGTTTTGTATTCATATTCCCCTCTTTCAGCTATTTGACCCTGGACCTCTGTTTCCAATACACCTCTTCCACCCTCCTAAGCTCTTGTAACTTATTCAATGGCACTTCTCTCCCCATCCATCTCTGTAGTCCAAGATCCTATTTGTTGCATTACTTGATCTGTGATCTCAATAGAAAGTAACACTTCATCAACATTCCTTTTTATTGAATAGCATTTCTCTTTTTTCCAATCCATAAACTTATGCTTAATTTCGAGCAATTTCTTATGGAGTTGAAAATCAAGAGACCCACTGACAATCGTATTCTCCCACGTGCTTTTAATAAGGTCTAGAACATCATTTTCCTTTAACCATCCAATTTCAAAGCGAAAAGGTCTAGTACTTCCCAAAAAAACCTTAGAGGTTAAAAGAATCGGAGTATGGTCCGAAGAGAGCTTGGGGACTGCTTTAACAGAGGCTATAGAGAAAAATTCAGACCATTCAGGGGAAACTAGGAACCTATCAAGTTTAGACATGGAGAGGGAAGTCGCACTCCCATTAGACCAAGTGAATTTCGCCCCTGCAATTCAAAGGTCAATGAAGGCATGCGACTCAATGAATCTATTAAATAGACGTATTGATGTAGTAATCACTCCCCCAGCAAAGCATTCATCTAACAAAAGGGTAAAATTAAAATCCCCCAATACAAATAGGATAAAGAAAATGAGAAATGACTTTAGTCATTTCTTCTATAAAACAAAATTTCTAAGCAGAACTATGTGGACCATAGACATTCATCATACCTCATTGAAGCTCAGCTTCCGGACCCACAAAGCCAACAAGCAATAAAAAATCTTTCTTTACAATACAAAAAGAAAGCAAAACCGTATGGTCCCAAATCAATAAAATACCACCAGACTGACCCACTAAATCAATGCCCACAAAATCTACTGCTCCATATCCTCAGACTTCCCTAACCCCAAAAAGAGTAGGGCTTGGAAGTTTGGTTTCTTGTAAAATAAGAGCAGTAGGTTTATAATCCAAACACCTCTCTTTTACTCCTCCCAATAACCTCTCACCACTAAGCATCCTTCTCTTCATGTGTTTATCCAAACACCTATCTCCTCCCTATAACCTCTCATCACCAAGCATCTCTCCTCTGGTATTTATCCAAACACCTCTCTTTTACTCCTCCCAATAACCTCTCGCCACCAAGCATCTCTCTCCTCCTGTTTTTATCCAAACACCTCTCTCTTCTTGTATATTTCTAAACACCTCTCTTTCCATATACTTACTTGTATTTGGGAAGAGAGAGTGGAGAGAGAGATAGGAAACGTGAGAAGAGAAAGCGGGAGGAGAGAGAGTCAGGGGTTAGAAATAGGAAAGACAGAGAGAAGGGATGTGGGGAGAGAGAAAGAGAGAAATTTGGGAGGATGGCCTTTAGAAAAGGCATATCTTCTTAGATTTGTTTGGCCTAAAAAAAGGTTTAAAGTAGCTCCAAGATATTTTTTAAAACTTTGAGTGTATTATGAAATAAAATCTAAAAATAGGGGATATCGAGATATTTTCTCTTTTTTTAGATAGACACTTTATACCTCTTGACTGCATATGGTAGAAAGGGTGCAGGTGGCATACAAACACCTCCTATGTGTAGAGGTACGATGCCTTTCAAATTTTATCATGGTATATAATTTTGATGTAAAATGTTATTAGGATTATCTCAAAATTTCTTTTTATATCTAATTATAAAATTTTAAATTTAAAAAATGATTAAAATCAAGTAGGTCTATAAACATGTGAAAATCTTGAAAATTGACCGCATAGGTAATATGTTGTAAAGTGCACAATTTCTGAGACTTAAAATCTTTTTATTTTTCATAATCATACATCTCGATATCGAGATGATCAATCAATGCGTTTTTCAACATTAAAAATGCCTTTTCCAATAGATTTTTGAAAAGCACCCGGTAGTTCTATATAAAGTTGCATCTTTAGATAAACTTTTTCTTTCTAGAAATGCGGTAATGAAAAAAAATCAACGATTGTTCTTGTGGGTTAATGGTCGAGGGTTAATGGTCGAGCCCGCACGAAACAATTGATCGTGTGGGTTATAGTTTGTAATTTACATTGACGGATGTTACATCTCAAGAACCGTCCCCATCACCACGTCCTGGTTTCCCAAACCGCCCCATTACCACAAGAAACTACACTTTCGTACCGTTTGAAAAGACCGCTTAAACGGATAGGTTCATGTTTAATTTATTTATTTTTTATAAACAAGGATAACTTAGGGTCAACGCTCTAAACAATCAAATGAAAACGTACTTCAAAAGTTTATTTTGTTGCTCAACTATCTTCATCTTGACACCAAGATGTATAGGTATGGAAAAAAAAAAGATATAGAGTTTTAAAAATAATGCATCTTGTAATATATTTTAAAAAAATTAATTTTTAATATTTTCAAGTTTTCATAGATTTGTTCGATTTATACTATTTTTAAGCTTTAAATTTTATAATTAGATATAAAAATATATTTTAAAGCTATCAGCAAGATTTCTAATATTGAAACGTTTTCGATACTATTTGAAGGTATGCTCTATATTGATTCTTTATAGCCTCTGCTCTATACAAACCTCACCCTTTATCTCTTAGGGGTGTTGAAGCTAACTCTTTGCATTTATTAAGTACGACTGGATCTCATTACAACGACTTAAAGCTTAGCAAGAGTCTCTGTTGTAACCAGTTAAAAGGCGGACATGATTGTATGCTACGAGATCATTTATCTTTCTTACAAGAAAGTCATAATCACTTCTAACCATTAGATATTAAATAAGAGGGCTTGGGGTGGTTGCAAGATATTTTTTTTTTTTTTTCTAAATTTTGAGTTTAGTCATATAAAATATATGATCACAATCACTCAATTTAATATATGAAAGATAAAAGTGATTGTGACCCCTTTATATTAAAAATAAATGGTCTCTTTATATACTTTTTCAATACAAAAATACCTTTTAAAAGAAGAGAGTTCCGGAAAGAGCAAAGGTATTTTCACAAAAATTCTATTAACACCCCATTGTAACATTAAAATTAAACTTTCTGTTATTTAGGTGTTTTATTGTTATAAACTAATAGCATGAGAAGTACAAGAATGAAGATCAAAACTCAATTTTATAAATATTGGAATGTTTAAAGTGAGCAATTTAAATTGGTTCAATGAAAACTCTAGAACTAAAAGAAATCCTATATAATGTAGAACTCAAAGTCTGAAAATAGTGTATATTGTAATAAATCATTTAGACTGTCCATTTAACACTAAAAGTAAGTGTTTATATATCTGCAAGCTCTATATCCCTTTTTAATTTCAAATTTTATTGTCAGTGTTGAAATTTAATTTTAGACTCATAATGGAGCTTTCTGTTGCCAAAATACTTTTTAAACTAGAATTTGATATAAGGCTTTATTTTGCTTTCATAAAGCTTAGGCCTTATAAAAATTTTATCTAAATATTGCACGCATTGCTAACTTCGACCATCACACTGATGACTAGAGAAACGTGGTTATTGACTTTGATAACACAAGTCCCATCTTATTATCATGATTTAAAAATATTCTATAGATTTTATATTTCGCTCCCAAGTCCCATTTTTTGAGAGCGTATATTATCTTTTCAATTTTTTTTCTCTTCTATATATCTTGTCGCCATCTCACTGCGTTGTACGTGTATTAAACTCATTAAAATAAAATTTTGATCCTAAAATAAAATTTCAAAAAGGCATAAATCACTTGTTGAAGTAGTCTATAAAAGAGAGAGAATTTGATGGATCTATCTTCACATACGGTCTTCTAAGGTAATCATTAAATTTTTTCTCTCTAAAAAAAATTTATAATAATTAATTTTTTATATTTCAATCATATTATTTTCTAACCTGCTCTAAAATTAATACTCATTATATTAGATAAATATATTATTTATTCATAAGTAAATATTATCATGGAATATTAGAAAATATAAAATATAAAAATATATCACATAAACTTCAAAATATAATTATATCTCTATTTATAACTGCATTTTGAGCTAATTATTTTATAAAATAATTATAATTATATTATTTGGATAGAAGAAATCTAGTTCTATAAGGCCTAGACTTTTAGGCCCACCAGATTCTAAGTTAGTAACGTCCACCAAGTTCTACTCCATTTTTTGGAGCACCAAATTCCACAATAAATAGCAGAATTGAACTTGGATGAATTATTTCAGGTCTTCAATCTATAAACATTTGAGACAAAAATTAACGATTCAGCCGATTTTCTTATCCAATTCACCGATCAAACACGGGTATGTCTATGATCGATTCGTGTTGAGATCTAAGGAAGGACAGGAGGGAATTAGATCGTTTGTTTCAAACTCTTTTAACTCATGATCTCCAAGACCAAGATTTTTGGGAGACGGTGAGATGCTGCCATTTGGAAACTTTTTATTTAAGCTTGTTGTTATTGACATCAAATTTAAGAGAAAAATTACAAAAAAATTCTACAGTAGAGAGAGATTGGGAAAACTTAAGAAAGAAGTGAAAAGACCTCAAATTTTTGGTTTGCAAATTAGGATTCTGATATGATTTACTGGATTTGTTTGTTTAGTAGTATGTAAAGTACATCACGCGCTTCTTATGCCTTACCATTATCAAGGTTGGCTAGTAACCAAACTGTCACGCCCCAAGAATTTACAATACTGATATTCTTGAGATGTGACAGTCAAAACATATATACATCTCTTGATAGGACAAATTTACAGTGACGAATTCTTACAAAGTAACAAAAGAAAGTTTAAGCACAACTACAATATCTTCCAAAGTTGATCTTGACGAGCACTCAAAATGAAACCGTAGTTATCCTGAAAAAAAATGTTTACCATAATTTGATGAGTTTGGCTACTCAGTAAGTGATCATCGCAATTATAAAAATAATCATGGTTGAAAGATATCAATATTTTCAAAACAAAGATCTATTAACAGAAATGCATCAACTGTTTCACTTTAAAAAATGCATAATTAAGTATAATTCGAATATTTGAAATGCGTATAACATTTTAACGTCAGTGCATAATTCAAAGGATTTCACAAAATACCCTACTGGCGTCTCAAGTAGATCACCTATATACTCCATCAGCGTCCTGATGGGTCCACTTAATCCCTATCGGTGTCCCAAATAGGTCCACTTAATCCCTGCAGGTTCACTTATACCTCACCAGCGTTGAGGATGAGTCCACTTAATCCTTACCGGCATACCCGGTAGGTCCACTTATACTTCACCGGTGAACCGGATGAGTCCACTTGCATACTTAAAGTATTTCTAAATCTCTTTAAACATTCGAAAGCAGCAATATCATATACTTAGCATATCACTAAAATTATTAATATGAATTTCACTGAAACCATTAATAACAGTCACTTTCAATAACATCTCAAAAATAACCAGTCAAATATTTTGGGCTCAAATTTAGAAAGTTAGCATTTCGTAAAGACATTTTAGCATAATTGCCAATCTAATATGTATAGAAAAACTCTTATAGAAATTCAAGAATACGGAATTATCACAATTTAGAGGATGTCAATTTGCAAATAAACATTTCACAGACAATGCTATAATCAAATGCAAAATTATAAATTTTCAAATAATAAGGCAGTCATTTGCACATGAAATTTACAATGTCTAAATATTAAAAAACAGTAGAAAGAAATCTCACAATTTTACTAAAAGCAGAAATATCACATTTATTTCTAATAATTTATAGTATCTAAAATTCTCTAAGACAAGAAATAAATTTATTTCTAAGAATTTACAGCATTTAAGATTTCTAACATAGATAAAATATCACACTTCTATTAAAAGATTATTTTTCAAAATAATGAGGTCGCTTGCGCATAAAATTTATCGCGCCTAAAATTCATGATAATAATCAGAAATAACTATTTCATTTTATTTTTAAAAAGAACAGATTATTTTTCAAGATGATGAAGTCACGTACCTAAAATATTTGAGAAGGAGCTTCAGATAAAAATTCGGCTAGAGAGAGGAGCTCACTGCGTTTCGACTAGAGAGAGATATCTCAAAAATTTTCTAAGATGGGAGTCATCGCCTCTTCTATTTAAATTCTTAAGATACCTTATTATATTATCTTATTAAGTTATAGTTCATACATGAGGTGTAACAATTATATTACACCTGAACGTTTAAAGCCCACGTCCACTAAAGGACATGGCAAGGCAGCCAAAAATTTAAACCAAAAGCTTTTGAAAGTAGTGATGGTCCCTAAAGACCATCATGCTCATATGGACCATCACTTATTAAAAGTTTCTTCTTTTTTTTTTTCGTTTTTTTTTAAAATTTTTTTTTAAGATTATTACATTCTTCCCCCCTTAAAGAAATTTAGTCGTCTAAATTTGTGTACCTAATTACTGAAAAAGATAGGGATATTTTTCTTTGATATAGTCTTCTCGTTCCCAAGTCGACTCCTCTCTTGAATGGTACTGCTATAATATACGAACCAAAGGAATCTCCTTGTTGCGCAACACTTGTACCGTTCTATCCAGTATCAAAATTGACTGCTCAATGAAAGATATGTCCTTCCTGATCGGTAAAGGTTTATATTTCAAGATATGGGATGGGTCGGGCTGATATTTTCATAGTGATGATACATGGAAGACATTATGGACATTTGCCAATTCGGGTGGTAAGGCAAGTCTATAAGCGACACCTACGATTCTTTCCAGGATTTCAAATAGTTTGATGTAACGTGGGCTCAGCTTTCCTTTCTTGCCAAATCTTACAATGCCTTTTATTGGTGAGATCTTTAAGAAAACTCGATCACCTTCCTCAAATTCAAGATCTCTCTGTCGGTTATTGGTATAACTCTTTTGCCGACTCTAAGCTGTCATGAGCCTTTCTCGAATTAATGCTATCTTATCTGTGGTTACCTAGACAATTTCTGGTCCCAAAAGCTTTCTTTCACCAGCCTCGTCCCAACAGATGGGTGACCTGCATTTCCTTCCATACAAGGCTTCATATGGTACCATTTGGATACTGGCTTGGAAGCTATTATTATAAGCAAACTCAATCAGGGGTAAATGGTCATCCCAGCTTCCTGTAAAGTCAATGACATAGGCCCTCAGCATATCTTCCAAGGTTTGGATGGTCCTCTCTGATTGTCCATCAATTTGGGGGTAAAAGGCAGTGCTAAAGGTGAGTCTCGTCCCCATGGCTGACTGTAGCCTAGCCCAAAATTTAGAAGTAAACCGAATATCCCTGTCCGATACAATACTGACCGAAACTCCATGCAACCGTACTGTTTCCTTAATGTACAATTGGGCCAGTCGATCCAAAGTATACGTCGTGTGAATCGACAGAAAATTGGCAGCTTTAGTCAGCCGGTCCACAATGACCCAAATGCTATCATGTCCTGAATTTGTTCTAGGCAAGCTAGAGACAACATCAATAGAGATGTGCTCCCACTTCCACTTTGGCATGGGTAAAGGCTGCAACAACCAAGTGGGCCTTTGATGCTCAGCTTTTACTTGCTGGCATGTTAGGCACTTAGACACAAATAGTGCTACCTCTTTTTTCATATTATTTTACCAAAAGGTTTTCTTCAGGTCTTGATACATTTTAATACTTCCGGGATGTATCATATAACGAGAGTGATGTGCTTCTTCCAAGATAGCTTTCTTCACACTCTCATCATTCGGGATACAAACCCGACCTTTGAATCTTAGCAAATCCTCACTCGATATAGAGAATTCTTCTCTCTTTCTCAGCTTCACCTCTTCCACAATTGGTATAAGCTGATGGTCTTTCTTTTGTACCGATCGAATCTGTTGGATTAAGTGGGGTTCTGCCTTAATGTTGGCAATCATACTTATCACACCATTAATGGACGAAGCCGGATGCCAATGCACTATTTCCTCTAACAATCTCATTTTTTGGATAATTAGATGAGCTAAGACTCCCGTAGATTTTTAACTTAGAGCGTCGGCCACAAGGTTAGCTTTTCCTGAATGATAATGAATTATACAATCATAATCTTTTAAGAAATCCATCCATCTTATCTGCCGCATATTTAAATCCTTCTAAGAGAATAGGTATTTCAAGCTCTTATGATCCGTGTATATTTCGAATTACTAACCATATAGATAATGCCTCCACATTTTCAAAGAGAATACTATTGCAGCCAGCTCCAAGTCATGAATTGGATATTTTTTTTCATATTCTTTCAACTGTCTGGATGCATATGCCACTACTTTCCCATATTGCATTAATACACAACTCAAGCCTTTATGTGAAGCATCACTATAAATCACAAATCCCCCACTCCCCTCAGGAATTGTTAAAATAGGTGTTGAAGTTAATCAAACTTTTAATTTTTGAAAACTCTCATCACATTCACTTGTCCACTCAAATGTGACATTTTTCTGTGTCAATCGAGTCAATGGGATTGCGATTCGAGAAAATCCTTCTACAACTTTTCTGTAATACCCTGTCAATCCCAAAAAGCTTCGAACTTCAGTCACATTACTTGGTTGTTTCCAATTAACAACGGCTTCAACCTTTGAAGGATCAACTGACAGACCTTCTTTTGATATGACATGTCCTAAAAATGTCACTTGTTCAAGCCAAAATTCACATTTACTAAGTTTGGCATACAATTTCTTTTCTCTTAATATTTACAATACCATTCTTACATGCTTCTCATGTTCCTTCTGATTCTTGGAATAAATTAAAATATCATTGATGAATACCACAATAAATTTATCCAAAAAGGGCTTAAAGATCCGATTCATCAAATCCATAAATGCAGCCGGTGCAATGGTTAATCCAAAAGGCATGACTAAAAATTCATAATGGTCATACCTTGTTCTGAAAGCTGTCTTGGGAACATCTTCACTTTTAATCTTAAACTGATCGTATCCAGATCTAAGATCAATTTTTTAAACACTTATGATCCTTGTAATTGATCAAATAAATCATCAATTCTAGGTAATGGATACTTATTTTTCACTGTCACTTGGTTCAACTCTCTATAATCGATACACAATCTCATGGTCCCATCTTTCTTTTTAACAAACAATACCAGAGCACCCCAAGGTGACTCACTGGGCCTGATAAAACCTTTATCTAATAATTCTTTCAATTGTTATATACGTTCTTTAAGTTCTGCAGGTGCCATTCTGTAAGGTGCATTAGAAATTAGGGCTACCCCTGGCAATAATTTAATAGAGAATTCAATTTCCCTATCAGGAGGTAATCATGGCAATTCTTCAAAGAAAATGTCGGGAAATTCTTGGATAACCGGAGTGGTATCCAAATTTATCTCTTCCTTCCTATCTTCTTTGATATAGGCAAGAAAGCCTTGACACCCTTTTCGAAGGAGGCGATTAGCTCGGATACAGGAGATTAAATATGATGGGGAGTCTTCTTTGATACCATTGAAGTAAAATACTGGCGGATTCGAAATACTAAAAGTAACCATTTTTTTGTAGCAATCAATATTTACATGGTATGCAGAAAGTCAATCCATGCCTAAGATTATATCAAAATCTTGAATTTCTAAGAGTATTAAATCAACCGACAATTCCTTTTCTTCTATCTTTATTACACAAGATTTGTACATTATATTGGTATCACTTGAATTTCCCATCAGTGTGGCTACCTCTAGAATGTATTCTAATACTTTTGATTCTACCTTTAAGTGGCATGCAAAGTGTCGTGACACAAATGAATGAGTAGATCCAGGATCAATCAAAACATGAGCTACTTTTTGGAAGACAATAAGAGTACCTTGGATCACTGATTTTGAGACCTGAGCATCTTGCTGGGGAATCGCAGATACTCTTCCCTTCATCTGAGGCTTTTGAGCTATCTCTCCTTGCTTTGGAAGCTGTTGCATTTGTAAGCTAGGACATTTTCTAATCTGGTGCCCCAATTTTTCACATTTAAAACAGGCTCCAGTATTCCAATAACAATGGCTCGATCCATACTTTTTCCTACATTTTATACATGGTTCTATTGGGCTTTGAAGTGGCAAGAGCCTTGGCTTCTTGTTTGCCCTTTCAAGCTGTTGTGGATTAGATGGTATGGGTCTAACCTGACTTTTCTGATTTTTCATCTTTTGGTAATCTTCGAAATCTTTTTTGACAATTTGGACTCGATCCACTATTTCAGCATAAGTTCTCAATTTTAAGACTGATATTCTGCTTTTAATAGCTGGTCTGAGACCCCTTTCAAATTTTTTCACCTTTATTGCCTCATTGTTAATCATATGTGGTGCAAACCTGGCCAATTCAGTAAACTTGGCCTCGTACTGTGCTACTGTCCATTTTCCTTGGATTAATTCCAGAAACTCCATTTGTTTTTGGTCTCGAATAAAATCTGGAAAATACTTTTCATTAAATGCCTCTAGAAATACCTCCCAAGTCAAAGGTTAATTTTCTTTGACCAATACTCTTTTTGCCATTCGCCATCAATGTTGTGCTTCACCTTTTAACATAAAAACTGCCAAGGTCCCCTTCCTATCATCAGGACATTCCATTACCTCGAATAATTTCTCCAATTGCATAATCCATCCCTTGGCTTCCAGTAGGTTTACAGCACCCTTAAAAGAAGGTGGGTTCAATTTATTAAATTGTTCTATATTACTGCCACCATTTCCCGTAACTGACTACCTGGGTGAATTGTTGTTTTCCATCTGATATTGCATTAGAGCAACCATATTTTCCAAGGCTTTGTGAATACCTTCCATATTAGCTGCAGCTATTCTGAATCTTGACTTCGTCCCAATCTGTACACACAATAAATATGATTTTAAGTACATTCTTTTTAAATTTTCTAATAATCTTAAACCTATTGCTCTGATACTATAATTGTCACGCCTCAAGAATTTACAATACTGATATTCCTGAGATGTGACAGTCAAAACATATATATATCTCTTGAGAGGACAAATTTACAGTGGCGAATTCTTACAAAGTAACAAAAGAAATTTTAAGCACAACTATAATATCTTCCAGAGTTGATCCTCATGAGCACTCAAAATGAAACCGTAGTTATCCTGAAAAAAAAATGTTTACCATAATTTGATGAGTTTGGCTACTCAGTAAATGATCATCACAATCCTAAAAATAATCATGGTTGAAAGATATTAATAATTTCAAAAAGGAGATCTATTAACAGAAATGCATCAACATTTTTACTTTAAAAAATGCATAATTAAGTACAATTCGAATAATTGAAATGTGTATAACATTTTAACGGCAGTGCATAATTCAAAGGATTTCACAAAATACCCTCCTGGCATCCCAAGTAGGTCACCTATATACCCCATCAGGGTCTTGATGGGTCCACTTAACCCCTATCGACGTTCTAGATAGGTCCACTTAATCCCTAGAGGTCCACTTATACCTCACCGGCGTAGCGAATGAGTCCACTTAATCCCTACCAGCGTACCAGATAGGTCCACTTATACCTCACCGGTGAACCGGATGAGTCCACTTGCATACTTAAAGTATTTCTAAATCTCTTTAAACATTCGAAAGCAGCAATATCATGTACTCAGCATATCACTAAAATTATTAATATGAATTTCACGAAAACCATTAATAACAGTCACTTTCAATAACATATAAAAAATAACCAGTCAAATATTTTGGGCTCAAATTTAGAAAGGTAGCAGTTCGTAAAGAAATTTTAGAATAATTGTCAATCTAATATGTATAGAAAAACTCTTATAGAAATTCAAGCATACAGAATTATCACAATTTATAGGATGTCAATTTACAAATAAACATTTCACAGACAATGCTATAATCAAATGCAAAATTATAAATTTTCAAATAATAAGGCAGTCATTTGCACATGAAATTTACAATGTCTAGATATTCAAAAACAGTAGAAAGAAATCTCACAATTTTACTAAAAGCAGAAATATCACATTTATTTCTAATAATTTTACAGTATCTAAAATTCTCTAAGACAAGAAATAAATTTATTTCTAAGAATTTATAGCATTTAAGATTTCTAACATAAATAAAATATTACACTTTTATTAAAAGATTATTTTTCAAAATAATGAGGTCGCTTGCGCCTAAAATTTATCGCGCCTAAAATTCATGATAATAAATAGAAATAACTATTTCATTTTATTTTTAAAAAGGACAGATTATTTTTCAAGATAATAAAGTCACTTATCTAAAATATTTGAGAAAGAGCTTCCGATAAAAATTTGGCTAGAGAGAAGAGCTCACTGCGTTTCGACTAGAGAGATAAAGATCTCAAAATTTTTCTAGGGTGGGAGTCATCGCCTCTCTTATTTAAATTCTTAAGATACCTTATTATATTATCTTATTAAGTTACACTTCATATATAAAGTGTAACAATTATATTACACCTGAACTAAAGGACGTGGCAAGGCAGCCAAAAACTTAAACCAAAAGCTTTTGAAAGTAGTGATGGTCCCTAAGGACCATCATGCTCATATGGACCATCACTTATTAAAAGTTTCTTCTATTTTTTTTATTTTTTATTTATTTTTTTTTTTTTTTGAATTTTTAGGATTATTACACAAACTCAAGGAATGCTTTGGTCAAGAAAAAAAAATAAAAAAAAATAAAAATAAAGCCTAACTCGGCTTGTCTGGAATTTTTGGGACAGACTTGAGGGTTAAAACAACCAAAAACGGACCGATACATAGAAATCCCAATGGTCCGGGCCCGGCCTGGTGTGGGCTTGGTCTCTACAAGGCCGGCCCATGCCTCACCCTTGCAGGGCTAAATATAATCAAATAATAAATGGAAAAAATTATGGAATGAAATAATGTTCAGAAATTCGACTCTGCCAAGGTACTCAGACTCTGGCCAAAGCGAGTTATTTGGCCAAGTTCCTATTATGTTAAAAAAAAAAAGAATTAATTAATTAAGGTACATATGAAATACGATACTTATTTGTTATCACTGCTTTGCTATCGTATTGGTAAGAATTTATACGCCCTCTACAACAAGGAATCGTTATTTTGTGAATCCCAATACTTATTTTCTATTTTTAATATAAAATAAGGAATGTGTATATTTTTAATATAAAATCATGTGTATATTTTTAATATAAAATAAGGAATGTGTAATTTTTTAATAAAAATGGAATCATTGCTGGTAGGATTTGAATCATGGACGAGAAAAAATTGAGGCATACGTGATAGCCAAAAAAGAAAATAAAAGAAAAAGAAACTATACATCATGTGATTATAGCAGTCGATACATTATATAATAAATCAGTACATAGTGCTCGGCCAAGTTCAAGTCTCCTCTGCCGAGTCCGAAAACAGTGGAAAAAAGTATCCCCAAGTCCACATTTTGCAATATAGGCCCTAGCTTTTTAGTGTCAAGCCAGGTAGAGCTTGGCATATCGCAAGCGGAACAGATATGACCCATAGAAGAAGCAAAATGAGTGATGCAAAGTTGTTCAAAACATATTGGAGAATGAAGTTGAGCAAGCCTATCCGGACAATGTAAGTGTGTCTTTTCTGTCGATCAACTTTTTGCTTGATTATATCCTCATTTGGTTGTGGTTTCATTCGAAGTGGTCAAAGACATGATCGATATGAAACATTTTTTAGGGTTTTAGATGTAACAACGATTTTGATCCTCTTTCACTCTCTCTAAGTGAACAATTCTAGGAGAAAATATAGTATTGAATGATGGAGAATATGAAAGAAATCTAGAGAGGGATTATGATGGTGAGAAAATCATATGGGATCTATGGCATGGTATTAGAGATGCCTCATTCTTTATCTATGGTTGATCAAAAGCTGTGGAATGAGGTCTTTTGTTGGTAAAAACGGGTGTGGTGGTGTCTTTCTCGCCTCTTTTCAATGACATCTTTGGTCTTGGAGATTGGGCAAAATGAGGGTGGTCTCTTAACTATGTTCTGGAGGTAAAGATCATTGGTGAGAATAAAGTGGTTTTCATGTTTCATTCTGAGGGGGACGTTTGTCGAGCATTCTGTGCTAGATTTCCCAGAGTCCGAGGTAAACTTCTTTCTTTGGATATGTGGTAACCCTCTGATCATTCGTCATTTGCTCAGAGAGTTTGTATATGGGTGAGACTTTGGGGTATTTATTTTAATATATGAAAATTGTATGTTATCAAGAATATTGCTAATAGTTGTGGTGAATACTGCGATTTGGATTGGATGTCCTTTTGTAGGGGCTGACCGACTCTCTGTCAGGGTTAAGGTTTGGATGGTGTTGGGTCAGCCTCTTCCAGTATCTGTTCAGCTCCAGGTAGGGAATGATACTTTTGTTATTAAAGTGGTGGCTGATGATGGGTTGGTTCAATCTTACCTTGAAAAAGAGATGTTTCCTTCAGAGATCGTAGTGGAGGGGTTGAAGATAGGGTTAGTGGCGAAAGTTGTGAAGTCGGGTTTGAGTTGTAATGGTGGAGATACTCAGTAGAAGGCCGCTGCTCAAAATTTGCTTGTTGTTGGGAATCCCGATGGTCGTCGCCGGAGACAGTGCTTCAAAAAGAAGAAAAAGAGTGGCTAGATTTTGAATTTTCCTAATTCGAATTTGAAAAGGAAATGGGTCCCGGTTGGATTTTTTCCAGATTTTACTGCTGATTAATCTAGGGAGTTGCCATGTATTAAGACTACAGGTGCTAATACTTCGGGAGTGGTACCTACCTCAAGTCTACCTAACGTGGTAGTTGTTTCCATTTCTAGGATGCTTGATGGACTGCTTCTTGGGGAGGAACCAACTGATTTTAAGGGTAAGGCGGTTCCCATGCAAACTTCAAATTTGGATATTATAAAAGATGGGTTTACCAATTTGGATGGTCTCGCGGGTTCACTAATTCCATAGGTTGTTAGTTGTAAATCTAAAGGCTTGAATGACAGTGTTGTTCTGCTAGATGGGATGGGTGGAGATACCATGGAAGGCAGCGTCTCTTGGCACGTGGCACTCTCCCCGAGTGGAGGCAACCTCTCTACAGCTTTTGGGGGGACCATCTGTAACTGATGACTCTGTATCAGAAGTTGAGGTTTTTGAGTCTGATTCTGTTGATGTTGACCCTAAAGAACCGAAAGTTGCAGCTATGGTATCTGATATGGGTATGGATTTTAATATCCCCATTGGGGTATTCTTTATGATGTGAAACATATTAATAAGGCTAGAAGGACTATGGATTCAGGGGCAAATAGTGCTCAGAGCAGTGGAGGGAGGTCTGAGAAAACCCCTATCCTCGGCAAGGCATCTAAGCATAAGAAGTTTTTTTCTTTGGGGTCAAGGTCTTCGGCTCGACTGGAGGCCAGTGGCATCATCAAGAGGATTGCGATGCCGAACGAGCCTTTGGATAAAGAACCAGAAATTATTGATCTCTCTGAGGTCTCCTTTGCTTCTCTTGTTTCAGACTCTTCGGAGTTGTCGGATTCTACTGCGTTCAATGAAGTATTGATGTTGGAGGAGGTCTATTTCGGAGTAGATTCTGATGGGCCAGGTTCCACCTCTAACCGTCCTTGCATATTCTCTCATGAAATTTTAGGGGTCTTGGTGACCTTAGGCATAATAGGGACGTTTTATTTTTGGTTTCTAAGTTTAAGACTTAGATTTTAATTTTTAAAGAGACCAAACTCCCTAGTCCTAGTGTTTCTGAGGCTAGGGAGGTCTGGGGCTCATGGGCTGTTTGTTTTTCTGGTATTGATACTGTTGGAGCATTTGGTTGCTTGTAGGTATTGTGGGACCCTCTTGTTCTTCAAAATTTTGAGACTGTTATTCGAGACAGATTGTTACTTCTTGGCTTTCATAGTCCTATCCCGAGGTTCTCTTGGGGAATTATGATTGTTTATGATCCTAGTGACTATGCTCTTAAGGAAATTTTTGTCTATGACCTGGATGGAGTGATTCAGTAATTTCATTTCCCTCTGTGCATAGGGGGGATTTTAATCTTATTAGGTGGCCAGATGAATGTTCTGCAAGAGCTTCTATTAATTCTTTGATGAGGTTGTTTAATAGATTTATAAAAAACAATTCTTTCTTTGATCTACAAATTGTTGGGACTAAATTTACCTAGTTGAATAATAGTATCATTAGTCGTTCAATGTTAAAATTGGATAGATTTTTTGTATCTACAAATTGGGTGAATGTCTTTCATCTTCTCTCTATTAGAGCTCTTCTACATCTATCTTTTGATCATATCCCCATTTTGTTATACACTAGCATGGAGAAAGGTGGGCCGAAGACTTTTATGCTAGATATTGGGTGTTTAGAAGAGAAGGAAGTGGTAGAAATCTTTAAACCATCTGACATAACACAATTTCTATTGGTTCATTGGATTTTCAATTGCACAAAAAGCACCTTAATATTAAACATAAGCTCATCGTTTGGAAGAAAGAAAATAATTTCAATGTTAAGTCCAAAATTGATGAGGTCTTATGTGAAATTGAAGCTTTGGACTAGCACGTTCAATCTATAAGTGTGTTAACCGAAGAGTTGATAGGTGAAAGGAGTTCGAAGTTGAAATCTCTTCATGATCTTTATAGAGCTGAGGAGTTATATTGGAAGCAAAGATCAAGGATAAAGTGGTTAAAGGAGGGTGATATGAATATTAAGTTCTTTCATTCCATTTCAACTGCGAGAAGAAGGCAAAATTATATTTCTGATTTGACTATTCCTGGTGTTAATGTAAAGGATAGTATTGCAATGGAAGGGGCTACTATTGACCACTTTAAGAAGGCTTTTTCGACGGAGGTGAAGTTCACTCCAAAAATGAAAAGGGTATATTTTTAAGTTTTGATAGTAGAGATGAATTCTAATTTGGAGTGTAGGACCTTTATTGAAGAGCTAAAGGGGGTCATTTTTGCTTTACTTGATGATAAGGCTCCAGGCCCAGATAGTTTCTCTTTTTTTTTTCCATAGATTTTGGAATTTGATTAAGTCTGAATTATTAGAGATGGTTAGATCTTTTATGACTAGGGGTGAGATATTTAAAGGGGTTAACACTACTTATATAACTCTTATCCCTAAAAAATCAGTGATAGCAGAGTTATCAGGTATTATGCCCATCAGTCTTCTTACCAGTCTTTATAATATTGTGGCAAAGGTCTTGGCTGATAGATTGAAGTCAATCTTAACTTTTCTTATCTCTAGAACTCAATATGCTTTCATTCAGAATCGTCAAATTAGTGATAGAATTTTAGTGGCTCAAGAGTGTATTCATTATATAGTGAGAAGTCAAATTCGTGTAGTCATTCTTAAATGAAACAATTTGATGGGTATCTTGGATTCGGTTTATATTTCCCAGGGAGCACTAGAGGAAGTGATTTGGGAAGATGAATGCGATGGGGTATTTTCAATGAAGTATTGTTATAGGCTCGTTTTTCACAATAGATGGAGATGGTCTTTACCTTTTGCAGCCAAAGTGTTGAAATGGTTTGTTCCCCATAAGGTGCAAGTGTTTTTATAGTTAGCTATCCAAAATAAGATTCTAACAGTGTATAATTTGATTAAGAGGGGTAAAGTTTTACCTAACATATGTTTGATGTGTAAAGCGGATGAGAAATCTGGGGAGCATCTTCTCATCCACTGCCACGTTGTCTCAACAATTTGGTACTGGTTATTTGGGCTACTTGGGGTTCATGCTTTACTGCCCCAATCTATGATGTATATAATTTCACAGTTGGGCTTTAATCATTTACCTTTTGGGGGTATTTTGGTCTGGCAAACAGCGAGAGGGGCTACTATATGGGAACTATGGAAAGAAAGAAATATGCGGAAAGAGGGAGTTTATCTTTTGATAAACTGCTGAGTAAAGTCAAACTATCTATAAGGTCCTGGCTCTCAATTACTAAGGATTTCACAACCAGATGTTCTGTTGAATTTGCTAAATTTTTTTTTGATGGGTAGAGTAAAGATGAGACCAAAGAGTATTTGGATGGCACCAGAGAGTGGGAGATTTAAGTTAAATTTTGATGGGAACTCCCTGGGCAATCCAGGTTTGACAGGCATTGGGGGTGTGGTGTGAGACTGTTTTAGAGAGGTCATCTTCTCATATACTGGCCCTATTGGTATAGGCACAGGTAACCAATCGAAGTTAATGGCTTTGTTGCAAGGGTAAAATTTTTTTATCTCTAGAAACATCGGGAGTAGTTGCAATATTGAAGGAGACTCTATGAACACAATTAATTAGTACAAGAAGGAGCAACATATTCCATGGGAACTGAGGTCTAGTTGGCTGCAGATTATGGATCTGGTGGCTCAACTTTCAGTTTCTTTTTGTCATGTCCATCGCGAGGCAAATTCGTTAACTGACTTTTTTTGCTAAAGGAGGGGCCTCTTTTTCTGCTTTAGCTATTTCTTTTGATGTAATTTCTTTTGAGTAGAATTTATAAATAAAGTAAAGAACATTTCTCAAAAAAAAAAAAAAAGAAGTTGCATAGAAACCCAATCCAGCTAACAGGAGGTTCAATTTGAGTCAATGCCGAACGAAATGTAGCAGAATGGGTCGACGTTCGAATGACATTGAATAGAATAGTTATAGATGAGAGAGAGGAGGGAAGTAGCTGAAAATTGGGGAAACTAAGTAGGACAATAGCAATTGCTTTATTAAATAGGAACAAAGCTGCATATAAGCACAAGAAGCGACAGAATTGGAACCCACACATAGCACCCCTATTTCTCATCTAAACATTTAACTGCAAACCAAAACCTAGTCATAAAAACACGAAGGAGTAGGGAAACTGCAGGTAAAAAAAATAGATGCACACATCCTAATCTAACCTAAAGTCAAATCCTGAACCTTGGAGCTTTTGCTGAGTGATGTGATCGAGCCGCTCGATCATCTCAGGCGTCAAATGGTTCATCCAATCTCCCACCGCCCCCTTCCTAAAAAAGACACTATTGGGATAACGTCTTTTAGATGTTTTCTCCTCACTCTTGTTGACCTCCAAATTGCTCAGCTTTTCAAAACTGCATATTTCCACTATCTTCTCAACCTCTTTCTCTTCCTCAACTGGCCTTCCAAGGAAAGCAGCCACCCTCTTCACAACGTCTTTGGTATCAGCGATCATTTCCTCATAAGTAAGAAACATAACCCTTTCGGGCATCTCCTTGCTCACCTTCCAGTATTCTAATACGTGTTAGAGAAAAGGCCCAAAGAGAAGAGCACCTTCGCAAAATCTCTCAAATGTTTCCTCAAAACTCAAATTTTCCAAGCCATGGTAGGAGAACTTTTTCATGAAGTGCCAAAACGAGACTATGCAGTCCCTAGGATTCCTCGTTATGTAAACACTTTGGCGACCACAATGTTTCAACGATTCAGGCAAGCCGTGGTAAGAGTGGTGAGTGCTAAAGAGCCTAGGAGATGGGACGCCAATAATATCAGGAATCGGGTTCATTGAGTATACTTCGAGCTCTAGATCGTGAATTAGGTCATGAGGGCTGGTGGCCAGGGATTTGGTGACTCTTTTTCTTGGTTGAAGTTATGTTGATTGAAGATGGAGAAGATGAGGGACTTGAGCCAAGTGGTGCCACATTTGGGGTATGTGGCCACAAATATGCCTGTAGAGCGCGTGGAGAAGTGTTTATCGGCAGCCATTGCTGCTTGCAGGAGATGGAGGCTGAGCATGATGCCTCTCCATTGGAACATGTTTGTCCCATCGGGCAGTTTCGTGGCAGGCAGGGGCAGGGACGATTGGATATCTTGGGGAAAGCTGAAACTAGCCATTAGATAATGTTTAATCTTGGGCACCACTCTTTCCTGTGTTTATTGGAGTCTCCCACTACAATATCAGGCACACTATTAAGTATCCTTCTCCCTGTTTGATTGCATTTGCTAGCAGAGGGTACAGTGACTATGATGTTACGTGTATGCTCATTTTCACTATGACCACACTAGAGTTTGGGAGATTGGGAGAGAGAACGTGAGGAGAGAAAGGGGCTTGGTTGTATTTTGTAAGTTTGTTTGGGTTAAAAATATAAGTAAAATTGGATAATGTTGGTGTATGGGGGTTAAACGGATTGTTTAAAAAGTGGATCGGTGATCCGGATCGGACACCTTACAAATCGATTCGGATCGACGAATCGGCGATCCGGATCGAGAATCGGCTGAATCGGCCGGATTAAAGCTTCAAAAAAATCCGAAAAAATTATTAAAATTCATTATAAATGTTGTTTTTTAGGAATCCAATAAAAAATGAGGATACTACATTATTAGCTTTCATTTTTTTTATCAATTTGTGAATATTGAGATGTTCTTTCCCTGTATAAACCTATTTTAACTATTAAATTTACATCACATAAAAGAAAAATCATAGTATTATCATGAATAATATATATAATTATATATGGACTATTATAAAGAATAGACTAATCAATGAAAGAATGGCCATTAAAATCTCGTTTTGGCAAAAAACCCTAACCCGTTAAAAAAACCCAAACTATTACAGCCTAACTAACTATAATCCAAAATTATTACAATATCACTAATTATAATTTTATATACTGAAATTATAATTATTAGTTTACATTTTATAATTATTTTATTAGATAAATAATAACAAATTAAAAATATTTTATAATATTATCTAATTTAAAATGTATTATTGACAACTGTAAGAAAAATAGTACATTACATGATTTATAATGTAAAAATTCATAAATAAAATAAAAGATTTGGTTATCAACGTAAAAATTAATAAAATACGTACAAATTTTGGAAATAACACTTCAATTTTTCAAAAATTTATTTTTTTAGGTTTCTATAATAAATTTAGTAAAAGAGATTGTTAGTAGAAAGATGGAGATTTCAAATAGAGTAAACTTTTTATTTTTATTTTTTTTATACCTTTCATATTATTTACAAAAATAATTATACCACTATATACAACAAAAATTTACTGTTATATAAAAAATTAATTTTTTTATTTTTCATTTTTTTATGTCTTTTATATTATTTACAAAAATATTTATATTTATACCAACCACTATATACATAACAAAAATATTTATATTTATACCAACCACTATATATACAACAAAAATGCAACACATGCCCAAAGGGATTCAAATACAACAAAAATATTTATATTTATACCAACCACCCATACACAACAAAAATGCAACACATGCCCAAGGAGATTCGACCTTAGGATCTCAAGTAAAAAAATCAAAGTCATAACTATTAAGCCATCCAACTACATGTGATTATAAATTGCTGATTAATAGACTATATGTACATTTCGTTTTCATTTAATGACGTTTGGTAATTATCCCACATCGAAAGATGGGTATTCAACTTTGGTATATAAATACCTATGCAATATGAATTATAAAATGTGTGTAAAAATATTAGGGCAACCTCACACATGCGTTTGGATATATGTGTGTACGCGTGAGTGTGCGTGGGGCACGCTCGCACGTGCGCTTGGACACACGTGTGCAAGCGTGAGTGTGCTTGGGGCACACTCGCACGTGCGGGCACGGTCGTACGTGCGCTTGGACACATGTGTGAGTGTGTGTGGGGCACGCTCGCACGTGTGCTCGGACACACGTGTGCTCGGACACACGTGTGCACATGTGAGTGTGCGTCGGGTACGCTCGCACATGCGTTACGTGTGTGAACCAGGATGAATCGGATGGGAACCGGCTGTTCCATTCTAGAACCCGCGCGGTTTCCCGGATTTTGGTTAGAATCGGCATGGGCACGCGTGTTTTCGAGTCGATAAACTATTAATGATACTAGATAAGTTTTGAAACCATGGATTTATGGAGAGATAAAAAAATATGGTCTACAAAGATATTTTTTCTTTTAAATTTTATTTTATAATAGTTACAATTAATTGAATTCATTAATGAAATAAAACAGAGATTTTAAAGTTATGCTCACAAAACAAAAATATTTAATTATGTTTTAAATTTTAAAAAATTACTAAATTTGATTTATAGCATTTAAACAATATCAATAAATAAAATTAATTTGAAATTTATCTAAATTGAATCTATATTTTGGAAAAAGTTTATATAAGGATGCAACCTTATAATGTAGAACTAAGGATGCACCTCAAAAATCCATCAGAAAACATAGTTTTAATGTTGAAAAACCCTTTGATTGATCATCTCGGCATCGAGATGTATTACCATGAAAAATAAAAAGATTTTAAGAATAAAAGATAGTGCATTTTATAACATATTATCGACACAGTCCATTTTTTAGATTTTCATATGTTTATAGATCTACTTGATTTTAACCATTTTTGAAATTTAAAATTTTATAATTAGATATAAAAATAGATTTTGAGATAATCCTAAAATCATTTTATATCAAAATTAAATACCATAGTCTAAAACTAATAGTTCTGGGCGCAATGCATTAAAGTGGTCTGGATTTATTAGTTATGAACCACTCACTCTGAGAAATCAACGTGATCCAGAACTTCTCACGAATCAAAGTAGGCCAGGACTGATAGGTTTGATAAGATATGATATGTGATGCAAATATTAAGATACATACTAATATTTATGTGCTATATATTAACTGAGAAAGAGACCTACACTATTTTTATCACACGTATCCTATTTTTTTTTTTAATCTTTCAAACAAACAATTCAACCTTTGTTTCTCTTTTTACAAGTTTCAAAATCAAAGGTTCTCTTTTTACAAGTTTCAAAATCAAAGGTTCTTAGCTTCTTAAATCTCTTCAACAATCTCTTTCCAAAACAGTTTAACGGATTGTCACTTTTTTCAAAAATTTCAAAGTTAAAATTTCTCACTTCCTTAATTCTCTCGAACCATCTATCTCTTTAAATTAAATGATATCAATTGTAATTTTTTTTCTCCCCTCTCACTCATCCTTCTTTCTATAATTTTCTTTGAATCTCTTCTTAAATATCTCTTTCTTTATATCTCCTTAAATCTCTTTCCTCCTCCTTTCCCTCCCACTCTCACTCTCATTTTCTCTCTCTCTACTTAAGCTCTCTTTGTCTTTTTTTGTCTCAAATATTTCTTATCATATCTACCCATTTTCCTTTTCCTTAGTCTCACTCTATTTTTTATCTTATTTTATCTTATTATAATTTTGATATTTTTCTTTGCCAGATTGTGATTTATCACCAATATACCTGTCAATTATAGATCTCTAGATGCTACCAAATTTTGAACAGCCTTATGAAACGTTTAGGAAACAAAATAAGTTTCTTTTACTGATAATATATATCTAAACCTAATTATGTTTTATTTATTATATTTATAAATTTAATTTATTCTGCGATTCAAAAATAAAGAAGAATATCATTTGGCTTGAGTAATTGTGGTTGAGTAATTTGAATAATGATAGTAATGTTTACTAATTGTTGTGTTTACTTTCATAACTATAGTGTTGTATACAATTATGATAATTATATATTTTAATTAATCAATTAACATAATATTAATTTGATAATAATAATTAATTACAATTGTATAATGACACTTACATAATTTTTGAAACTTTATACAATTTTCTATTTATTTAAAAATTATAATTTTATTAGTGAAGATTATGATAATTAAGTTGTATTATCAATAAATTATAACTTCATCAATTTATTTATAATAAATAAAAAATTTACAAATTTTATGTTTTTTATATCCGTTAAAAATATTTGTCAATAATAATTAACATTGTGATAATTAATCATTTTGATTATATTAATTGTAATTCATAGCTATTGTAATATTCATAACAAAATAAGTATAATTATTATAAAAATTAACAAGAGAATAATTGTAATATTTTATTGAATATTGTATTTATTACACAAATAATTACAGTCATAGATTGTATTATTATAAATGAAATTATAAATTAATAATAATATTATTATAAAAATATATTCCGCATTAAAAAAAATTTTGTTTTCAGAGAAACTTTTGGTCGATATTATAAATATCATTAGTATACGTTCATGAATAATATAATTCGCTTGGTATAACGATATTAAATATAGTTTGATTAGTTATAGATACAGCAATTATATTATACTACTGGAATTTTAATTAAATAATATTAATCTATCGTTCTAATTTTTTCATATCAATCTAGTTTAATAACATATAAATAATTCCATAATATAATTTTTTATACGTAATAAATATTATTATAATTAAATTAATAATCATAATAATATCCTTTCTATGTTGCTTAATTTGATATATTAAAATTTTATGTGTTATTTAGTATAACAGGTAAATAATTTATTCATTTCACTAAAATTATGTCGATTCAATCAAATAGTATTTCAATAATTGTTGTTTGTTCGTGAAAAACATTTCATCTCTCTTTCGATATGAACAGTATTTCATTTCTCTTTTGCTTTCTCCATATATGTGTGAGAAACTATTATTTTTATTTATTGTGAAATTTATTTTATATTTTATTTTATTTTATGTTTTCATTTTAATTTTTATAAATTTATTTTACTTATAAAATAGTATTAAAAAAAAAAAGTACAGGCATAACATTTTAATACACCTGCAACGCTAGTGCATACTACTAGATATATATTAAGCGAGAGCAACACCCCTCTTATTATCGTGCCAGGTGCCTTTTTTCATTCAATTCTTATTCCTCTCTCCCTCCAACATTTGTGCACATACTCTCTCTCTTTTATTTATCTTAATTTACTTTTATTTTCCATCTCTCCTATATTTTTCTATTATCTCTCTCCATCCTACATGCATGCAAATACATAAAAATAGGTAACTTATTTAGGGGTCGTTTGGATACCTGAAAATATATTGTCTATGAAATATATTACTGATGTAATACATTACTCTGTAATATATTACATACAAATGGATTGTTATTGTTTGGGTAGTATTTAGATGCAACCTGAGAAATATATGGCTGTTGTTTGTCTACGTTGGGAAGAAATATGAGAAATTTGCTCTTACAATGCTATTTAACATTGAAATGCATATGTATAGATAGCATGACTTTAGCATGCTTGTCATGTCTTAAAGAATAATAACTTAATAGTGAATTAACATTCGTCATAAACATTGAGTGAACTATTTTAGTTACAATCTTTAAATATCGTTAATTTGTAGTTTAAATAGTAAATGGTGATGTATTTTAAAAAAAAAAATTGTGAAATGGTAAAGTATTTTAAAAATTAGATTGAGATATTAAAAGAGGCCAATTTGACAAAAAAAAAAAAATACAGCTAATATATTGTAAGTAATTTATATTATAAGTAATTTATCACTATTTATATGTATCTAAACCCTAATCCTAAAAAATCTTTCTTTTTTTTTCTAAAAGAGTAATCATTATAATTTAAATATAATATAATTTATCACTTTTTTGTCTCTATCTAAATCCTAATACCAAAAAGATCTTTTTTTTTTTTTCAAAATATTTGGTAATCATGAGAATTTATTCCTTTTAGATTGATGAGGTCCCGTCTTCATCTAATTAGGAGATCTCATAAATCTTTTAAGAGAACCTATCTATCCAAATCCCTTTTGGATAGATGAGAAAATTTTTATGAGAAAATTCTAAAACAATACAAAACATACTTAAAATTGTTTCAATGGCTTGAAGAGTGATGACATTGTAATATGAGAGCAATTGTTCAAGGCTTGAAGAGAGATAAAATTATAATATGAGAGCGGATCGGATGAGGCTATAATCCAAATCGAGGATAGAGGGATGTAGAAATGGATGGGTACATAGAGTAGAAATGGATGTGACAGTATGTACAAACACTTATATATAATGGATGTTGCAGGATGTACACACACTTATATATAATATGAAAGCTGATGGGATGAGGCTACAACCCCAATTGGGTATAGAGGGATGTAGAAATAAATGTACACTGGAAAAGTGTAGAAAATGGATGTGGCATAATGTACAAACACTTATATGTGAAGTTTAGAGAGGTGGCAAGATGTACAAACACTTATAGATAATATGAGAGTTGATGGGATGAGGCTACCACCCGAATTGAGAATAGAGGTTTGTACAAATAGACGTGTACATGAATATACAGTTTACAGTTATACATGAATATACATGAATATACAATGGTGGATTTATACATGAATATACAGTTTACAGTTATACAGTTTCTATAACTGAGACTATGCTAATTCTCTACAAGACAATTATATTTTCTTCATCTACTTAGGTATATTGTTTTTTATTTTTTTTAATATTGTATATTGTCTGAATTTTTGTTACTTAGGTTTGTTGTTTTTCATTTTCTTTTGATATTGTATATTACCTGAATTTCTGTTTCTTCTTCTCTTTTTTTTTTGGTTTTTTGTTCTTTAGGAGCCCATCGACGCAGCACATCTACATACCATGGAAGAAGCACCATATATGTATATAGCAGCCTTGACTCCTTTGAGAAATAACCTGGATGAGTCTTTATTTGCCTGCTCATTGGATATTAAAGTTCTTCAGTATTACTTTTGCTTAGAAGCGTGTGTATTGTTTAATAAATAATTTTAATTTTCTATCTATTGTACTTCTCCACGTCCAATGACGTTATGTAAAGCAATCATATTTTTTTCCTCTATATAGTCACGTTGATTTCCATTTTTTTTTGATATTATATATTGTATAGATTTTTGTTTTTTTTTTTGGTTTTATTTTTCCATAAACCCATAGATGAAGCCCAGCTACATGCCATGAAAGAAACAAAACAAATGTATCTAGCAGTCTTGGCTACTTGGAGAGAACTTAGATGAGCCTTCATTTGACTGCTCATTAGATATTAGAGTTGTTACTTTTGCTTAGAAGTATGAATAGTGTATATTGTGTTTAATGTAAAAACTAAATAATTTAATTGTTTATCGATTGTACTTCTATATGTGTAATGAAGTTATGCCAGGTTCCTATGTAGATGATAAAATACATATTAGTTGTCATGCTTGGATCTATACAAAATTTCATGAAGATGAGTGGATGTTACATCACAATCTTTGCATTAAGCAAATTTTCATTTTTATGTAATACTCATTGTTTAATTGCAGCAATTTATTTTTTTGATATATTAACCATACAAGTATGATATATTTTTAAGAAAATAATAATCTCTTGGTAATAAATATCTTTAATATTGCAATTACAACTATTTAGTTATAAATACTAATAGTAACAAAAATAAATTAGTTTTATTATAACTTTCGTGAATAATTATTGAATTATTATAAAATATATCCTAATATAATACTACAATTGTTGGTTTTGCTCTCTATTCTCTCTTCACCAATATTTTCATGTATCTACTCTCTCTCTCCCGATATATCAACTTTTTTAAAAAAATTCTCCTATTTTCTCTTTCTCTCTCCTAATAATCTATCCCCCCCCCTCCACGATCTCTCTCATCACCAATATTCCCACATACCTCCGCTCTCTCTATTTCATAATAAATTAACTTTCCTAAAATTTATATACCTCTCTCCCCCGTGTTTCAAAATTTATCTCTTTCATAACTTCCATTTACACATATTATATTTTATTTTCTTTTATATTTCAATACAAACTTTATTTTCCTTCTTTCTGTTGTAATCTTGAGCCCTACTCTCCATATTAATGAAAGTAATAGTTAACATCCAAAAAAAAAAAAAAAGTTCTCTTTGTATATTTTTTCTATTTCTTCTAATACGTCCATTCAAAATGTACCTAAGTCCACAATGACATATTCGCACCATCTTCATAACTTCAAATTCCACAATTAACAAAAAAATAGAAAGGCATCGAGAGATCCTTTGACCCGGAAACGGCGTTTTCTTATGGCATTTTAGAATGGAACAGTGTTAAGCCACGACCTTACAATAACATCATACTTCCATAAATTGTAGTACCTGTCGGGTTTGTTACTTTCTGGGCAACTAATAAAGGGAAAAGTTTATATAGAGCAGTGGCTCTAAACAATCAAATTAGAGCCTACCTCAAAAATTTCACTAAAAGATGTTGTTTTGATATCCAAATATCTTCAAATTGATCATCTTGACATCAAGATGCATGGACATGAGAAAAAAATGAATTTCAAGTTTTGGAAAGAGTGTATTTTGTAGCGCATTTTTTTACCGTCAATGTTTAAGATTTTCAAGTTTTCATAAATCTATCGATCTACACTATTTTTGAAGCTTTAAAATTTACAAAAAAAATATGAAAATATATTTTAAGGCTATCACAAATATTTTCAGCATTAGAACCACATTTCTTGATACTGTTTGAAGGTAGGCTCTAATTTGATTGTTTAGAGCTTAGGCTCTACAAAAAACCACACAGAAAAGATTATATAGAACCCGGCTCTAAACAATCAAATTAGAGCCTACCCCAAAAATTTCACTAGAAGAGGTTGTTTCGATGCCCAAATATCCTCAAATTGATCATTTCGACATCAAGATGCATGGACATGAGAAAAAAATAGATTTCAAGTTTGGAAAATAATGTATTTTGTAAAGCATTTTTAGACCATCAATTTTCAAGATTTTATAGTTTTCATAGGTATGTCGATCTACACTATTTTTGAAGTTTTAAATTTATAAATCAAGATAAAAATACATTTTAAAGCGCTCACAAAGATTTTTAGTATTGAAATCACATTTCTCTACGCTACTTTAAGGTAGGCTCTAATTTGATTATTTAAAGCGTAGGCTCAATACAAAACCGCATCCTTAATAAAATTATGAACTCGCGAAACCAAAGTTATATGACCAAGTGGACCCTATGAATGCTTCCTTTTCCTTGGCAAGGACCACGTTGCTCACGAGCGTGTCATATGCCCACTACAATCATTTATAGGAGGTGCAGGCTTACCAACCAATTGCATAAGGATGACGCCTTATTATTTTCGGTGTGGTTTGTATAAGGCTACGGCCTTAAACAATTAAAGTAAGACATACCTTCAAATAGTATTGAAAAATATTATTTTAGTATTGAAAATCTTTGTGATGGCCTAAAAATTTGTTTTCATCTTTAATTTTAAAATTTAAAGCTTAAAAAATAGTGTAGATCAAGCATATCTATGAATATTTAAAAATCTTGAAAATTGACAGTCCAAAAAATGCCTTACAAGATGCACTATTCCAAGACTTGAAATCTATTTTTTCTCATGTCCATACATCTTGAAGTCTAGATGATCAATTTGAGGAATTTTTAGCATCGAAAGAACCCCTTCCGATGAAATTTTGAGGTGTGCCTTAATTTTATTGTTTAGGGCCTTGCCCTCATACAAACTTTTTCCTTTTATTTTTGTCATAATTCACTTTTGGATTTTAAAAGCAAGGCATTTTGATAGGGCTGCAGGCCAGTCAAAATAAGTAAAGCCTTACCTTAGAACTTACCGAAAAATAGTTGTTTTGGCATAAAAAAAAAAAAACTTCTTAACAATATTGTATACTGTAAATCATTGTTTAAACCATCCATTTCACCCTAAAAGTAAGTGTTCACATATCCGCATGATGTATACAAAGTTTTGAGCTTCAAATTTCACAGTCGATGTTCAAAATTGATTTTAGAGCTATCATAGATATTTTTTATACTAAAAATACTCTTCAAACAAGAATTTGAGGCGGGGCTTTTCTTTACTTTAATAAATCCTAGACCTTATAGAAACTGCATCCTTATAAAATGAGTATGTATATTATGCAACCCAAGAGCACAACATACATTTACTCCCTTGAATAAGCTATCATTAAATATATTTAATAGCCTAGATTGGCTGGAGAATTGTTTTCCCTAAAATTTTGGAATACACTTAAGAATCTTTGTACGAGTTATCAAAATAAACTTAAATTGTGTGGTCTTAAAATTTGAAATATTTTAAAATTAGACACTAGGTTGAAGAGATTATATGGCCTAAAATGGCCTTAAAAGTACGGCTAGGTTGTGCTTTATCGTGGGTGTGAAAGGAAGAAATACTTAGAATGAAGCATAAGGGAAAGCTTTCTATGTTTCCCTACAACATAGAAGTTTTAGGTTCTCCCTCTCATCCAGCCGTTTATTTTTTATCAAGAGAGTCACTCACCGTTTTATCTTAAACCCGATATCTCAAAGTATTTTATTTTTAGTTTTTTTAATATATTTTTTTTAATATGAAATTTGGTACGTACCATCTTCTCATTGGGGCGCACATATAAAAAATATTAAAAATAATTTTTCAATAAAATATAATGACCAAAATACCCTTTAAATGTTTCAAGAGTATATTGGTCATTTTATTTTATTGAAAATATTTGTTTTTTTATTTGTCGTTAGTGCGAGTTTAATATAGAAATGGATGTCCAAAATTTGGTGTCAAAACAGTTTATAGAAAAAAAAATTAAAAATAAAACAGTGTAGAGATGTGACATTGCGATCGGGACAATCTTAGCCCTCTAGTAAAAAATGGACGGTTGGATAAGGGGAACATAGAACTTTTATGTTGTAGGGGAATATAGAAAGCTTTGCCGCATAAACCCCGAGACCACGGTTCATAAAAATACTGGTTCAAATTGAGAAATAATTGAATTTTACATCTCTAATCTTCTTTCACCACCGTCAATGATGTTTCATAGCCTTGCTATCCTAGGATTATATGGAAACATAAAGCATATCACAAAAAAGTTAGCTGATAAAAACCACTAGATATTAGATAGAGAGTTTAAGAAAGACAGAGATATCTAAGAGTTTGGGTATGTGATACGCATTTTATTACGATGGTTTGTTAGCAATGTAGTCTTAGCAAGAATTTGGGTTTTTACTTTTTTTACTTAAAAATTGATTTTTTTTTGAAAAATCAAAGATAAATTGAAAACATGAAGCCATCAACTGGCTTTGTGATCAAGTTTTGGATATCCGGAGGGAGGGAAAAACTGTAAAGAAAAATGGAAAAAGTGCTAAAAGGGATATGCACATAATTATAGAAATTAGTGGAGATTTTCGTAACTGCAATAATTATATGGGATTACAGGTAAATTTATTTTTAATAATATAGAAAGTAAGAATGTATAGAAATAGAGAAGATATTACCACAAAAGGTCAAATTTGAAATAACATGTGAATTAAAATGATAAATTAAAAAAAAAAAAAAAAAAAAAACCAACTAGCGAGGTCCTTCTCCCTCCTTATATATTAAATAGTTATAAAAAACACATTTTATTTAAGGGTTGTGTTAGGCTACACCATAGATCTTTAATAGTGCTCAACATTTTTAGACATTTAGATACTCTTATCCTATAGTATATTAATTTTTTATTTAAGGGTATTTTAAGTAATTAATCAAAAGTAAATTAGAAATTTCTAATAGAAACAAAAGCATTTATTAACGATAATAGATAATGACATCCCCTATAGTGTGTTACATCACCTACGAGACTACGAGATGCATTACTTGTTTTTAACTACTAATAAAATGTCATTATATTTTTATAAAAATATCCATTCTATTCTTTTAAATGACTAAAAATGTCTCTACTTAAAAAAATTTGTATTACAATTTAAAAGTATTTGAGTGTCCAAAAAATTTAAATATTTAAAAAAGTCTACACCACTGTAGCCTAACAAAACCCTTTAATAAAAAATGTGGCAAGTAGATGCCCTTTACACTGTCAGTCGATCCCTATGACAACTTCATAGATGCAGGTCATCTCAATAAATTTTACATATATGTAAAATGGATGTGGATATAATCTCAAATAATGAATTTCACACGAGGGGTCACAGATAGTATTTTAATTTTATATTAGTTCTTTTATTATATTGAGCGCTCTCTCTCTCTATGGTGCGGTTTGTATAGAGCAGAGGCTCTAAGCAATCAAATTAGAGCCCACTTTCATATAGTGTTGAGAAATATGGTTTCAATATCGGAAAGTTTTGTGATAGCTTTATATCATATTTTTATATTTAATTATAAAATTTAAAGCTTCAAAACTAATGTAGATCAAGCAAATTTATGAAAACGTAAATAACTTAAAAATTGACAGTCCAAAACATCTTATGAGATGTACTATTTTCAAAACTTGAAATCCATTTTTTTCTCAAGCTCATGTATCGTAATGTTGAGATGATCAATTTGAAGATATTTGGACATCAAAACAATCTCTTCTAGTTATATTTTTGAGGTAGGCTCTAATTTGATTATTTAAAACCTACGCTCTATATCAACTTTTCCCTCTCTCTAACATGTACTTTTCTATTTTTAGTTAAAAAACCGATTTCATCTTAAAAGGAGTCATATCATGTGGATGCATGTGCAGTCTACTAGTACGATTTAAAATATGGAACTCTAGTATAGTCCTCGTGAAAATAAGCACACATATAACATCACATCACAATAAAATAGCCTGCTGCGACTAAATGCTATCCACAAGGGATAAGGATATTGAATCGTGCCTGAAATTGTAGTGGGAGACTCATATAAACAAAGGAAAGAGTGATTAAACATTCTCAAATGGAAAAAGTTTATATAACGTTGCAACATAATGTAGAGTTACATATGCACCTCAAAAATACATCGGAAAAGATAGTTTTAATGTTGAAAAACTTTTTGATTAATCATCTTGACAAAGAGATGTATCATCATGAAATATAAATTTTTTTTAAGTCTCACGAATAATGCATTTTACAACATATTATCTACACTGTCCATTTTCAAGATTTTCATATGTTTATAGATGTACTTGATTTTAACCATTTTTTAAATTTAAAATTTTATAATTAGATATAAAAATAGATTTTGAGATAATCCTAAAAACATTTTACATCAAAATTATATACCATGATAAAATTTGAAGGCGCACCGTATCCTCTATAGATACGGACGCATCAGTATGCCAACTGCACCCCTCTCTAACTGCTAGTTTCACCTTTCCCCGAGATATCCAATCGTCCCTGCCAATGGCTAAACTGTCCTATGGAACAAACATGTTTCAATGGAGAGGCTTCATGCTCAGCCCCCATCTCCACCAAGGAGCAATGGCTGCCGATAAACACTTCTCTGCGTGCTCTACGGACGTTTTTGTGGCCTCATACCCGAAATGTAGCACCACTTGGCTCAAGTCCCTTATCTTCCCCATCATCGATCAACATAACCTCAAGCAAGAAAAAAAGTCACCAAAACCTCTTCTTTCAACCTGCCGCATGACCTAATTCACATTCTAGAGCTCGATATATACTTGAAGGACCTCATTCCGAATATCACTAGCATCCCATCTCCTAGGCTCCTTAGGACTCACTTCCCTTACTGTTACGGTGGCTTGCCTGAATCTTTGAAACATTGTGGTTGCTAAATTGTTTATGTACGGAGGAATCCTAGGGACTTTATAGTCTCGTTTTGGCACTACATGAAAAAGTTTCCCTTATAAGGTTTTGAAAATTTGAGTTTTGAGGAGACATGTGAGAGATATTGCAAAGACGCTCTCACCATTGGGCCCTTTTTCGAGCATGTACTAGAATACTTGAAGGCGAGCAAGGAGATGCCCGAAAGGATTATGTTTCTTACCTATGTGGAAATGATCGCTGATACAAAAGACGTTGTGAAGGTGTGGCTGCTTTCTTTGGAAGGACAGTTGAGGAAGAGAAAGAGGTTAAGGAAATAGTGGAAATGTGCAGTTTGAAAAGCTTAGTAATTTGGAGGTGAACAAGAGTGAGGAGCAAACATCTAAAACAGGTTTTCCCAATAGCGTATTTTTTAGGAAGGGGGGTGGTGGGAGATTGGATGAACCATTTTACGCCTGAGTTGATCGAGCGGCTCGATCACATCACTCAGCAAAATCTCCAAGGGTCAGGATTTGAGTTTAGGTTCGATCACATCATTAGCATGTTGTGCTTATAAGCATCTTTGTTCTTATTTAATAAAGCAATTGCTATTGGCCCATCTAGCTTCCCCAGTTTTTCAGCTACTTCCCTCCTCTCTCTCATCTAAATTATTCCTCATCGAAACGTCAACTCATTCGGCTACATGTCGTTCAGCATTGACTCAAACCTAAGCTCAGGTTGGGTGGATTGGGGTTCTCTTGAAACCATGGTAAGGGAACTTTCTCGTAAAATGCCAAAAACGAAACTATGCTATTTTTAGGATTTTTAGTTACATATATAATTCAGCAACCCCAATGCCTCAAAGACAATTGCAAGCCACACTAAGGGAGGCGAGTGCTAAAAAGCCTAGGAGATAAGATGCTTGTGATGTCTGGAATCATATCCTTTGAGTATACCGCGAGCTCTAGATTATGAATTACGTCATGGAGGGTGGTGGAAAGAAGAGGGTTTGATGACTCTTTTTCTTAGATGAGGCTATATTTGATAGACGACGGAGAAAATGAGGTACTTGAGCCAAGCGGAGTCACAATTGGGGAATGAAGTGACAAATATCTTTGTAGAGTACAAGGAGAAGTGTTTACGGGCGACCATTATTGCTTGCAGGACACTGAGGTTGAGCCAGAAGCCTCTCCATTGATCCATGTTTGTAGCCTCTCCATGATCCATGTTTGTTCCATCAAGCCGTTTCGCCGTGGGCAGGGACGATAGGATAACCATTGGAGATTGTTTGACCTTGGGCATTACTCTTTCCTCTGTTTATAGGAGTCTCCCACTGCAATTTTAGGCACGCTATTCAATATCCTTCTCCCTGTTGATTAGCATTTACTAGCGCAGAGGGTACAGTGACTATGATGTTAGCAAATGCAATTTGCCGACTTGGCAATAATTATAGTGAGATCAGAAGGATGGTACAAAAACTATGGTGTTATCAAGTGCAACTATAATTATACTAGTAGACTGCACATGCTCTCTGCACATGATTAGAAACTTTTTAAATTAGGAAAATTATTTCATGCATTGAGGACCACATTTCTCCATTTGCGGCCCTCAAGATATAAAACATTTTGAATTTGATATTTTAAATTACACTAGCGAGTGCACATTCTCTCTGCACATGATTAGAAACTTTTTAAAATAAGGAAAATTATTTCATGCATAAGGGACTGCATTTCTACATTTGCAGTCCCTGAGGTATAAAATATTTATTTTAAAAATGAATACAAATCAGTGCTCTATCTAAAATAATTGAAACTAAAAATCCAAATATTTTTTCAATAAAATTATATTTTAAATTTCCAAAATTTATTTATGACAAACAAATGACCAACTCTCTTTCCCAGTGCGATAATTCCCCCATTTTTATTTGACAATATGTTACAATCTCTTTAATTCACTCTCAAATGGAACTCAATCTAACACGATAGTGACAATTTGTTGATGGAGAGAGAACTGGGAAGATGGCAAGTTTTTTTTAATCCTTAAATAGAGATGTATAAATTAGATATTTTTTAAAAACAACGTTTAGAAAATCGATTTGGCCAAGGTATTTGGGCCTTAGCCGAGGTGATTACTTGAGTGAGTCCGAGTAACTCGCTTTAGTCCAGGTCATTTTGTTTTAAAAGAAATTAAAGACAAAAAACTGTTATATATAGTATGAGCGCTACTTTTTATCATCAAGCAATAGATTGGCATGTTGGTTAGTACCCCTTGCGTAGACCTCTTTATAAGAGGTCATGAGCAATGTCACCAAATTCGCTTCCTTTGGCTGAAGAGGCCAAAGCCTTCGGATTTTAGGTCTAGGCCAAAGCAAAGCGAAGTCTGGTGTTGCCGCTTCGATCAAATTCAGGCCGATTAGGTCAGATTTGTGCCGCTTCGGGCTGCTTCGATCAGATTCGGGTATGCTTCAGGCCGATTCGGCCGAAGCAAAGAAATATGTATATAAAAGCATTTTTTATTTTTTTCATTATTTTTCTATTTTGATATATAAATATATAATTTATTTATATTAAATTTTAAAATAAGTATGAAGTTTTCTCCCAAATCTGGCAAAGGACTAAATTGCTTCATTTTTCTAACTAAACCGAAAAAGACTTCGAAGCGAATTTGTCAACATTATTCCTGAATTTTATTATAATGAGGGCTACAATTTTTTAAAACTCCAAAAAAAAATGACGTTTGTAAAAGTGGTGTAAAACTTTTTTTACTAGGGGTTCAAACCATGACAGGGTCGAACTTATGCATTACAATTAACCAAAAAGGCATTCTAGCTCATCTGTTTAGATCCAGGTATTAACATAGTTAAACTAAAAAACATTATGTATAACCTATTCAGCCGAGTCTCATAACGCTGGTAAAAGGGAATAAAGTGGAACAGGTTTCAATGAAGTTAGAGTTTTTGGAGTTTTTGAACTGAAACCAGGGGCTGAAATCAATCAACATTGTTGAAAAATTCATCAAATTGCATCGAGTTTCAGTGCAGGCATTAACAAAAGATATGGTCCAGACTCTAGAATCAAGGGGCCAGACTTCTATCGGTTGGGAGTTTGGCTGGAAAAAAACAACGATGATTTGAAGATTGTGAAACATGGGCCCAGCCTAGTTGCGTGACGCAGGTCCGGTTTCTGGTCCGAACCTATTGCAAGGGAAGTTTCAAGGGCGCAGAGGCGGTGGCCAGACAATTAGATGAGCCCCCAGAATTTGGTAGTGGTGAACAATGGGTAGTGAGTAATGTTTTCAAACTCGGCTCAGGCGTTGAACTCAATTGCAGCCTGACCCAAGTGACTCGGCCATGTCTAGTAAGTCCCAATTAAGTCCTGAAATTGAAAATCAAAAAAAAGTAAAATAAGTAATTGAAGTTATTAAAAATCTATAAAATTTTAAAAAAAAATACATAAAATGTGGATTATTGAAATTTTCATTTTTATATTGAAATATTTTAGAAAAAATAAAAACTTGGAGCATGCCATAGTAAACGTTACCAAATCATTATAAAATCATAAATCATATAAAAAATTTGCATATGAAGATTTATTAACAAAATTATTGACCCTTTAATAATTTTTAACAGGGTAAGTTGTCGCTTGAAGCTCACCTCAGCTGTAGGTTGAGGCCAAGTTACTAGGCAGAGTCCTCGAACACGGCAGCGAGTGAGAGGGTAGAGAAAAAGGAGGGACAATATCATAACAATTTGTCCCGACATTGGATTTACAGTAGGAATGGAGTGTGGGACAAGGGTCCCAGAAAATAAAGAAAAGTAAAAATTACGTATATATCTGTTATATTTGTCGTTATTTTAAAAAAAATTTTTAATTTTTGTTATTACATACAAATTCATTTTTCAAACTTCATAATATTTTTTTAAAAAAACACATAATTCATCTTCAAATTTTCAAAAACCAAAATAGTTAAGATTTTTGGTTTTTTAAAAACCAAAAAATAATAATTTTCGAATTTTGAGAAACCAAATTTATATGTTTTTTTATTTTTCACCGACATAAAGTTTTCGCTTCCAGAAATCCTCTCTCCCTCCCTGTCACTCTGCAACGCGCTCCTCGCATTATTACTTGCAAGGGAAGAGAACAGGATTCAAAGCCGTGACTTCGATCTGTCCCTCTACACCATTATTGGACTTTTGGACTAAAGAGAAGAAGATTTATACCTGTCGCTCAACCTCCTCTCTCTTCATCCGCACTCCATCTTCCTTCCTCCTATCATTACCCACAGAGAAGGTAAAAAAAAACCACCCCCTCTATCTTCATCAGCAATCCCTCTTCTTCCTATCATTACCCACAGAGAAGAAGGTACAAAAAAACCCAGATTCTAAAGAAAGAAAAAACACAAAAATAGATCATTCTACCCTTGAACCAGAAGCACCAGCACATGCTCCACCCCCTACACAAGCGCTCCTTCCTCCCTGCCACGCCACCCATTCGTCTTCTCTGCCTCTGCTAGCCCCACCCTTTCTCTGGTACTTTTGGTCATGGACATTGAGAAATGGTGAACCCTTATTTTCTTTTTTGGTGATAGAAAACCCTGGTTCTCTGGCCATGGAAATTGAAGAAGAAAGAGTCCATGAAATTGGGGAGGTCATGTATTTGCTAGGTCTCTGAATCTCTGATCATGAAAATTTTAGAAAGAATGCATCAAAGATGAAGCTTCTAAAGTTGCAGAGATTAATGAAGAGGGGAACATCCAAATTCACAGAAATTTCTAGTTCTTTTAAAGCCCTAGATCTCAGATCATGAAAATCAGAAAAAAAAAAAAAAAAAGATATAAAACTTTCAAAGTTGTTGAAATCTCTGGTTATCTGATCATCGAAATCGAAGTGTCCATTAAATTTTTTTTACTGGTTTCGATCATCGAAATGAAAAAACGGGCTTTTTTAGAGAATTTTCTTTAAAGAATGTTCTTTCACTCTAATGGCCCTACACGCTGCTCTGTTGCATAGATTCACTACTTTCTCTCTCCAGCTTTCTCTCTCAGACACCCAGTCATATACCGAGTGATCCTTATTCCAATCAAAGAGATAACAATTCGGGTATACAAAAACCAAATTTAGTTGAGTTTTGGTTTTTGAAAAACCAAAAATAACAAATTTTTTTTTTTTTTTAAAAAAATATTATGAAGTTAAAAAAATGGAAATAAACGTAATAACTAAAATTAAAATATATTTTTATAATAACGGCAAATATAATGGATACATATATAATTTTCCCTGACAAAAAATAAAAAAGAAAACCACCCAAGTTCAACCGTACTCCTTAAAAAAATAACTTGATATTGGATGCCTTTTTTCATTTGAGGGGAAGTTGTCGATCGCAAGGTTGAGTTGGTTACATCCCCAAGGTTTGGGATCCTGAAATAATGTTAACAAGGTTTTGCCTTAAGAAGCATACGTTTCACTCTTGCAGAGGCATTAATATTTTCAATAATTTTTTTTTTTAATTATAAGAATTCTGAATATTATTATTAAATCACTGGATCTATTACAATGAAAGAGTTAAAACAAGAGGATTGAGATAACCAATGAAGCAAGAGACACTCCTTTTTTCGTTAAGTCATCCGCAATTAGATTCACTTCTCTGTAAACATGATTGAAAGTAATATTGCTGCATGAGGATAGGTCCAAAATTTTTAGCAATAAGGATCAAAGCCGTCAAAGAGATCTAGAGACACAATTGCACGAGATCTAGAGACACAATTGCACTAATCGATAACATTATCAAAATCCCCTTTTATGATCAAAATATTTCCCAAATTCCCACCTTTCAAATCATTAAACCTTTCAAAAACACTGTCATTTCCAAATAATTGATAGTGGCCTCTCCACATGGGGCAGCGTAGCAAAGAATAACATTTCCACCACTATCCCTCCATACACCACCCACCCCTGCTTTCCCTGGACTACCGAAAGATGATCAATCAAAATTAAGTTTAAGGCATCCCAATGGTAGCGGATTCCAAACACATCTTGGTCTCACCTTAATGTATTTCAAAGTCGTCAAATGGGCCATGTCATACTCAACATCAAGCCTAAAAACTCCCCACCCTTCCTTTGTAACTCGAAACCAACTCGAAGTTTGAAACATAATTTTATTTTTAATTATGCCAAATCCCCTAACACACCATCAAAATCCTTCAATTTCTTTCTAACCATAACTCCCATAAAAAAGCACCTCTAAATATATCTCATAGCATTCTTCCAATCTCGGGAACCCCACACAATTTCAACTGTGATGGGAAAGATATCCCTCATTATTTTTTGTATCGCCCGTGACCACAATAGTTGAGTATAGGTATAATGCAAAAAAAGATGATCGGCATTTTCCTAATTATTTTTCCAAAATAAACACACATTAACAATGATCTTTTTTCTTTTTGGAAGATTATCAATCGTCAAGATTTTGTTTTGGGCCAACACCCAAATAAAAACCCACCCCTTATGAGGGATTATCCACTTCTATACCTCTAAGTAAAGGCTGATTCCACCGTACGGGTTCATGGAACAACTGATAAGCAAATTTTATCGGAAAACCACCATGTCTCAAGTTCCCAAATTGCTCCAGCATTTGCATGATTTGAAATATGAATTCTTTCGAAGGAATTTAATAAATCCAAATACTACTTCGTGTGTAGGTGCAATTAATATTCCAAACCACAGATCTCCCATTTGAAACTCTCACCTCACTAACATTTGCCACAGGCTGAGCACTTCTAAGGAAAGGATCGTATAAAGGCACTGTAGCGGAAAATCAAAAACCCATTTAGAATGCCAAAACAATTTTGCATCCCCTCCGCTAATAGCCCGTCTAGAATGTCCAAAAACAAATGCTCTCATTGATGTAATATGGAAGGATTGACCTCCTCCTTGCCCTCAAGCAACGATGCTGTAACAAGGATCAACACCATGTTTTGACTCAAAACACTTCTTTCCAAAGCCCGCTATCGTTTTGTATAGCCTGCCAATACCATTTACCAATCAAAGTTTGGTTTATAAATTTCAGTTTTCAGATACCCAAACCTTTTCATTTTTTGGTGTACGAACTCTTTTCCAACTAGCAAGATGAAGCTTCTTTACCTCATTATCCGATCCCCATAAAAAGTTTCTCATCAATTTTTTCAAATACTTAACAATATTTGTTGACATATAAAATACAGACATTTAGTAGATCGGAAGATTACATAATGAAAACTTTATCAATGTCACTCTCCCGCTTAAAGATAAACATTTGGCCTTCCAAATATTAAGCTTCACATTTGCATGTTTCACTACGGGATCCCAAACCGCCTTAAGCAATCTATCATCTGATAGCGGCATACCCAATTAACTGATTGGAAGGTATTCGACTTTACAATGCCTTACCTTGGGCAAATAATTGACCACCACATATTGACAACAAACCTCAATGACTGAAGTCTTGACAAAATTGACCTTAAGTCCCAAAGAAAATTCACAACACTAGAGAAATCTTATAATATTAAGAATTTGTTCAAAATCTACCCCACATTTTCAGTAAATTTCTTCATGAAAAGTCTCTAGGAAGTGGCTGCCCATTTCTACGCCATCTTTAATGGAAATGCCAAACAAGATATATAACAATAAAATTATTTATTTTTACTATAATAAAGTCACAATAATTATCAACCATTATATGTAAAATCAGGTGACTACAAGTACATCACTGACTATGAACAAAGTCTAAAATAAAATTTTTCAAACTATGTGATACAATTTAAGCTGTCAATTTCACATCCAATAGCTAAGAGTAATTGTGACTTCTTTGTATCAAAAGTGAATGGTCTTATGATATACAATCCCAATGCCAAAAGTTATGTTGAGGGTATTTTTAGAATCTAAGATTGTATAGACATATATTGCACCTTGTGATCATTTCTAAAAAGATAAAAATAAAAAATAAGATTCCAAAAATGGTGGAAAGCAATATTCTTAGGACTTGGATCATTTAGAAGGACCCATAACCAACTGATCATGCCCCGAAACCCCGCAGATCCCTCTTATGCCAGATAAAAAAAAGTTGGAATTGGCATATGAGAAATTGCAAATCCACTGATATTGTTGGACTAAGCAAAGTTCATATATATATATATAGAGCAAAGATGATATTAGCCCACCAGTTCATATGAACATATGGGCCTAACGTCCCAAATTGAATTTAGGCCGATCTGACGATCACGGATGTCTGGTACTGGTTGAATTTTTTCTTTTCTACACATCCAAATCACTTGAAATTTTAGGCGTGCGTTCATAAAAAATAAGTGAATCTTCAAAAAATATCAAAAAAATATTTTACACAAAATAAATTGTCCAAAATACCTCTAAAACGCTTTGGGGGGTATTTTGGTCATTGTTTTTTAGGATAATTTTGTTTTTTGTATTTCTATTAGGTACGTCTTGATGAGAAGAATGCACACTTAAAATTTCAAGTGATTTGGATCCATAGAAAAAAAAAAATTCAAGCACTACTGGACATCTGTGATCGTCAGATCAGCTCATATTGAATCTGGGGCGTTGGGCTCATATGTTCATATAAGCTAGTGGGCTAATCCCACACACACACACACACACACACACACATACACACACACACACACACACACATATATATATATATATATATATATATATATATATATATATATATATATATATATATATATATATATATATATATATTATGTGGGAAATGACCTTGTGAGGCCCTCCCATATCCCTATGTTTAGGATCCCAAACAATCACTATTAAATTTGGTACAGATCTTCATAAAAGTCAAGTCTCATGCCATGTGATAACTTTTTTAGATATCTGTACCAAATTTAATGATGTTCCTTTGGAGTCTTACATACATGGGTGTGAGAGTATCTTATAGGATCATTACACACACACACACATATATATGAAAATGTTTACAAATAGACCATTTACTTTTAATACAAGGAGGTCACAACTATTATTGTCAATCAAATTTAAGATCAAATATGGAAGCTATTGCACAACGCATATAGGCGAAATCTGCAGTCCGTCACGGATATGACATGTTCATGGAGGGATTTATTTCACACAAATTTGACGCAAAAATATATAGGCACCACTATGGCTCCCGTAGGTCCGTGGAAGTTTTTAGGCAAAACCGACAAAACCGTCATTGACATAGTATGTCTGTGACGGGGACGAAACACTAGCAATTCACCTATATTCATTTTTAAGACTTCTCTCTCTCTCTCTCTCTCTCTCTCTCTCTCTGAGGTCAACCTGCTTGTTTCTAGCTATAGTAAATGCCCAATGGTCAGGATTGAATATGAGACAATCCAATGGTCACAATTATATTTTGTATATAAACTTTAATTATTAAAAAATTCAATTTACTTGAAATTTTGGGAATCTAAAAAGTAATTTCCCTATAGGCGTTTTTAAGACTCTCTCTCTTAAGTCAACCTGCTTGCGACAACTACAGTAAATGAGCAATGGTCCGGATTGAATATGAGAAGATCCAATGGTCAAGATTACATTTTATATATAAACTTTAATTGTTTAAAAATTCAGTTTACTTGAAATTTTGGGCTTCTAAAAATGAATGGACAAACCAATTGTTTGTAAAAATGAAACCGGGCGGTTCCAACTTTTTTTTTGCTAAAACTAAAATCCGGCTTTCTTCTTGCACACAGGCTGCTTGATCTTTTTTCACACGTAGGCTTTCTTCTTGAAAGCAGACTGCTTGATATTTTTTCTACCATTCTTTCTTTTCTACTATTTGGACATGGAAATGACAACCAATATCAACCTCCAGCGTGTATTACGCTTCACGGGCCTTGCCAACATCAAATTTAACAAGATCGTTGGGTTCTTTTCTACCATTCTTTCTTTTCATATCACTTCGATGTGGAATATATTCCACATCTTGTGAGTTGAAACAAGGGTGGTAAATATTATTAGCTTGGGATAAATTGTAGTGAGATGGTATATGCGCTATAGTGTGGTGTATGCTCGTCATGAATAAAAAAGTTATATGTCCGATTGTGGCAATTAAATTTGATGATAAAAAAAAAAAAAATATTTAAAATAATAATTAGGAGCCCATCACCTTTATCTTTCACCAAAAAAATTTAAATTTACTTATAAAAAAAACATAAAAACTCTATTAACCTATTATATCATGAGATTATTTTATTATATGAGTAATAATTAATTAATTAGTTAACTAAGATTAAAAAATTAGTACTAGCTCATAGGATAATAAAAAAATAAATAATAATGGTATTTCTAGTCTATTGGATATTAAAAAAAAAGAAGTTTTGATGATAGTTTAAGAGAGAAAAATAACACCAACTTATACCACTTTAAAATTTATTTCAACTTGCTTTATCAATTATGCCACATTGCAAATATAAATTTTTTAATTTATTAATAACCAAATATTTTGTATTATTTATTAATTTATTTATATTATAAATTTTATAAAATATTATTTTTTCCTATAATTGTAAATAAGATTTTTAAATTAGAGGATATACATGACATTTTATATTTTTATTTGTATAGTAAAATAATTATAAAATATAAAGTTATAAACTATCAAACTTAATTTCCATATATATTATTATAGTTAGTTAAGTTGTAATAATTTTAGATAAGTAAACCAAATTAATAAATGTTTGATACTTTGATGTGATACTAATTTATGTGAGAAATTAATTTTTCTAATATTCTAATATGGAAGTGTTTGTAGCTAGTTACCTCACATTGCAAGTATGAATTTATTTATTTACTTTTTAATTTTATTAAAATGTTATTGTAAATTTATATTTCTAAATTCTATATTTCTATCCAAACTAATTGTTTAGATTTATTTATTTGTGAGATACCCTTGTTTTTTGAATCACGTTTATTATAATATTGTAATTAATAATTATACTAATTACAAAGATAACTAAGTCTTATATTTTATTTATTAATTTATTTATTTTAATTATACAAACATCCAAAGAGAAAAAGAACGTCTCAATAATTACCTATTTTTACATAGTAATGAAAATATATAATGCACCAATCCTAAATTATTTTACAAATTAAAATAATATGAATTTTAGAGATTTATAGTGATTTTTTAAAGATTTTTTGAGACAAGAATTACCGATTATGCCCAATTCCCGATCCGAAACTCCGATTCACTTGTCCGGATGGGTTTTTAGGGTGCTCGATCCAGGGCACCGATCCGTTTTTTAAACCACTGGATAAACCTAATAAATGTATGTAACAAATAATTCTTAAAAAAATAAATTGATCAAAATACCTTTGAAAGTTACATGAATATTTTGATCAATTTAGGATTTACAAATGAATTTTTAAATATTTTTATTAGGTGTGCATTGATGAGAGGAGTGCACACTCCAAATTTCAAGTGATTTTGATTTATATAAAACAAATTAAAATTCAAATACAAAATACAATTGTAACATCTGATCGACTCAGATTTAATTTGAGCAATTAGACTTACACTAAACAATCAGTGGGCTAACATGTGTTTTTTTTGAAAAATTTATTTAGAGCCGAGGCTCTAAACAATCAAATTGAGCGCACCTCAAAAATTTCACTTGAATAGGTTGCTATGATGCCCAAATATCCTCAAATTGATCATCTTGATATCAAGAAGCGTGGACATGAGAAAAAAGTTAATGCATCTTGTAATGCATTTCATGGATTCGCTCAATCTACACTATTTTTTGAGCTTAAAATTTATATTGAAACCACATTTCTCAATACTATTTGATGAGCCTCGGCTCTATACAAAACCGCACCTATATAAATCCAAGGGAAAATTACAAAAAACACCTTAAAATGAATTATTTATGCAACTTACCCACATCCCAATCTTTTCTCTCACTTTTTTCCCCAAAACAACATTGCCTCGCAAAAACCCCCCAAGGTAAAAAGTTGTTATTTTTTGGACGGAAATGCTCTTCCCATACAAATCAAATAAATTTGCAGGTCCCAAGTAGCGCAGTGCTGGAGTGCAGTATACTACTGCCAGAAGGGAATGTCAAGAACACAATGCTGAAGTGAGTCTTTGCACTGTCGGAGCGTTGCGGCTCCAGAGGCAGTACTGCCGGAGCGCATCATTGTACTGCTGGTGTGCGTTGTTTTCATTGCTGGAGCGTGATATTCCATTGCTGGAGCGTTGTGGCTCCCGAACCTGCATTGCTGAAGCGGACTACCGGAGCACCTGCTTGTACTGTCGGATCTTCTCATAATGTCAGAACGCTTGTCTATATTGTTGGAGGGAGGTCCTCTACTGTCGGAGCATAGTGTGAAACTGGTGTGGGTAAATAAAAAAGTGGAAAATAGGAGAGACAAGGCCGGGTGAAAACAAACAAGGGTAGTTTAGTCTTATTTCATGCTACTTTTGGGTTGGGGGTTATTTACGAGGAAAGGTTGTTTGGGGAAAAAAACGTAAGAGAAAAGATTGAGGTGGGGGTAAGTTGCATAGATAGTCTATTTTAGGGTGGTTTTTGTAATTTTTCTTACTTTCAATTCACTTGAATTTTAATTGTACTTTTCGCTTTCAGGAGATTCTAACAGAAAACTTGTGCCACATTGCTCTTTGAAAACTTCAAATTGTCAAATTGCTACATTAATTAAAGGAAAAAGTTTATATAAGGATACAACCTTGTAATCTAGAACTACGGATGCACCTCAAAAATCTATGGGAAAAGGTAGTTTTAATGTTGAAAAACCCTTGGATTGACCATCTTGACATTGAGATGTATGACCATGAAAAATAAAAAGATTTTAAGCCTAAAAAATAGTGCATTTTACAACATATTATCTACACCGTCCATTTTCAAGATTTTTATATGTTTACAGATCTACTTGATTTTAAGAATATTCTACATCAAAATTATATACCATCATAAAATTTGAAGGTCCACCTTACCTCTCCTGCTACGGATGCATCCGTATGCAAACTGCACCCTTAATTAAAAATTGCACACAAGTGGCACCTCACGTTCCAATTTCACATGTATAAATATTGTTTACGATGACTTCTTATGAATGCTTTGAGAATAGGAAAAAGTTTTGGTAGCTCGCGAGTCCACCATCACTGCATGATCCAGCGGCCAAAGGATATGTTTATTACTTATGGGGATCCTTGTGTCTGGAAATTTTTTATCATATTTCTCATGCCTATAATTAAATATTAAAAAATAATAATAATAATTTAGACAAAAATATTCCAAATGAGCACCCTCTCGAAGACTACCCTAAGATCCTTTTTCATTGGGAGAATGATCAAATACAAGGTTTTAAGAGCTTCCAAAGCGTAATTGTTTCTTTTCAAATCATTTATATATTAAAGCAAAGATGATCAGAAAAGTTTTGGATGACAGAAAATAACCGCCCTATACGTCTTGGATGCTGGACCATTTGCAGAAACTGGTTTCAAGCGACCACCTAATACTCACCCTTCCCCAAGAAAACCCTTTGTAATGTCGCATTTATTGCAACGAACACTTCATGCATGTTACTATTATTTTTAATCTCAATCCATTTCGTTCCACATGGCTTCTATGTGCACATTAATCATGCATTAACGTAACAGAAACATTGTTACCTCCAAATGAAAAGAAAAGCTCCAAAACTTATTTCCTTCAAATCAAGAAAGAAGTTGTCAGGGATTTTCACTTTTGAAGGTCCCCTGGTAGGTTTTTCTGGTGAAGTGGTAATCAAATCCACAATTTATACGCATCACCACCAAAACCCTATGAAAGTAAATATGAAACTATACATGGAGGTTATAATTTTGTGGTTCACCTCTTATGACTGAAAGTCCAGTGGTAGGAGTCGAACTTGAGATGCAGTGTTGCTGATGTTCACCTCTCAATGGCACTTCTAAAAGTATTCTTCGTTGGTATTCTGGTATTCGGCTCGGAGGTAGATCATATTAGTTTGAGCACGGCTTAATGGTAGGTGTATCAATTTGGGTGAGGTAAATCAAAGGCTCCAACTCTTGAAATTCGTCCCAGAAATTCCAAAAAAGCTCACTCTAGCGTATTTGTTTTCCCTTAAGAGCATAATGATTTGCCTGTCTCCATCCCTTCGTAGATGGCCATCTCCGGCTTGTCCCAAGTTCTGCCCACCACCAAACATTTAAGTGGTACAGTCATGTATCAATGGCAAGGCTGTTGGTATCCGTCGGATCATCTCAAGGCCGCAATGGATGTCTCCAAACATTTCATGGCTCATCCCGACAATACTCTCTTGGCCTCAGCCTCCAAAACAGGCACCACTTGCCTCTCAGTCCTCTTCTCCATAACAAGCCGCGGCCTCATCTCAAAAGAAGAGGCACAGAAGCTTATCCTATCAACCCATCCTCATAAACTCATTCCACATCTTGCAATTGAATACAAGAAGGCCATAAAGCTTCCACTTTCTAGGCTTTTTAGCACGCATATACCTTATAGCACCTTGCCTGATCCTTTGAAGGACTCTTGTTCTCAAATTATTTATATCAGTCGCAACCCGAGATATACATTTGTTCCGCTTTGGGAATTTGCTCAGCAGATGCAGAGAGGAAACTCAGAGCCATTGACATTTGAGGATGCATTTGAGCAATTTTGTGAGGGTAACACCAACTGTGGGCCCTTCTTGGAGCATGTCTTAGAGTATTACAAAGCAAGCCAAGAGAGACCACAAAACATTTTATTTCTCACTTATGAAGAGATGAAGGCTGATACCAAGGGTGGGGTGAAGAGGATGGCTCAGTTCTTGGGTCGATCCATTGAGAGGGAGGAGGAGGGTGAGGAGACAGTGGAAATGTGCAGTTTTGAGAGGGTGAGTAATTTGGACGTTAACAGAAGTAAGGAGAAGTCACCTTGGGGCTCTTTACCTTACAACTCATTTTTCAGAAAGGGTGTGGTGGGAGATTGGGTGAACCATTTCACGCCCGCGATGACTGAGCGGCTCGATCGGATCACTCAAGAGAAGAACCATGGTCCGGACTACAATTTAGATTCGAATAGAATTGAGGCCAATGTCTCTAGGAATGGGCTGGTCAGGGTGGCGGGGCGCTAAAACTTGATGTCTGTTTCATTTTTATCACGGTTACATGAACCCTTCTATTTCGGAAAAAGAAGAAGAGGGCAAGGTCTCTATTTCGTACCCTACAATTTTGGTATGGTTTATGTATCTTTGCCGATCTCCATTACTAGGGAGTGTGCTATGTTATTTTGCTTTATTTAGAGAGCTTTTAAATGTAAAGGCAATTTCTTTTCTTTAATTGTCAAGGTGTTTATTTAAGGGCAAGCTTGCTATGCTTCCCCTTAAGCATAAAACTTATTTACTTCCGTTTATCCAACCGTCCATTCTGAATGGAGGGCTAAGATTGCCCCAATCACAATGACATGTCTCTACATTATTTTATTTTTAATTTTTTTCTATAAACTATTTTGATGCCAAATTTTGGATGTCCAATCTTCTATTAAACTCGCACTAGCGAAAAATATATAAAAAAAATATTTTCAATAAAAAAAAAGACCAAAATACCCCTTTAAGCTTCAAGGGGTATTTTGGTCATTATATTTTATCAAAAAATTATTTTTAATATTTTTTATAGGTGCACCCCAATGAGAAGATGGCACGTACCAAAATTCAAATTCACACAATTTGTATATAAAAAAAAAAACTAAAAATAAAATACTTTGAGATATCAGATCTAAGATCAAACGGTGAGTGCTCTCTTGATCAAAATTGGACGGCTGGATGGTAGGGGGAAGATAGTTCTTCTATGTTGTAGGGGAAGTATGGAAACCTTTCCCTTTATTTAATGGGTGTGGTTTCTATGCGGTTGCAACCGTAAACAATACCACTAAAGCGCACCTTCAAATTTTATCATAATATATAATTTTCATGTAAAATGTTCTCGAGATTATCTCAAAATCTATTTTTATATCTAATTATTAAATTTAAATATAATTAAAATCAAGTAAATCTATAAATATATGAAAATCTTGAAAATGGACGGTGTAGATAATATGTTGTAAGATGTACTATTTATGAGATTCAACATGTTTTTAATTTTCATTGTCATACATCTCGATGTCAAGATGATCAATCACAGGGTTTTTCAACATTAAAACAATCTTTTCCAATAGATTTTTGAGATGCATATGTAGTTCTACATTATAAGGTTGCAACGTTATATAATTGGTAAAAGAAAAAAAAAATTTGCAGCCTTATATAAACTTTTCTTTATTTAATAATATAAATACAAAGTACATGGATCAATGAGTCATTAGAACCTGAAACTATTACATTTTCGGATATCGAAAAGTTCAATTGTTGTCGGTTGGTGTAAATGCAAATTTCGGATCTTAAAAATCCAAAAAGGACAATTCTATCATTTTTTTAAAATACTGACAAAATGTTGTAACAGCATATAAAAAAACGGGTAGAGTAGAAATAACAAAAACATTTAGGTGATATTATAATATTGTTCAAAATTAGGGATATATGTAAAATGGGTAGATTATATAGGATTTTGTTAGGGTACATATACATGTGATGGCAATAGCATATAAAAATAGAGTAGTAACAACATAAAATTTTAGGTGTTAAAATAATATCGTTCAAAATAAGGGATATATATATATATATATATATATATATATATATATATATATATATATATACTCCAAATTTTGCTCCCCCATTTTTTCTAGCCTCATAATCAATCTTACAAAAAACAAAATTCAATTTGTACCCTAGATATGGTCAAAATTAGTACCATCCAACAATGAATCTTGACCGTCCATTTGGTCAATTTCAAGATCTAGGCCTTGACAATTCAAATTCACTTTTTTTTTTTTAGCATTGTTAATCTAATGATGATAACACTATATAAAAATTTTGGGAATAGAAAAGTCCTTATGAGACCTATATCTAACCATCTCACTAAAATAGATGGCTTATGTTAATTGAGCTAGAAAAACACTTTCTACGCCTTTTTTTAAAAATTTTCTTCTTTTGTGATTGTTCTTTAGAGTTAAAAGAATGTAAATTTAAAAATTTGTATCAAACAAATGTTCTTCTCATAAAGTTACACCAAATAAAAATATAAAAAAAATAATTCGTAAAACACTAGTTGGTCAAAGTACCCCCAAAACGTTTGGGGATATTTTGATCAATTTATGTTTTGCAAATTATTTTTTATATTTTTATTAGATTCTTCTATTTTTGAATAATAGATGCTGAAAATTTCAAGTAATTTGGATTTGTAAGAAAAAAAATAAATGAAAATTCAAATACGCAATGAAGTCATGACCATTGGATTAGACCCATATTCGATCTAGGCTGGTGGCTGACACTGTAGCTAGGCTGGTGGCTGACACTGTAGCTGTCAGCCCATGGGCTGATAGGATCATTTCTGATATATATATATATATATATATATATATATATAGCAATGATCCAATGCAACAATTGTATCATAGTATAATGCAACGACACTTATAGACAACTATGTTTGTGATATTTTCCCAAATTTTACACACACTCTGTCTTCATCTCAATAATCAATCCCCTCCCAAAAAAAAAAAGTTATATTTGAATCCTAGATATGGTCAAAATGAGTCCTTTCCAAAAACGAATCAAGACCATTTATTTTGTGAATTCAAGATCTTAGCCTTTATAAACTAAAAATCATTTTTTTTATTTTTTAACATTGTTCATCTAATAATAATAAAGTCATCCAAACAAATTGGAAATGAAAAAATCCTTCTAACGCCTAGATCTAAGCATCTCACCAAAATGAATGGCCTATGTTAATTGGGCCAAAAATATACTTTCTAAGTTGTGTTTTCAATTTTTTATTTTTTTGTGATTATTCATTAGAATGAAAAGAGTCTATATTTCCAAAATTTAATCAAACAAATGGCCATGAGATGGTTTTTTAGGATTGTTGCATTATATTACTATACAACGGTTGCAAGAAATCATTGCCCATATATATACATGGGCAATGATTTCATGCAACCGTTGTATCGTAATATAGTGCAACAATCCTAAAAAACCATCTCATGGCCATTTGTTTGATCAAATTTTTGAAATATACACTCTTTTCATTCTAATGAGCAATCACAAAAAAATAAAAAATTAAAAACACAACTTAGAAAATATTTTTTTGGCCCAATTAACATAGGCCATTCATTTTGGTGAGATGCTTAGATCTAGGCGTTAGAAGAATTTTTTCATTTCCAATTTTTTTGGATGACTTTATTATCATTAGATGAATAATATTAAAAAAAAAAAAAAAATTTTGAGTCTATAAAGGCTAAGATCTTGAAATTCATAAAATAAATGGTGTAGATTCGTTTTTAGAGGGACTCATTTTGAACATATCTAGAGTTCAATTTGAACTTTTTTTGTTTAGGGGATTGATTAATGAGATGAAGAAAGTGTGTATGTAAAATTTGGGATCATACAAATACCACAAATATGGTTTTCTAGAAGTGTCATTTCATTATACCATACTATATATATATATATATATATATATATATATATATATATATATATATATATATACATATATATATATATATGAATAGTTTTTCCAACTCCTATAGACAAAAATGAACAATGATTTCGCCTACTCTCATCACCGTCCAATGTTCATCGCACGGTCACGATTGTCCGGTAGTGTTGTTTTTTTTTCTACAAATCAGAATGATTTGAAATTTGGAGCGTGTGTACATCTTAGTGAGACGTACCTAATTAAAATATATAAAAAATAATTCACAAAAAAGACCAAAATATCCCTAAAACGTTTCGGAGGTATATTGGTCAATTTATTTCATGTAAAATGTTTTTTTTTTTTTGATATTTTTCATAGATTCTCTTACTTTTGATGAATACATGCTCTAAATTTCAAATCATTCGGAATTGTAGAAAAAAAAATGAAAAATAAAGTACTACTGGATAATCGTATCCGTACGATGAACTTTGGACCGTGATGAGATAAGGCGAAATCACTGTTCATTTTCGCCTATAGACGTTTTGTAGTATCTTCTATATATATATTATTCAAGTCCTATTTTCTGAATAGTAATCCTATTAAGTCTTAAAACGTTACCCAATTGAGTGGTGGATAGCTATGGTTCGGGCCCTCTTTGTCATTTGGGTCCCAGTCCAGCTGTCCATTGTGTCCACCATTCTTTTCTTTCATTTTATCTCTCGTCCTTTTTTGTTTTTGCTCTTTTATGTAGTTACACCGCATGGAGGAAAGACTTGTCCCTCTAAAACGAGACTGTAGTGTCTTTATCATTTTCAAGTTTGAAGCCAACGTATGGACCAAAAGTGGACATGTGTAGGCGTTTGCGTATGCGTCTCTTTATAAATGGGATGTACCAGTTTTTTGTTTTTTTTTTTTTTTTGGGGTGAATCACTGGGGGTGAGAGCCCCTACCTTAGGTAGGAATTGAGGTTAGTACGTATTGTTGTAAATCGCCAAGCAGACCAATTAAATCGAGGCTGTTTTCATAAATAGCTTATTAAGCCCTGGCTCTAATGCATATTTTAATTATTTTAGAGTAGATTCTTCCTAAAAAATTTCAGTAGGAGATCATGGGGAATTAAGAGTTATGGACTCATCATTGAGAGGTTCCAGTTCTGAACCTGTAAAATCCTGAAATTGTACATTGAGTTATGTGAATATTTCCATCAATCAAATAATTTTATTTCTGAGTAATATTTGACTCCAACTTATAAAATTGAGTCCATTTAAAAATAAAAAATTCATGGATAAAAACCATTGTAATTTGAAAGATATATTCATTTTTATTAAAACCATTGCAATTTGATAGATATATTCATTTTATTAAAGGGTGTACAAGTAGTGTTTTTTATAATGAAAACTGTTTCAGTGACATGAATGTCATGATTTTATTTCAATTCTTAACATAATATTTTGAGGTCGACACTGAGTTCTTAAGCTGTCATTATGAATCCAGTTTCTAACAAAAATTATTTGAGATATAAATTTTTATGGGAAATAAAGAAAAAATTTCTTTATTGGAAATAGATCACCCTGAATTTCTGCAGTTTGGTGTGTGTTTCATTGAGATGTGAATATCTATATTTGTCAAGCTTACTCAACATAATGATATAAGGCCTACATAAAGATATTTGTTGCCCTTTCTTATCTACTTTCAATCAAAAGAAGTTTGAAAAGAAACTCCATGTGGGTAGAGAGAGAATACAATTTTACTAGGTAGCATTCATTCATGAATTCTATAGTATAACATATTTTGGGACGTGAATGTCACTTATTTAATTTCATAAAGAAAAATATTATTTGATTTTCACACCATGATGTTGAATTTTTTATTTTGAGCCAAGTTTTCAACAGAAAATGTCTCAGGAAGAAAATCTTTGTGGATTGAGAAAAATAATTATTTTATTGAAAGATGAGCAACCTGATTTTATATTGTAAAAATTGTATTGTAATGTGAATGTTACTAATTAATAAACTTATTAAATGGTGTGATTTGGGGATGGCATTGAGTATTGATTTTATAATTTTTTTATACTAAAATTGTTTCACCGAAACTCTCTATGAGTTGAGAGATATCATATTTTCTATGGGATGCTCATCTTCTAATGTGCAATAAATCGAAAGATGTGATATGTTCAAGAACATCTGTGTACTCCTCTTAATAGAAGCCATTTTATAGCTTCATTCAATGTTTTATAAGTATGCTATGAGTATTGTTTTTAACAGTAAACTTCAAAGAGAGGTAATACAATGTTGGGGAGATATGACAGTCTATGTGAAGGGTGTTCAATATGTGAACAATAGAAAATAGAAGAAACAAAGTACACGTAAAAGTCTCTTGGTTTCTCTTGATAATGAAGGGATACGTAGAGAGATTTGGTGACAACATAGAAACTGTAAAAAATCAGTGGGAGAATCGAAATTATGATTTTTGGAGTGATGGCATGAAGAAAAGTGTTTTCTCATGATATAAAAAATGGAGAATCCAAAGACCAAAAAGATGAACACTTGGATGACCAAGTGATTCTCCATCAGTTGTATGGTCTCTCAAGACTACAAAAGTTTGTCGGGAAAAAAAACCAGGATCACATAAGCCCCATTACCACACACTCATGGTAATGTTATGTTAAGTGATGTTATATTAAGTTTTTGTGGTACATTTAAAGTCGTCTTCTTTGTTTTTTATTTTTTATTTTTTTACGTTGAGATTATAAAAACGGTGGGAGCCCATTCAGAGAGTAATGGGATCCCATTTTATATCAGAGCGTGGTGGGATCTCCAATTTATATTTGCTTTATAAAGCAGAATGGTCCAGACATTAAAGTTTGAAAGTTTGATTGTTTGGCTATTTGTTCTCGGGTTGTATACGGACAAATACCTCTAATCAATATTCAAATGGTTAGCCAATCATAGATCCCACCATGCACAATCTCAAACTTTGCATTTTTGGGAGAAACAATGGTCAAACTTTTTGTTTATTTTCTTTTGGTAAAAGAGTGCTTAATAAAATAGGAACGCTTTTATAATAAGGACGGTCTGAGCTTCAGTGGTCTGATCCCTATTGTAACCCGTGGAAAAAAAAAAAAAATCAAATCATTTGAAGCAAAGCTTTACCATGGTTGAATGGCCAGATCCTATTCTTTCGTTTTTTTTCTTTTGTCTTTTTTTTGTTGAGATTAGTTGTAAGGTCCGAGAGGCGCATCTCCAAATCTAAAATATACTTCTGAAGTGAAATTTACCCGAGAGAATAGACGTACAACATGCTCCCGTGAGAGCAGCTAATCTCTTTACTTGTAAGACATGCGTCTATCCGGTATTCACCGAGATCTAAGGAAGGAAAGGGGGAGATTAAATCGTTTGTTTCGAACTCTTTTAACCCTCTACCTATTTAAGAACTCCAACACCAACATTTTTTGGGACAGGGTGAGATGCTGCCATTTGGAAACTTTTTTTTTAGCTTGTTTTTATTAGCATCAAATTCCAGAGAAAATTACCAAAAGTTTCTACAGTAGAAAGATTGGGAAAATTTAAGAAAGAAGTGAAAAGCCCTCAAATTTTTTGTTTGCAAATTAGGATTCGGATATGATTTACTGGATTTGTTTGTTTGTTATATATAAGATACATCACATGCTTCATTACTATTCTCGAGGTTGGCTAGTAACCAAACTCATAGATTGCTCACAAAGAGATCATTTATTTTTGCATATCAAAATCACTATCATTATTGTATCTTAAATTTCAAAATATAAGAGTATCATTGAATAGACATAAATTTCCAAAAAAAAACTATTAGACTTCGTGACTCATGCATGATTGTAACATCTTTGTACAAAAAGATAATGATCTCCTTATTAACAATTAAAAAAAAAAAGAAGCCTAACTTACTAGTATGAAATTATTGAGAAAGAATTTAAGGGTTAGAACACCCACCAAAACAGATTGATACGAATAATTTCTATTAGACCAAGCCCAGCCTGGCTTGGGCTTGGTCTCTATAGGACCAGCCCAAGCCTCGCGGCTAAATATAATCAAATAGAAAATAAAAAGAAATATCGGGATATATGATCCAGGCCCTAGCTTTTTAGTGTCAAGCCAGGCAGAACCGGACACATCACGAGCTGAGCAAACATGGCCCAGAGAGCAAGCAAAGGTCCATCGTGAGTCGAACTGACATGTCCACCACTCAATTGGGTAGGTGTTATCTATACTAAACGACAGACATGGATACCTTGAGCATGCTGCCCGCATTTACTTCTTTTTGTGCCATGTTTACCATGTGATACCTTGAGCATGTTAACGCATGAAGAACATGAAACGAATAGATGTTTCAGAAGATTGGATTGGATATTTTTTTCAAACATTTTAAGACTTAATAGGATTACTATTCAAAAAATAGGAGTTGCATAATATATATATATGTGTGTGAGTAATGATCCTACAAGACCTTCCTACACCCATGTGTGTAGGACCTCAAAGAATCACCATTAATTTTGGTACAGATTTCTAAAAAAGTCAAGTCTCACACCCATGTGATAACTTTTCTAGATATCTGTACTAAATTTAATGGTGATCATTTGAGATCATACACACAGGAGTGTAAAAGTAAACTAGCGTGTTATCCTATCCCCAAAATTTGGGTTCCTACTTCATAGATGGTAAGTCTTCTCAATAAATTTTACCTAATGTACATTGGATTTGTACATAATCTCAAATAATAAATTTCACATAAGGGATCACACCACATCGTATTTTAATCTTATATTAATTCTTTATGGGAAAATTTTATATAGAGCCGAAGATCTAAACAATCAAATTAGAGCTTACCTCAAAGGAATTGTCTATAAAGAGATTATTTATCTTTTGCACTTGGAGGTCATAATCATTATTGTCTCTTAAATTTCAAAATGGTTGGCTGTAAGAGTGCCATAGAATAGATATAAAGTTCCAAAAAAAACTCAGAGACTTCATGACTCACGCAAGCCGTCCAATGTGATATCTAATATGTGGAATGATTGTGACCTCATCGTACAAAAAATAACGGTATCTTTATTGCCAATCCAAAAAAAAAGGGTAATTTAACTAATATGGAATTATTGAGAAAGAATTTAAGGGTTAGAACACCCACCGGAAGGAATTGATACATAGAAATGCACTAGGCCGGGCCTGGCCTGGCTTGAGCTTGGTCTCTATAGGACCAGCCCAAGCCTCGCCCTGGCAGGAAAAAAAGGTATCAGGATATGTTATCCAGGCCCTAGCTTTTTAGTGTCAAGCCAGGCAGAGCTCGACACATCGCAAGCCGAACAGACATGGCCCATAGAGCAAGCAAATGGTCGGAAATCTCATCCTGTTTTAGAGAAACCCAATGTAACTAACTTGAGCTTCGGTTTGAGTCAACGTTGAACGACATGTAGCATAATGAGTAGACGTTTCAATGACATTGAATAGAATAGTTTAGATGAGAGAGAGGAGGGAAGTAGCTGAAAAATGGGGAAACTCAGTAGGCCAATAGCAATTGCTTTATTAAATAGGAACGGAGATTCTTACAAGCACAAGAAGCAATAGAATTGGAACACACACATAGCACCCCTATTTCTCGTCTAAACATTGGACTGCAAACCAAAACCTGGTAAAAAAAACACAAAGGAATGGGGAAACTGCTGGTAAAGAAAGAGATGTACACATCCTAATCGAACCTAAACTCAAATCCTGACCCTTGGAGCTTTTGCTGAGTGATGTGATCGAGCCGCTCGATCATCTCAGGCGTAAAATGGTTCATCCAATCTCCCACCGCCCCCTTCCTAAAAAAGACGTTATTGGGATAACGTCTTTTAGATGTATTCTCCTCACTCTTGTTCACCTCCAAATTACTCAGCTTTTCAAAACTGCACATTTCCACTATCTTCTCAACCTCTTCCTCAACTGGCCTTCCAAGGAAAGCAGTCACCCTCTTCACAACGCCTTTGGTATCAGCGATCATTTCCTCATAGGTAAGAAACATAACCTTTTCGGGCATCTCCTTGCTCGCCTTCAAGTATTGTAGTACATGCTCGAAAAAGGGCCCAAACGGAAGAGCACCCTCGCAAAATCTCTCGAATGTCTCCTCAAAACTCAAATATTCCAAACCATGGTAGGAGAACTTTTTCGTGAAGTGCCAAAACGAGACTATACTGTCTCTAGGATTCCTCGTTATGTAAACAATTTGGCAACCACAATGTTTCAACGACTCAGGCAAGCTGCCGTAAGAGTGGTGAGTGCTAAAGAGCCTAGGAGATGGGATGCCAGTAATATCGGGAATCGGGTCCATTGAGTATACTTCAAGCTCTAGATTGTGAATTAGGTCATGCGGGCTGGTGGAAAGAAGAGGATTTGGCGACTCTTTTTCTTGGTTGAGGCTGTGTTGATTGATGATGGAGAAGATGAGGGACTTGAGCCAAGTGGTGCCACATTTGGGGTATGAGGCCACAAAAATGTCTGTAGAGCGCGCTGAGAAGTGTTTATCCGCAGTTATTGCTGCTTGCAGGAGTTGGGGGCTGAGCATGATGCCTTTCCATTGGAACATGTTTGTTCCATCGGGCAGTTTCGCGGCAGGAAGGGGCAGGGACGATTGGATATCTTTGGGAAAGCTGAAACTAGCCATTAGAGAATATTTAATGTTGGGCACCACCACTCTTTCCTGTGTTTATGGTGGAGTCTCCCACTACAATTTCAGGCACACTATCAGGTATCCTTCTTCCTGTTTAATTGCAATTACTAGCAGGGGGGACAGTGAATATGATGTGACATATATGCTTATTTTCTCCATGGGACAGTGAATATGATGTTACATATGTGCTTATTTTCACGTTGATCACACTAGAGTTTGGGAGATAGGGAGAGAGAGAACGTAAACAGCTTATAATGGGTGTTTCTTTAAAATTTGGGTGTGCTAAAAATATAAAATAAAAAAGAGTAAAGTTGGTTTAGGGGATTAAGAAATACGGTGTAGTTTGCTTACGTATACCTCTATAGGTGTAGAGGTAAGGTGCCCTTCAAATTTTATCATGGTATATAATTTTGATGTAAAATGTTATTAGGATTATCTCAAAATTTATTTTTATATCTAATTATAAAATTTTAAATTTTAAAATGGCTAAAATCAAGTAGATCAATAAACATATGAAAATCTTGAAAATGGACGACGTAGATAATATGTTGTAAAATGTACTATTTCTGAGACTTAAATCATTTTATTTTTCGTAGTCGTGCATCTCGATGTCGAGATGATCAATCAAAAGGTTTTTCAAAATTAAAACTTCCTTTTCCGATGGATTTTTTAGAAGCATCCGTTGTTCTACATTATAAGGTAGCATCCTTATATAAACTTTTTCCTAAAAAATATAATAGATAGAATGTCAATGATGCTAGATAGGTTTTCAAACTACATGTCTATAGTGAAATAAAATTTAAAAATGGGGCTGACAAAGATATTTTTTCTTATAAATTTTATTTTATAATAGTTAAAATCAATTGGATTTATTAATGAATAAAATAGAGAATTTAAATTATGCTCACAAAACAAAATTATTTTAATTATGTTTTAAATTTTTTAAAATTACTAAATTTGATTTATAGCATTTAAAACAATATCAATAAATAAAATTCATTTGAAACTTATCTAAATTGAATATATATTTTTACTATACTATTCAAATTATTTCCAACATGTGTTGCTTTTAAAGAAATTATGAAATTAGTGACATAATTTTTGAAATTTGTAAAGTACATGTTGTCATTTGGTCTTATGATAATGGTATTTTTTTAAAAAATAAACTAATATTTGAATGTAGGACATGTTGGCACCGTGCCACAGCCCCAATGGGCCTTTTTCGTGTTTTGCTATTTATTTATTTTAAACAATTTCAGACCACTCAACGTAAGAAAACAAAATAGTTGCCAACCACAAATTATAAAGATTTAAACCACTCATGGCAATGCATTAAAGTGGTCTGGATTTATTAGTTATGGACCACTCGCCGTGAGAAATCAACGTGATCCAGAACTTCTAAGGAATCAAAGTAGGTCAGGATTAATAGTTTTCATATCTGTGTTCAACCAATATTTTTTCTTTTAAAAGCTTCAAAGCCAAAAGTTCCAACTTTTTTAAATCTCTCCAATAATCTGTCTCCAAAAGAAGCGGAAAAGTTCCAACTTTTTTAAATATCTCCAGCAATCTCTCTCCAAAACAGTTAAAATGATTCTCTTTTCAAAAATTTCAAAGCGAAAGATTCTAACCTCCTTAATTCTCTCCAGCTATCTTTCTCTTTAAATTAAATGATATCAACCGTAATTTCTTTCTCCACTCTCACTCATCCCTCTTTTTTTAAATATCTTTCTTTATATCTTTTTAAATCTCTCTCCCCCTCTTCATTACCCTCCCACTCTCCCTCGTCACGCAACTATCTCTCTCTTTTTGTCTCAAATGTTTCTTACCATATCTACCCATTTCTCTTAGTCTCTTTCAATTTCTCTCTTATTTTGTCTTACTCTATTTTGCCATAGTGTCCCCTCTTCCTTTCCCACCTACTCTCCCCCCTCTCCCTCTCTCTCTCTCTCTCTACACCATAGTTCGTAAGTCGGGGACTATCAATAAATCGACTTACCATAAAATTAAAAAAAAATTATTTTTATTTTAAAAAGTTAGATGAAAAAATAGGATAAAAAATATAGATCGGCAAAAATACTTCATGTAACGATATCGCCAATATATCAGATGAGACTAAAAAAATTGGATAAGTTAAAACGTTAGAAATTTTGAAATTTTTAAAAATAAAAATTATGTCAAAGCCATCAATAAATAATCCATAAAAAGTTCAACAAATATCAAACCTACTCAAATACATATCAAAAAAGGAAAAAGTTTATATAAGGAGGCTACCTTATAATGTAGAACTACCGATGCCCCTCGAAAATTCATCGGAAAAGGTAGTTTTAATGTTGAAAAACCTTTTGATTGATCATCTCAACATCGAGATGTATGACTATAAAAGATAAAAATATTTTAAGTCTAAAAAATAGTGCATTTTACAACATATTATCTACACCGTCCATTTTCAAGATTTTCATATGTTTATAGATCTACTTGATTTGAACTATTTTTAAAATTTAAAATTTTATAATTAGATATAAAAATAGATTTTGAGATAATCCTAATAACATTTTACATCAAAATTATATATCATGATAAAATTTGAACATGGAACTTACCTCTACACCTACGGATGCACCCTTACGCCAATTGCACCCATCAAAAAAATATACCATATAAATGTTCTCATTAAATACTTTAACAAATACCACGCACCAAAAAATGACACGATTTTTTTATTATTAACTACTTTAACTATAATATAACTACTTTATAACTATAGTTAATGATTAGGGTTAACTTTATAAACATGCTTGCATTTGGGTCCTCTGTTTCTACTTTCTAGATAGAGAAGGGCTTGTTAATAGGGGATCAAGTGAACAGTACAACTCATGTGGCGTAGGATAATGATAAGAAGGATGAAGCAGGTCTAGAGAAAGAAACATGGCTCGTTTCATTTTTTTGGGTTTTTCTCTGTAAAATCAACCAGAATCTGTAGTTCACTGGGGTTTCTGTCTAATTTGCAGGTTCAAAGCTTGTGGTTTAAGAGAGAGAAACATGGCTCTTTTCATTTTCTTGGGTTTTTCTCTATAAAATCAGCAAAAAGATTATGTGGTTCAATGGGGTTTTTCTCTGTCATTTGCAGGTTTTAAAGCTTGTGGTTCTAGAGAGAGAAAGAGGGCTCTTTTCATTTTCTTGAGTTTTTCTCTATATAATCAACAAAAAAGACAGTGATTCAATGCTGGTTTTTCTCTGTAATTTGCAGGTTTCAAAGCTTGTAATTCTAGAGAGAGAGAGAAACATGGCTCTTTTCCAATGGTTTAAAAACCAGATCGGTGATTTGGATCGGGCTTTCAAAAAACCGATCCGGATCGGCGAATCGGCGATCCGGATCGTGAATCGGGTGAATCGGTCAAAATAAAGCTTCAAAAAAATCCGAAAAAATTATTAAAATTCATTATAAATATTTTTTTTTAGGAATTTAATAAAAAATGAGGGTACTCCATTAAGAATTTTCATGTTTTTGAATGAATATGCGAATATTGATATGTTCTTTCCCTGCATGAACCGCCATTCAACATTTAATTTACATCACACAAAAGGATAAACATAGAATTTACATCACCCCACTACTTATCACTCTTTGACAGTAATTACAAATAATTTTGTCTTTCTTGTTGGGATCAAGTCTGACCCCATGTTGCCATGTAGGGTCTTCTGTAGATCTTGACATGATTCAACTGTTTTAAGATGTAAAAAGTTTAAATTAACCTGACAGTTCAAAAAGAAAAATAATCACCATATGTAGTGATAATATGTTGCGGTAGTTCATGTAGTCATATTCGTTGTTATTTGTTATTGCAAAATACTTTTTTTGACAATAATATTTTCGTACATATCAATTACAAACATTTAGAATAATACAAAATGCAAGCTCCAAACATGGCTACAACTCAATTATCAAGAACATACATTTTTTGCATTAAAAAATTAATAATAAAAATAATTCTTCAAAGAGCCGGCTAACATCAGTCATTCCAACTAAAAAATCCATGAACAACAGATAAAAAAAATACAATTTTGTATTGAAAATATAATAACATGCATTTTTTTGCGTAAATAATCCATCAACATACAATTTTTTCAACAAAAACTTTAACAATAAAAATTTAAAATATGGTTTAATACCTCATGATAATTAAAACCTTGTCACGATTTTCACATCTTTTCGGAAAATCGTCATTTTTCAAAAAATTCGATCATGGAAAAAAAAAAAAAAAAAAAATTACAGCAAACTCAAACAATAAAAATTAAAATTTGGGTTTAATACATCATGATAATCAAAACTTTATCACGATTTTCACATCTTTTCGAAAAATCATTATTTTTCAAAAAATTTGATCATGGATAAAAAGAAATAAAAAAAAAAAAGTACAGCAAATTTTCAAAAAATTCGATCATGGATTAAAAAAAAAAATTAACAAATTTTCAAAAAGTTCGATCATGGATTAAAAAAAAAATCACAAATTTTCTAAAAATTCGATCATGGATTACAAAAAATTCGATCATGGATTACAAAAAATTCGATCATGAATTACAAAAAATTCGATCATGGATTACATAAAATTCGATCATGGATTACATAAAATTCGATCATGGATTACAAAAAAAAAAAAAAAAAACATAAAAAAACAAAATATTCGATCGTGGATTACAATAACAGAAAAAAACAATTCGTTCATGGATTACAAAAAATTCAATCATGGGTTACAAAAAAAAAAAAAAAAACAAAAAATTCGATCATGGATTACAAGTAAAAAAAACAAACATTTCGATCATGGATTACAAAAAAGTCGATCATGGATTACAGAAAATTCTATCATGGATTACAAAAAATTCGATCATGGATTACATAAAATTGGATCATGGATTACAAAAACAAAAAAACAAAAAATTCGATCGTGGATTACAAAAAAAGAAAAAAACAATTACATCATGGATAACAAAAAATTCAATCATAGATTACAAAAAACTCTATCATGGGTTACATAAAAAACAAAAAACAAAAAATTCGATCATGGATTACAAAACAAAACAAACATTTCGATCATGGATTACAAAACATTCGATCATGGATTACAAAAAATTCTATCATGGGTTACAAAAATAAAAAATAAAAAATAAAATTCGATCATGGATTACAAGAAAAAAAAACAAACATTTCGATCATGGATTACAAAAAATTTGATCATGGATTACAAAAAATTCTATCATGGGCTACAAAAAAAAAAAAAAAAAAAAAAAATTGTTCTTCACAGAGTCGTTTTACATAAGCGATTTTAACTCAAAAATTCACCTCTAAGTGAATAAATTACATCCAATTGAGTATACTTTCTGATAAACAACAATATAAGGAATCAAAACCCTAAACTTTTAACACATTATTTCTAATATATCATGAAAACAAAATCAAAAGGCGGAAAAAAAAAAAAAAAACAGCGGAATTTGGTTCCGCGGACATCTCACTGTTCATATCAAATTTCTTGCTGTAATTGACCAGATTACGTAAAATTAAAAATTTTAAATCATACTAGACACAATAAAGATTAAAAACCCTAATTATTGAACTCATTATGTTCAAAATATGCCTTGAAATAAATCAAATGGCGGAAAAAAAAAAAAAACCCAAAGTTCTTACCTGTTTTTGTGAACCGAAGCCTTCAATCTCCAAAAAACTCTGTTTTTCTCAACGATTATCACAAATTAGTAACAAAAGGTTTTGATTCACAGCTTTAAGATCAAAATGCCTACAAATTTTGAAAGATTCATGCCCTATTTGGCATGAAATTTCAGAAAAGGCGGAAACCCTAAACACCGAATTTTTCGTGATCCAAAAACAACCAATTTTTCCACCATTTAATCCTTGAAAAAGCTGAATAAAGCTGTTTACAGCCTGCAAATCAGATCACATGCCAAAAAAAACAAGAAAAATGATCAAAAAATGACAAATTTCAAAGAATCCGTGAAGAACACTGTGCAACCCGTGTTCTTCACGGACTCGCCGATTCCACACAGTGAATCGGCGAGTCACTGTGCGAAATCGTCCGGTTCTCTCTAGAACCGGACGATTTCCGATTTTAAACCGATCCGGTCCCTTTTCTCGAATTTCGAGTCCAACCGGGCGAGTCCGGTTTGACTCGGCGTTTTTTAAAACGCTGCTCTTTTCATTTTTTTGGGTTTTTCTTTGTAATTTAGGAATAAAAAGTTCCATTAAGGATAAAAATTTCCCTTTTTTTTTTTGTGAAAATAATATGTTTTTTAGAAATTATATATATCAAGAAAAAAAGTTGTTTCTCTTTCTAAAAATAGAAACATTTTTGTTGTCCCGTTTTATTCGTTCTGCATAAAAATGCGTTTTTAACAGTATTATGAAAAAAAAAAAAGGCTTTTTGGATAAACTTTTTAAAAAAGCGCCGTTTTAAACTTTTTAAAAAAAGCTCCGTTTTTTTTGAAAATATTGGCAAGTTGCTAACTATGTTCCACACACACTCTCTCTTTCTCTCTTTTTTTCTCAAATGTTTCTTACCATATCTATCTCTTTCCCTAAGTCTCTCTCTATTTTCTATCTTATTTTGTCTTATTCTAATTTTAACATTTTTTTTGCGAGATTGTGATTTACAGCCAATATACGAGTCGATTATAGATCTCTCTACGTTACCAAATTTAGGTAACAAACTTAGTTTAGTTTATTGATTGTAGTTTGGTACTGCATTTATTTGTATCGTTTGTCACTTAACCTAATTATATTTTATTCATTAAATATATAAATTTAATTTATTATGTAAATCAGAAATAAAGAAAAATATTATTTAGCTTGAGTAATTATGGTTAAGTAATTTGAAAAATGATAGTAGTATTCTCTAATTGTTGTGATTTTATGACAGTTAATCATAGATCTCTAGACGCTGTCAAATTTCGAACACCCTTTTAAAATGTTTGGTAACAAAATTGAGTTTCCTTTATTGATTATAGTATGGTATTATATTTATTTGTGCGGTTTACTATTTAACCTAATTATATTTTATATATTAAATTTATAAATTTAATTTAGTGTGTGATTCAGAAATAAAGAAGAATATCACTTGGCTTGAGTAATTGTGGTTGAGTAATTTGAATAATGATAATAGTGTTTACTAATTGTTGTATTTATTTCCATAACTATAATGTTGTATACGATTATGACAATTATATATTTAATTAACCAAATAGCATAATATTAATGTGATAATAATAATTAATTACAATAGTTTAATGACACTTACATAATTATTGAAACTTTATATAGTTTCTATTTATTTTAAAAATTATAATTTTATTAGTGGAGATTATGATAATTAAGTTGTATTATCAATAAATTATAATTGCATAAATTTATTAATAAATAAAAATTTTCAAAATTTTATGCATTTTATATCCGTTAATAATATATGCCAATAATAATTAACATGGTGATAATTAATCATTTTGATTATATTAATTATAATTCATAACTATTATAATATTCATAGCAAAATAAATATAATTATTATTAAAAATAACAAGAGTATAATTGTAATATTTTATTGAATATTATATTTATTACATAAATAATTACAGTTATAGATTGTATTATTATAAATGTAACTATATATTAATAATAATATTATTACAATACTATATTCCACATTAATTTTTTATATTTTCGAAGAAACTTTTGGTCGACATTATAAATATCATTAGTATATGTACATGAATAATATAATTCACTTGGTATAACGATATTAAATATAGTTTGATTAGTTATAGATACATCAATTATATTATACTACTTGAATTTTAATTAAATACTATTAATCTATTGTTCTAAGTTTTTCATATCAATCTAGTTTTAATAACATATGAATAATTCTATAATATAAATTTATTTTTATAGGTAATAAATATTACTATATTTAAATTAATAATCATAATAATATCCTTTCTATGTCACTTAATTTGATATATTAAAATTTACTTGTTATTTAGTATAACGCATAAATAATTTATTCATTTCACTTAAATTATGTCGATTCGATCAAATAGTATTTCAATCATTGTTGTTTGTTCATGAAAAATATTTCATCTCTCTTTCGATATGAAAAGTATTTCAATTCTCGTTTGCTTTCTCCATATATGTATGAGAAACTTTTTTTTTTTTTTTTTGTGGAATTTATTTTGATTTTGTTTTTCATTTTATGCTTTCATTTTAGATTTTGTAAATTTATTTTACTTATAAAATAGCATTAAAAAGAATATTACATGCGTAACATTTTAATACACCTGCAATGTAGGTGCATACTACTAGTTATATATTAAATGAGCACAACACCCCCTTTATTATCGTGCTACATGTCTTTTTTCATTCCATTCTGATTCCTCTATCCCTTGCACTCACTCTCTCTCTCTTTTATTTTTCTTAATTTACTCTTACATTTCCATCTCTCTTATATTTTTCAATTAACTCTGTCTCTCTCTCCATCCTATATACATGCAAATATGTAAAAATAGGTAACTCCTTTATTTCTGTGTGTGATGACACCTTATCTTCTCTCCATCTCTCTCATGTTTCTATGTTAGCTTTCTATCTCTCCATCCTACATATATGCAAATACATATAAGGAAAAATATATTCATATCCCTTATTTTTTGATTTTATTTATTAATAAATCAAATGTTTTAAAAAATATCTTCTATCTCTTCATCCTCTATATGCATGCAAATATATATAAAGGAAAATATATTCATATCCCATAGTTTTAGATTTTATTTCTTAATAAACCCAAAGTTTCAAAAAATATCTTCTAACCCCCGGGCCACTTTATATTTACTTTTTAACCTAAACAAATATGAGAAATATATGCTTTTTTTTAAACCCTGACCTTTTTCTCTTCATTTATATATTCAAAACGTTTCTCTTTTTCTCTCTTACTGCGCTTTTCACTCTCTCTCTCCTCCCGCATTTATCTAAATACCTCTCTCTTCCCGATAACCTCTCACCTCTCTCTCTCAAAAAAGGAACATCACCCATCTTCTCTCCTTACTCTTTGATCCACATTTCTCTCTATTTTTTTGGTGCTCTCTCTCTCTCTCTCTCTCAAGTGCATCATCTCAAGCTATGTCTCTCTGCTTTTCACAGCAACTTCATTTAATGCATGAAAACCTGCGCAAAAAAGTGGGTAGTTCCAGGTCCACTCCCCCATCTCTCTCTCTAAATCCAAAACGAGAATTCCATTTCTCCCCCCTCCACTATAAACAAAACCCATTTTAGAAATAAAAATTCCACCACTCCCATCTCTCTATATAAAACCCATATTTCCAATACTCTCTCTAAACAAAACCCATATCAGAACTAGAATTCCATCTCTCCCTTTCCAATACTCTCTCTCTCTAGAAAACCCAAACTCAAATAAAAACCGAGAATTCCACCTCCCTTGAAAACCCAAACCCAAGATAGTGTTCAGGCTTAAGGCTAAAAACTCAGCAAAAAAATTCTCCGGTGAGTTCCAGGGTATTAAAACCTATGATCGGCACAGACTACTGAAAATTTGAAAACCATAAGAATTGCCACTTTCAATGTTGCTCTATTTTCAACAAGGAGTTGTTAAAATTCTGAATCCTCTAGAGAAATCTCTGTGTATTGATTAATTATCAAGAATATACAGAGTCCCTTATACATATAAGGCTAATCAGTTATCAATAACAATGAACTAATCTAGTCTTATCACATCAATATAAACTATCATGAATTTCATATAGGGATTAAAAATATCATTTATAATATTTTGGAATTCTGATGGAGCGTTTTTTAGCCCAAAGGGCATTACGTTTCACTCATACTATCCAATGGGGACATTGAAGGCAGTTTTATATTTATCTTTTTCAGTAATCTGGATTTGCCAGTATCCAAACTTTAGATCAAATTTGGAAAATATACAAGCATTTACCAGTCTATCAAGCAGATCTTTCTTATTAGGAATATGATAGCTTATCCATCGTAATACTTTATTAAGAGGTTTATAATTTATTACCAGACGAGGGACCCCCTATTTCTTTTTCGGATGCTTTCTCCACGTAGAATGCTGAACAACTCCAAGAAGAACAGCTATTCCTGATAAGATTTTTCTGCAATAATTCATCAATTTTTTTTTTACATATTTCTAATAATCGAGGGTTCATTTGTATTAGCCTGCCCTTATTCGGTATGTTTTCTTCATGGAAAACATCTTCATAAGGAAGATTTACAATATGCTTTTTTCTATGCCAAAAGGCATTAGGCAATTCAGCACAAATTTCACTTTCTATTTTATTTTTAATATTTTCAATTAAACTTTTACTTTCTGGAGTTGATAGTTTATTTTCAACTATTTTATATTTTAGTTCTTCTTTGAGGTGGTATAAGAACTTCTCTTTATTAGAAATTGTTTCTTTTATGTTATTTATCTCCCGGACTTTGGGTTTATCAATGAACTCGAATTTTACATTATGTCCTTCAATATTAGCTTTGATTCTTGAACTATCTATTTTTATTGGATATAACATATTTAGAAAAAGAGTTCCTAATATTACGGATTGACTTAATCCTTTGAATATGATGAAAGGGAACTCAAAACAATTCCCATTGTTGCAAACTGCAGTATTAGAGAGTTTATAATTTATGATAAGTCTGCTACCATCTGCTGTATTCAGGATTTGGGTTGTTTTGTTAAAACATTTAGTAGGAACTAATCATTCATTTATATAGTTTAGATCAGCTCTTGAATCTATTAATGCTAAAGTTTGAAAGCTATATTCGTTATGGACTATTATTTTGACTAATGTAAACCATTTTTGAGCAATCACTTTATCGAGTAAGTTTACATAGTTATTAGTTTGTATTGTGCTAGAAGATTCTGGCTCATTATTAATAGGAGGTAGATGTTTCTTATATTTATTTATAATATTGTCAAATTCTAATTCTTCATCAGAATTTTCAAGGCTATTTTCTTGATGTTTAGAGGCTAGCTCTAATATCTGTATTCTACTTTTTAGATTTATTAATTCATTTTTTACCTCATTTATTTCTTGTTTTAGTTCTGCTATGGATGGTTCTTTATGAATATTATTTTTATCTTCAACTCTTCTAAGCATTTTGGAAAAATTATAATCTTCTTGTGTTCGTACAAGAGGAGGAGGCTTTTTATTTGCTTTTGTTATATTGATATATTGTATTAAAGCTTTCTTTTTAGCTTCAGGGTCAGTAATTTATCTATAATATCAATGATTAGATTTTTTTCCTTAGAGAGCATATTACAGAAACAATTAGTATCGTCATCCTCTAAGTCTAAACTGCTAAGAATTAGATTCTCATATTCTATTTCTCCAACAAGTTGTTCTGTGTCAGAATCAGATGGACTATAAGAAGATTCTTCATCTATTTGTAATATGTGAAATAATTGGCTTTTAATATTGTCTTCTATTTGTAAGGCACTTATTTTCTTTTTTATTCGGCATTTATTTTTGAAATGCCCTACCTTTCCATAGTTATAACAGACATGTATTTTTCTCTTCCCTTAGTATTTCTTAAATCTATTTTTGGGAGAGAATTTCTTAGAGAACTTCTCTTTAGCAATAGTCCTATTGGGATTTGATTTGTATTTTTTATACCTATGTTTCCTTTTAATAGTATCTTTAATCATGGGCAGAGTATTGTATCCAAACTGTTCGCAAAAATCTCTCAATTCTTTTCTGCCTATCATTTTTTGTTTTTCTAATTGTCTTTTCAATTTTAAATCTGTAGATAAGGCAAGGCCTTTTGCACATATCTCTGTAGACAGTTCTCCTAAGGTATATAAAGCATATGGAATTATTCCTCCATATTTATTCTCTAATCTTGTTTTGACTTTTTCGACAAAACGATGAGGTAAACCCACAATGAATTTCTCCTTCCAATGGTCTGATTTACTTTCTTTTTTGGAAAGGATCCGAGAAAAAATACATCCTTTTACCATTTATAATAAGATAAGGTTGGGTATCTCAGGTTAGAAAGGAGATCTTCTGACCTGGCATCAAGCAGTGCAGTACTCCCTACAAAATAAGGGTAATCGTATATATTAGGGTGTTCACTGCATCACTTTTTCTATTAACTATATATTGGCCAAACTCATTTTTTACTGTCCATTGCCTTGAGGCGGCCAGTATTTCCCTTTTTGTATTTTCATCTATATGAAAATCCCACCATCCTCTTAGCCATCCAGTAGAGCCACATATGATGACTTTGGCTATTTTTTTATCATTGTTTCCGCTTATTTTGCACGCTATTGCGTACATGGTCATATGTTTCATAGCATCAAGTATTTGATTATCAGACATTCCATCAATATTCCAATTGACTATTGTTCTACCTGAATATGACACGGTACTAGTGATTAAATTCTCTTCAAATTGGATGTCTACAGGTGTTGGCCTTGGGTAGTACATCCTAGTCTGGGATGTTGGTCTTACTTTCCTTGCATATTCTATTCTTCATATTTCTAGCTCTTCTGTTTTGAAGGCTTCCTCCATTTGTTGGATTTCACTATTGGATAATGTTTCTTCTTGTAATACCATAGCTTCTTGCTCAGTCACCTTTTCCTTTCCTTTGATACTTAGCTTGGCTAACTTCTTTATCAATTCGTTTATTAATTCTTTATTATCTTCTTTCTTTTTTATACCGTCCAAGCTAAACTATTCCTTGATGAGCTCTGGAGGAGGTTTAAATAACACAGGTTTTTTCTTTTCTATTTTTTGTTGGGGTAAACTTAGCGGTTTGCTTATCATATTTTCAATCCTTGTTGTTTGTTTCCCAATGGTCTATAGGTAAAGATTCGTAGAGTTATTTTGTTCAATTATATGAGGTATAACATCTATTTTATGGGTATGATGTTCATTCTCCTTTGGAATTATTTTATAAGGAGAGGCTTTGGTCTCAGGCTTTTCTTTCAGTGCCCTTTTTATTTGGAGACTTTTTTCAGGAGGATGAATGCTTTGTTTTTCTTCCCTTTCGTTGGTATAGAAGGTTTGGTATTGGTTTTCTATAGCATTAATACCAAAGTCTGGGATTGGAATATCTTTTTCTTTCAGAGTATTTCTTAACCAGTCAAAGAATCCTATATTTTGCTTATTTTTTTATTAAATCTTTTATGAAAAGCATCTAGTAATTCTTGAGGGAATTCTGCTCGATACCAATCTCTTATTTCTTTATTTTCTTAAGATAGGAAATCATTTTTTATTCCTTCTATATCTATTTTGAATTTTTCTTCTCTTTGAAGAGTAAGTATGCTAAAGTCTAGATCCGAAGGTGTGGGTTCATTATAAGATGTACTGGGTTCATAAACTCTATATGTTGATCTATGGATATTACTATTTGTTCTTGCCAATCCTTCTAAGACAGATCTTTGTGCTATGGAAGAGGTAGAGTGTCTTGAAGGCACAGTATGTCTAGATGGCATTCGAACAGGTTTTTCTGATAGATTTATTCTAGTGCGTCTATTTGTATTAAATTGTATTTCAATACCTCCATCAGGGTATTCGATGATCTGGTCAGGTTCCCTATTGACTGGGACCTTGGACTGTTGGTTTTCATTATGTAAGGACCAGCTTTCTGGAAGAGTTAATTGGGACCAACTTATAGATTTGAGTAAGATTGTATTCGATTTTTCTACGTTTGTTTGGAAAAATACCATTTGTCCTTTAGTATCCATATGAAGGGCATTTGAACATAAAGTTTTCATTACCTTATAACATATTCTATAGACTAAAGCAATATTTTGTGATCCAGGGTTCATATCAAAACCTTGGGTTTTTAGATTTAAGGTAAGGACTTTTAGAAGGTTAGGGTCTGTTAAGTAATCAGGAAAGTTTCCGGTTACTCTCTAATAGACTAATACACAATCATAAAAGCTAAAGAATATAAATACCTATACATAGGTCTTATCCAAATAGCAATTAAACCCTTAACCAGGTTAGGACTAAATAACTCAATCCTGTTATGCCTTAGGGATGATCGTCATAATAAATTCACAGACTCTCTTTTAGGAATAGTAGAGTCAAGTCTCTGTAATGGTCTTATATATTTTAATTGTTTTTCAAACTTTTCTGTCTCCTTAACAGACCCTAACTTTCTAAAAGTCCTTACCTTAAATCTAAAAACCCAAGGTTTTGATATGAACCCTGAATCACAAAATATTGTTTTAGTATATAGAATATGTTATAAGGAAATGAACACTCTGTCTGCAACCACTCTATCTGCAAGCACTCTACCTACAACCACTCTGTCTGCAACCACTCTATCTGCAACCACTCTGTCTACAACTACTCTCTGCTATCTCTGTCTCTCTGTTCTCTCAAGCCATCTCTCTGCGCTCTCAACCTTCTCTCTGCCATATCTCTCTGTGCTCAGTTCAGCCATCTCTCTGTGAACCCTCAGTCGCTGCTCTCAGTAAGCTCTCTCTCTTCAGTCTCAGACCTCTATTACTCTACCTAACTTCTGCTGCCTCTTTGTGACGATCTGTCACTATTTCTCTATTACTATTACTATTACTCTCTTCTTCTCTTTTTTTTTTCTACTGTATATCGGGTGGCGTATCTAACCACACCGGATTTGAGTGATTGTAAGATATATGTCTGATTGTAATCTAAACTCTCTACCAAGCTACTGCCCAGAGGAGTGGAAATTGTTTTCGAGTTTTTGCAAGTGCCATATGTGAGTGTTTCCTTTATGCAATTTAAATTTATAGTTTGTTTAAAGATTAGAGATACTACTCATGTTAACTGGTTTGTAATAGATGTTTCTCCGTGTTTATGTGTTGCTTCTCTGCTAATATTTCTTTTTATAAAATTTGCTTACCTTTTGAATAATCCGTAGTTAGAATAGTTATCATTTTATAAATAGTTCTTGAAATATATATATATATATATATATATATATATATATATATATATGAAGATACTACAAAAAGCCTATAGGCAAAAAAGAACAGTGATTTCGCCTACCCTCATCACCGTCCAAAGTTCATCGTACGGTCACGATTGTTCAATAATATTTTATTTTTTATTTTTTTTACAAAAGGAAATGGTTTGAAATTTGGAGTATGTATTCATGAAAAATAAGTAAATCTACAAAAAAATATTTTACATACAAAAATTGACCAAAACACCCCCGAAAAGTTTCGGGGGTATTTTGGTCTTTTATGAATTATTATTTTTTTATTTTTATTAGGTGCGTCTCACTAAGATGTACACACACTCCAAATTTCAAATCATTCCGATTTGTGAAAAAAAAATAGAAAACGAAATACTACCGAACAATCGTGACTGTGCGATGAACTTTGGACGGTAATGATGGTAAGAAAAATCAATGTTTATTTTCTCCTATAGACATTGAGAAGACAATATATATATATATATATATATATATATATATATATAGGTGCAGTTTGTATAGAGCCGAGGCTCTAAACAATCAAGTTAGAGCCTACCTTCAAAAAGTGGCAAGAAATGTGGTTTTCATATTGAAAATCTTTGTGGTAGCTTTAAAATATATTTTTATATTTATTTACAAAGTTTAAAGCTTAAAAAATAAGTGTAGATCGATATATCTATACAAACTTGAAAATCTTGAAAATTGGCGGTCAAAAAATATGTCTCAAAATACATTATTTCCAAAACTTGTGATCTATTTTTTTCTCATGTCCATGCATCTTGATGTCGAGATGATCAATTTAAAGATATTTGGACATCAAAACATCTTCTAAAGAAATTGTTGAGGTATCCTCAAATTTGATTGTTTAGAGCCTCGGCTTGATATAAACTTTTATATATATATATATATATATATATATATATAGATATATGTATTATATTATGCAAGTTTATTTTTTAAATAGTAATCCTATTAAGTTTTAAAATGTTTAAAAAGAACATCTAATCTTCTAAAACGTTTTTCATGCGTCAACGTGCTCAAGGTATCACAGGGTAAACATGGCACAAAAAGAAGTAAATGCAAGCAACCCATTCTCTATGGTCTGTCGTTTAGTATGGATAACACCAACCCCAATTGAGTGGTGGATAGCTAGGGAAGGGCCCCTCTTTGTCATTTGGGTCCCAAGTCGAGCTTGTCCGTTGTACCCACCATTCTTTTCCTTTCTTCATTTTATCTCTCGTTCTTTTTTGTTTTTTCACTTTTATGTAGTTACACGGCATGGAGGAAAGACAGAATGAGACTGTAGTGTCTTTTATCATTTTCAAGTTTGAAGCCAACCTACGGACCAAAAGTGGACAGGTGGTGTGTCGGCACTTGTGTATGCTTCTCTACTGTCACTTCATAAATGGGTTGTGGCTCTTCAAGGGATGATATATTAGTTAAATGGAGAGAATTAGACTCATCCTTTGCATGATATGGTGAGTGAGAGAGAGAGAGCATTTTTTTTCGGTGAATCAGTAGGGGAATTGATCTTAGTGCGCGGCGTTATAAATCGTCAAGCACTGATCAATTAAAACCAGGCTTTTTTTCTAAATAGCATATTAAGCCCCGGCTCAAAGGCATACTTAAGTGATATTTAATTTTTTTTAGAGTAGATTTTTTTTATAAAATTTTAGTGGGAGATCATGGGGAATTGGGAGTCATGAACTCGTTCTGAACCTGCAAAATTCATAAACTTTATATTGAGTTTTGTGAATATTTCCATCAAACAAATAATTTTATTTTTGAGTTATATTTAACTCTAGCTCATAAAATTGAGTCCACTTTCAAAAAAAAAACTTCATGGATAAAACCCTTGTAATATGAAAGATATGGTCATTTTATTCAATGATGTACAAGTGGTGTTTTTTATAACGAAAATTGTTTAAGTGATAAGAATGTCATGATTTTATTTCAATTCCTAACATAATGTTTTGAGGTCGACACTGAGGTTTTTAAGCTATCATTTTAAGTGCAGTTTCTAACAAAAATTATTTGTGATATAAATTTTTATAGAAAATAAAGAAAAACTTTCTTTATTGAAAATAGGTCATCTTGAATTTGTGCAGTTTGGTGCGTTTCATTGAGATGTGAATATATATATTTGCTAAGCCTACTCAATGGAGTGATATAAGGCCTACATAAAGATATTTGTTGTCCTTTTGTAACTACTTTCAAGCAAAAGAAGTTTGAAAGGGAAACTCCTTGTGGGTAGAGAAAAAATACAATTTTACTAGATAGTATTCATCCATGAATTCTATAGTATAACATTTTTTGTAATGTGATTGTAACTTATTTAATTTCATAAAGAAAATTATTCTTTGATTTTTACATCAGGATGTTGAGTTTTGGTTTTGAGGCAAGTTTTCAACAGAAAATGTCTTTGGATGAAAGTCTTTGTGGATTGAGAGAAATAATTATTTTATTGAAAAGTGTGCAACCTGATTTTCTGTTGTAAATACTGTGTTGTAATGTGAATGTCACTAATTAATAGACTCATTAAATGGTGTGATTTGGGGATGGCATTGAGTTTTGATTTTATAATTTTGAGTGTATTTTTTTTTATACTAAATGTTTTTTCAAAGAAACTCTTTTTGAGTTGAGAGATATCATATATTTTATGGGATACTAATCTTCTATTGTGTAGTAAATTGAAAGATGTGACATGTTAAGGCACATCGTTGTAATCCTCATAATAGAAGCCACTTTTTAGCCTCATTCAATGTTTTATAAGTATGCTATGAGTATCCTTTGTAACATTAAAACTTCAAAGAGAGGTAATACAATGTTGGGGAGATATGACAGTCTATGTGAAGCGTGTTCAATATGTCAACAATAGAAAATAGAAGAAACAAAGTACATGTAAAAGTCTCTTGGTTTCTCTTCTTAATGAAAGGATACGCAGAGAGACTTGCTTACAATATAGAAACTATAAAAGATCAATGAGATAATTGAAATTATGATTTTTTGAGTGATGGCATGAATAAAAGTGTTTTTTCATGGTATAAGAAAGGGAGAATCCAAAGATCGAAAAGATGGACACTTGGATGACCAAGTGATTCTCCATCAGTTGTATGGTCTCTCAAGACTATAAAAGTTTGTCAAAAAAAACGCTAGGAATACATAAGGGTCATTACTTCTAGAGTGAGAAATCTATCCCACATTGAATGGTAAGGTCATATTAAGTTTTTGAGATACATATAAAATTATCTTTTTTGTTTTTTATGTTTCATCTTTTTACAATGAGATTATAAAAATGGTTGGACCCCATTCAAAGAGCGGTGGGATCCCATTGTATATCAAAGCGTGGAGGGATCTCCAAAGTTCATCACATAATTACAGTTTTTTGAATTTTTATAATTATTATACTAATAAGATTTATCTAGAATTTGGGGCTTATGTACATTTGACCAAGTCGCACCAAAATAAAATATTAAAAAAAAATAATCATAAAATAAAATGACAAAATTACCTTTGAAACTTTATAGGGGTATTTTGCATAATTTTTGTCGTTCAAATTATTTGTTTTATATTTTATTCATGTGCATCTCACTAAGGTGCACACACTTACAAAATTTCTGATTTGTAAAAAAAATATTAAAATTCATACACTATCATACATCTGTGAACGTGTGATAAATTTTAAACGGTGATAAAGGCATAGGTGAAGTAGTGTAAAACTTTACCTATCGGCATTTTATAGTGTTTTCCAATGTTTTATATATATATATATATATTAATTATGCAAATCCTAGTTTTTGAATAGTGATCCTATTAAGTCTTAAAACGTTTGAAAAGAATATCTAATCTTCTAAAACATGTAATCGTGTCATGTTCTTCATGCGTCAACATGCTCAAAGTATCACATGGTAAACATGGCACAAAAACAAGTAAATGCAAGCAACATGCTCAAGGTATCCTTGTCTGTCGTTTAGTATATATAACACCTACCCTATTGAGTGGTGGACAGCTATGGTTTGGCCCCTCTTTCTCATTTGGGTCCCAAGTCCAGCTTCTCCATGGTACATGTCGTTCAGCATTGACTCAAACCGACGCTCAGGTTAGTTGGATTGGGCGTCTCTAAAACAGTACCAGATTTCCGACCATTTGCTTGCTCTCTTGGCCATGTCAGTTGGACTCACGATGGACCTTTTGCTTGCTCGCCATGTCTGTTCGGCTCGTGATGTGTCAGGCTTTGCTTGGCTTGACACTAAAACGCTAGGGCCGGGATCACATATCCCAATATTTTTTTTCATTTTTTATTTGATTATATTTAGCCGTGCCCAAGGCGAGGTTTGGGTTGGTTCTATAGAGACTAAGCCCAAGCCAGGTTAGGCCCGGCCTAGTAGAAATTCTACATATTGGTCCGTTTCGGTGGGTGTTCTAGCCTTTAAATTATTTCTCAATAATTCCAAACTAGTTAAGTTGGGCTTCTTTTTTTTATTTGTCATTAAAGATAACATTATTTTTTGTACAAGAATGTCACAATCATGTGTGAAATTTGGAATTTTATGTCTATTCAATAACACCCTTACAACCACTTATTTTGAAATTTAAGAGACAATAATGATCGTGACCTCCATGTGCAAAAATAAATGATCTCTTCGTAAGCATTCTATGATTTTGGTTACTAGCCAACCTCGAGAATAATAAGGTATAGGAAGCATGTGATGTACCTTATAAATTACAAAACAAACAAATCTAGTAAATCATATCAAAATCCTAATTTGTAAACAAGAAATTTGAGGTATTTTCACTTCTTTTTTAAGTTCCCCAACCATGGTTTCGTGAGAAACCCAATCCACCTAACCTTAGCTTAGGTTTGAGTCAATGCTGAACGACATGTAGCAGAATCAGTAGACGTTTCAATGACATTGAATAGAATAAGTTAGATGAGAGAGAGGAGGGAAGTAGCTGAAAAATGGGGAAGCTAAGTAGGCTAATAGCAATTGCTTTATTAAAAAGGAACAAAGATACTTATAAGCACAACATGCGACAGAATTGAAAAACACACATAGCAGACTTATTTCTCATCTAAACATTTCACTGCAAATTAAAACCTGAACTCAAAGGAGTGAGGAAACTGCTGGTAAAGAAAGAGATGTACTCATCCTAATCAAACCTAAACTCAAATCCTGACCCTTGGAGCTTTTGCTTAGTGATGTGATAGAGCCGCTTGATCATCTCAGGCGTAAAATGGTTCATCCAATCTCCCACCATCACCTTCCTAAAAAATATGCTATTGGGAAAATAGGCAATATTGCAAGAAAACCTTTTAGATGTTTTATCCTCACTCTTGTTCACCTCCAAAGTACTCAGCTTTTCAAAACTGCACATTTTCACTATCTCCTCAACCTCTTTCTCTTCCTCAACTGGCTTTCCAAGGAAAGCAGCCACCCCCTTCACAGTGTCTTTTGTATGCACGATCATTTCCTCATAGGTAAGAAACATAATCCTTTCCGGCTTGTCCTTGCTCGCCTTCCAGTACTCAATACAGTTTCAAAAAAGGGCCCAAAGAGAAGAGCGCCTTCGCAAAATCTCTCGAATGTCTCCTCAAAACTCAAATTTTCAAAACCATATAAGGGGAACTTTTTCATGTAGTTACATAAACAATTTGGCAACCACAGTAAGCGACGTGAGTGGTAAAAAGCCTTGGAGATGGGATACTAGTGATATCAGAATCAGGTCCTTTAAGTATATATCGAGCTCTAGATTGGGAATTAGGTCATGTGGGCAGGCGGAAAGAAGAGGGTTTGGTGACTCTTTTTCTTGCTTGAGGCTATGTTGATTGATGATGGAGAAGATTAGGGACTTGAGCCAAGTGGTGCCACATTTGAGGTATTAGGCCACAAAAAGGTCCGTAGAGCACGCCGAGAAGTGTTTATAGGCAGCCATTGCTCCTTGGTGGAGACGGGGGCTGAGCACGAACCCTCTCGATTGAAACATGTTTGTTCCATCGGGCAGCTCCGCCTTGGGCAGGGAGGACGATATGATATCTTGGGGAAAGGTGAAACTATCCATTAGAGAATGTTTAATCGCTCTTTCCTGTGTTTATAGGAGTCTCCCACTACAATTTCAGGCACACTATTAAATATCCTTCTCCCTGTTTAATAGCATTTGCTAGCATAGGTTTATTGAAATATGATGTTACATGTATGCTTATTTTCACGAGGACGACACTAGAGTTCGATATTTTAAATCGTAGTAGCACTCTGCAGTCTGCACATGATTTGAGTCCTTTTCACATAAATCAAAAGTTCAACTAGAAATGAGAAAAATATGATGTTAGAGAGAGATTGTTGAATATAATATAATAAAAGAAGGAAAAAATTTATATAATGTTGCAACCTTAAAATGTAGAACTATGGATGCACCTCAAAAATTCATCGGAAAAGGTTATTTTAATTTTGAAAAACCCTGTACTTGATCATCTTGACATTGAGATGTATGACTACGAAAAATAAAAAGATTTTTTGAGTCTCAAAAGTAGTGCATCTTACAACATATTATCTACACCGTCCATTTTCAAGACTTTCATATGTTTATAGATCTACTTGATTTTAACTATTTTTGGAATTTAAAATTTTATAATTAGCTATAAATATATATTTTGAGATAATCCTAAAAACATTTTACATCAAAATTATATGCTATGATAAAATTTGAAGGTCCACCTTAATTGGATTGTTTAAGGTTGCAACCTTATGGAAACCATACCCATAAAAGAATTCATGCAAGATTAAAATACTTTGTGTTGTGATCCCTCATGTGAAATTTATTATTTAAGATTATGTACAAATCCAATGAACATTTGGTAAAATTTATTGAGAAGACCTACATCTATGAAGTAAACACCCAAAATGTGGGGATCAGATCAGATAACACCGTAAAGGGACCTCGCTTCACGTCCGTTTTTTTTTAAATTTTATTATATTAATTTTCATGTTGTTTCAAATTTGACCTTTTGTGGTAATATCATCTCTATTCCCATACATTCTTACACTCTATATTACTAAAGAGAAATTTACCTGTAATCCCATATAATTATTGCAGTCATGAACTTATCCAGTAATTTATGTAATTACGCGCATATCCCTTTTAGTTCTTTTTTCATTTTCTTTACTAGTTTGCCCTCCCTCCCAATATCCAAAACCCGATAACAAAGCCAGTTGATGGCTTCATATTTTCAATTCATCTTTGATTTTTTAAAATTTTTAAGTAACAACCCAAATTCTTGCTAAGCAGACTACATTGCTGACAAACCATAGTACTAAAAAGAGTCAAAAAAATCACATACCCAAATTCCTACATTTTCTCGTCTTTCTTAATATCTCTCTCTTAAATATGTAGTGGTTTTTATCAGCTATCGTTCTTTGTGATATGGTTTATGCCTCCATCACAATACCAGGATAGCAAGGTTATGAAACATCATTGATGGTGGTGAGAGAAGAATAAAGATGTAAAATTCAGTTATTCTCAATTTAGACCGGTGTTTTTTTGAACCGTGGTTTAGGGGTTGTACGCTTCCGTCTGGAGTCTCTTTTCCTTTCACTCCCATGGTTAAGCACAACCTAGCAATACTTTTAAGGTCATTTTAGGCCATATAATCTCTTCAACCTAGTGATTAATTTTATAAGATTTTAAATTTTCAGACCACAGAATTCAAACTTATTTTGATAACTCGTACAAAGATTCTTACGTGGATTCCAAAATTTTAAGAAAAACAATTCTCAAGCTAGTCTAGGCTATTAAATATATTTAATGATAGCATATTCAAGGGAGTAAGGGTATGTAATGCTCTTGCGTTGCATAGTATAGATACTCATTTTAAAAGGATGCAATTTCTATAAGGCCTGGGCTTTATGAAAGAAGAGTAGCGCCTCGCCTCAAATTCTCATCCGAAAAGCACCTTTGGCACCAGAAATCTCTATGATGGCTCTAAAATTTATTTTGATCAACGATTGTGAAATTTGTGTTGGGATGGATTGGTGAAAAATCAGCAAAGGTTTATAACATTCATAGTTATTGTGCATTCATATCAATATAAACAAACAATAGAAATAACATAGCATCATGGAATGAAAAATACAACAGCAAAAAACCTACAGAGCACAAAGATTTAACGTGATTCGATCACAAAACGTAACCTACATCCACGGGAAAATGGTACGAGGCTTTACTTACTAATTTTGGAATAGTACAATTGAGATCGAGTCCCAGCTCCAAATTCTAATAGCTTTAAATCTCTCTAAATATGGTCCAAACACGCTGCAAAGTGTACTTTCTCTCTCTAAAATAAGGATGGCAACATGGTCCCAAAAACCCAAGTGTATGCCCATAAAACTCTATTTTCTCTCTCTACAAATTGGGGGAAAACAAGGCTAGCAGTAAACCCTACATGTGCTCTCATTTTCTTCCTTCTCTCTTTCTTTTCTCTCTCTAAAACAAAAGGGAAACAAAACAATCTTTGGATTAGAAGCCAATCCCATGGCCTAGAATAAGAAAAAAAAATTCAACACAAAATATTAAACAAATGAAGTCCAAAAACTCACTTATGTGATTTGGCTTCACACATACAACAATTTGAAGCTAAAAAAATGGTACAGATGGTGAGTATCTATGCACACTTACTTTTAAGGTAAAATGGACAGTCTAAATAATTATTTACAATATACAATATTTTTAGGGCTTATTGATTTGAAGGCTTTTTTATGCCAAAAAAAACTATTTTCGGTGAGTTCTAAGGTAAGTCTTTACTTATTTTAACAGGGCTGCAACCCAATCAAAATGTCTTCCTTTTAAAATCCAAAAGTGACTTATAAAAAAAATAACATGAAAATGTTTGTATAAAGGCGGGGCCCTAAACAATCAAATTAAGTTGCACCTCAAAAATCACTAGAAGAGGGTCGATGCTAAAAAAATCCTCAAATTGATCATCTAGATTTCAAATTGTTATTTTTAAAGCTTTAAATTTTATAATTAGAGATTAAAACAAATTGTTAGATCATCACAAAGATTTTCAATGCTAAATCAGTACCTTCAACACAATGTTTAGAGCCTTACCCTTATACAAACCACACCGAAATTAATAAGGAGCCAAGCTTATGCAATAGGTTGGTAAGCATGCATCTCCTTTAAATGGGCATATAACATGCTCGTGAATAACCTGGGCTTTGGCAATGAAAAGAAAGCATTCAAAGGGTCCACTTGGTCATATAACTATGACTCCGTGAGTTTATATTTTTTATTAATCGTCTAAAAAGTGAGCAAGCATAAGAAAACGTAGATTTTAGGTTGTTTAATCATGCTTTAAATATATTTTTTATATTTTATTATTTTTTTTGTATTAGTTTATTTTTTTAACACTGTTTTGACGGTTCGAACTTGCCTGTTTAAACCGATTTACCAATTAGTACCAAGTAACTACTTCCGGCCCCATGTCCGGATTACCATACCAGTTCGATTTTTTCTATACCAGTTGCACCTCAAACAAAAATCTTCAATATGGATTACGGACCCAAAACGCCTCCCGCAAAACTAACTTCAGATCTTCATTGTGGAATTTGGAGCGCAAAAAATAGTCGAAATCTGACATATACATGACTTAAAATGGACAAAAAAAAAAAAAAAACATTGCTAGATAGACCTAGGGCTTAAAATTCTTCTTCTTCTTTTTGCTAAATATTATTAGCTAGATACTTTATAAGAATTGAACTAAAGACGGGGACACAATCCACCTTGCCTTTGAGGCCATTCTCTCTTTCCAAAGTGTGGCTAAATTTGTCGTTGTCCTTTACTTGGGCGTTGGGTTTGGAAACCATATTAAATAAGTGAAGCAATGGAATCATCAAGCTCAATTTTGAAATACCTTCGGGGTTCACGATCCTAATAGAAAACTTGCGCCACTTTGCTCTTTCAAAACTTCAACTTCAAGTTTGACAAATTGCCACATTAATTTAAAACTACGCACAAGCGGCACCTCACTTTCCAATCTCACATGTATAAATATTGTTTCCTTAGAATTCTTCTGAATGCCTTTGAGAATAGAGAAAAGATTTGGTCGCTGGCGAGTCCACCATCACCGAATGATATGGTAATTATTTATGGGGATCCTTTAACAGTGCTGCTTTTGTCCACCTCTCACATATATATATATATATATATATATATAGAAAAAAGATTTGGTAGCGGGCGAGTCCACCATCACCGAATGATATGGTAATTATTTATGGGGATCTTTTAGCAGTGCTGTTTTTGTCCATCTCTTTTAAATATATATATATATATATATATATATAAACACACGGAAGAAGGGCACTTGATAAAAGTATTTTTCCTTACTTTTCTGGTTTTCGGATTCGTGTTAGCGCGACTTAACGGTGACTGTTCCCATCCCTTCGTAGATGGCGGTTTCCAGCTTGTCCCAAGATCTCCCAGCCACCAAACTTTTCAGCGGTATTGTCATGTATCAATGGCAAGGCTATTGGTATCCACCTAGTCATCTCGAGGCTGCAATGGATGTTTCTAAGCATTTCGTGGCTCATCCCGATGACATTCTCTTGGCCGCGGCCCCCAAAACTGGCACCACTTGGCTCTCAGCCCTCCTCTTCTCTATAGCCAGCCATGGCCTCATCCCAAAAGAAGAGGCGCACAAGCTTATCCTATCAACCCATCCTCATGAACTCATTCCACACCTTGAAACTGAATACAAAAAGACCACAAAACTTCCACTTCCTAGGCTCTTTAGCACACATATACCTTATAGCACCTTGCCTGAGCCTTTGAAGGACTCTGGTTCTCGAATTATTTATATCAGCCGCAACCCGAGAGATGCATTTGTGTCGCTTTGGCACTTTTCTCAGAAGATACAGAGAGGAAACTCAGACCCATTGACATTTGAGGAGGCATTTGAGCAATTTTGTGAGGGTAAGACCGCCTTTGGCCCCTTCTTAGAGCATGTCTTAGAGTATTGGAAAGCAAGCCAAGAGAGAACACAAAACATTTTATTTCTCACTTACGAAGAGATGAAGGCGGATACCAAGGGTGGGGTGAAGAGGATGGCTCAGTTCTTGGGTCGATCCATTGAGACAGAGGAGGAGGTTGAGGAGATAGTGGACATGTGTAGTTTTGAGAGGCTGAGTAACTTGGAGGTTAACACAAGTAAGGAGAAGTCACCTTGGGCGTTTTTTCCATACAATTCATTTTTCAGGAAGGGTGTGGTGGGAGATTGGGTAAACTATTTCACCCCTGCGATGACTGAGCGGCTCGATCGGATCATTCAAGCGAAGATCCAAGGGTCCGGACTACAATTTAGATTCGAATAGAATCGAAGGTAATGTCCTTAGGAATGGGATCAAGGCTTGGTGGTCTGAGTGGTGGTGCGCCACAACGTGACATTTGTTTCATTCCTACCACAGTTACAAGAACCCTTCCTACTGAACTACAAAATAAAAAACAGAGGCCTAGGTCTCTGTTTCCTTTCCCCTGGAATTTTTGTGTGGTTTTTGTATCTTCACTGATCTCCTTTACTGGGGAGTGTATTGTGTTATTTTGCTTTATTTAGAAAGCTTTTAAATGGAAAGGAATTTTCATTTCTTTAATTTTCAAGGTGTTTATTTGATAATATGATTCCAAATTACATGGATTGATGAATCATGAACACCACGTGATGATGCAGCTCGTCTTTTAAAGAGCAAATTACATACCGACACTATTGGAGGGGGTTAAATTACCAAATGGGTTTGTATTTACTCGAAATTACGATCACCAGCCATTTTTCTCTCCCAAAGTATTTTTTTTCTAAGTTGCATTCTGTTCCTTTTCTTGTCCGGTACTTCAAATACCAGATAGCTCATCTTTTTCTTCTTTCTTCTGTTTTTGAATCTTCATCATTCTCTCTCTAAATCAGTGGTTTAAAAAACGGATCAGTGCCCTGGATCGGATACCCTATAAACCAGCGTTTTAAAAAACGCCGAGTCGAACCGGACTCGCCCTGTTCGACTCGGAATTCGCGGAAAGGGGCCGGATCGGTTGAAAAATCGGAAATCGTCCGGTTCTAGAGAGAACCGGACGATTCCGCATAGTGACTCGCCGATTCACTGTACGGAATCAGCGAGCTCGAACAGTGAATCGGCGAGTCCGTACGAATTTTTTTTTTTTTTTTTTGTTGATAATCCATGATAAATTTTTTTGTAATACTTGATCGATTTTTTTGTAATTCATGATCGAATTGTTTTTGTTTTTTTGTAATCCATGATCGAATTTTTTGGTTTTTTGTAACCCATAATAGAATTTTTTGTAATCCATGATCGAAATGTTTGTTTTCTTTTCTTGTAATCCATGATCGCTTTTTTTGTTTTTTTTTTTTTTTTTGTAACCCATGATAGAATTTTTTGTAATCCATGATCGAATGTTTTGTAATACATGATCGAAATGTTTGTTTTTTTTTTGTAATCCATGATCGAAATGTTTGTTTTTTTTTTGTAATCCATGATCGAAATGTTTGTTTTTTTTTTTGTAATCCATGATTGAATTTTTTGTTTTTTGCTTTTTTTATAACCCATGATAGAGTTTTTTGTAATCCATGATTGAATTTTTTGTAATCCATGATCGAACTGTTTTTTTCTTTTTTTGTAATCCACGATTGAATTTTTTGTTTTTTTTTGTTTGTTTTTTTTTGTAATCCATGATCGAATTTTATGTAATCCATGATCGAATTTTATGTAATCCATGATCGAATTTTATGTAATCCATGATTGAATTTTTTGAAAATTTGTGATTTTTTTTTTTTAATCCATGATCAAATTTTTTTTTGTAATCCATGATAGAATTTTTTGAAAATTTGTGATTTTTTTTTTAATCCATGATCGATTTTTTTAAAAATTTGTTATTTATTTTTTTTAATCCATATTATTCAAAGAGAAAATGAGAGAGATGATGATTCTGAGGCCACCCTATCCCAGCCATATTATTCACATATCGAGTCCCAACAGCAACAGTGAAGGGTTGAGCACGAAATACTGTAAATTTAATGCTGAATGGCGGTTCATGCAGGGAAAGAACATATCAATATTCGCATATTCATTCAAAAACATGAAAATTCTTAATGGAGTACCCTCATTTTTTAATGAATTCCTAAAAAACAATATTTATAATGAATTTTAATAATTTTTTCGAATTTTTTTTAAGCTTTATTCTGACCGATTCACCCGATTCCTGATCCGGATCGTCGATTCGCCGATCCGGATCGGTTTTTTGGAAGCCCGATCCAGGTCACCGATCCGTTTTTTAAACCATTGCTATAAACCCATCCCGATCAGTGAATCTGTAGTTCGGATCAGGAATCAACCGAATCAGTCGGATTGAGAATCGATTGAATCGGTCGGATTCGGCAATAAAAAAATCCAAAAAATTTATTTATAAATGTTGTTTTTTAAAAATCCAATAAGAAATAGGGGTACTACATTATTAACTTTCATTTTTTTCATCAATTCCCTGTATGAACTTATATTAACCGTTAAATTTACATCACACAAAAGAAGAATCGTAGAATTATCATGGATGAAGTATATAATCATACATGGACAACAATAAATCATACAATTCGTAAAATATGGCCTAAAACAAAAATGAAATGTGAAGTTCTTCTTCTTCATTTTGATCACGTTATTCCTATTCATTAAATTCGTGTGACAATTCATTTACTCGATCTAGAAACAAATCATCCAAATTAGTGGCCACCTCATGTGGGAATTAGTTCCCCACATTTCCTGCATTTGTTAGTTGTCATTGTGTGTCAAACACGTCCACCCGATACCTAATCCGAACTGTCGATTCACCGATCCAGATGGATTGTTTAGGTGCTCAATCCGTTTTTTAATTATAATATAGTATTATAACTATTAATTATAGTATAGTATTATAAACATCAAACTAATTTAAAAATATTAGAAAACACTTTCAAATAATTTAAAAATAATTTTAATGTATATAAAAATAATTATATTGACATAAATTTAACATATTTATATTAAGTTATTATATAAAATTTTATTTTTGCAATTATATGTAATTAAAGTTTAATATATGTACTTTATATTTGTATATTATAAATAAATAAATAAATAAATAAATATATATATATATATATATAAATAAATATATATATATATATATATATATATATATATATATATATATATATATAATCTTAAAAAGGATTATATCTTAATACTAAATAAATTAATTAATCTTAAAATATATTATAGACCATTTCATTTGATAGATGTCCTTGTATAAGAGAGATCTATTTATAGAATCTTTAATTTATATACCATTGTATTAAATACACCATTGTACATATGAGAGAGAGAGAGCACTATTTATAAATTATTTAATTTACTTTAATGATGTTTGCAAGCACCAATGTTCGCAGAACCGGCCGGTTAGATTGCTACTGGTGGGGTGGCGATTCTATTTAGGGCCGGTTTTGCGGTATACATGGTAAGACGAAACTCTCCAAAAAACATCGAGACCAAAACCGGCCGGTTCAATGTCGAACCAGCGGTTTTTCTTCAAAACCGGTCTGGTTTGCTTTTGTTTTCGTGCGTTCTAATGCCGTATAACGCATCAAATAACAGCCGTTATTTGACACATGCCCATTATTTTCATAGATCAAGATTTTACAACTTTTTTTCTTCCATTCTGTATTTTTTTTTGTTTTTTAGTCAAATGTTGATGTTATACACTGTAAAGTTTCTATAGATTATCTATTATTGAATCAAAAGTCGAAAAACAAAGAGTTCTTGGCAGATTGAAATGAGGATTTTTCAAAATTAGAAATTTCCTCCATTATCAAATGTCGCTTTAATACCTTATAGATTTTCATAAAAATGGAGGGCTTTGATTGATTGTTGAAGGATTCAATGTTTACATATTTCAATTTTTCCAAAACAATGAAGATTTGAGGTTTTTTTGGGCCTGAAGAACTGTTTTTATCCAAACAATTTGATTTCTAATCGATCAATTGATCGATTTTTATAGAATTAATCACTGAAGTTTGATCATAAAGTCCTTATCTATCAAATAAACTAGTTATTTTGATTTACTATTGATTAAATTTTTTTATATCGATTTTGTTTTGCTGCATTTTTCCTGAAATTTTCGTGAAGTAAAAAATTCACAATTTTTTTAATAAAGATGTCAATAGTGAATAATTTTTCATGAAATTTGGAGCATTTGAATCTTAATTGAAGTATATATCATATCCCCATATCAATTTGTTCAAAAGATGAAAGATTTGGGGTTGATTTCGACTCTAAAGTTTCTGTATTCTTTGGCTCGATTTAGGTCTCTTAAAACAATTTTTTTTAATAAAATTACGTTTTGTTTTTATAAAAATATAAAATTTGTGATGAATATGAGAAAAAAGAATATCAATTTATATATTTTTGGTGAGCTTGTTGGTTTGTTTTTAATGTTATATATTTTTTTACAAAAATATGTTTATTTGTGATGAATATGAGGAAAAAATTTGTTTCTTTTTAATGTTATACATTTTTGGTGAGCTTGTTGGATTGTTTTTACTGTTTTATATTTTTTTTTATATAAATATATTATTTTGTGATGAATATGATAAAAAATTTATTTCTTTTTAAGGTTATTTTTGGTGTATGTTATTGATGTCTGTGTTCTCAACTTCTTGTTTAGTTGTGACTTTTTCTTCTAATTTTTTTTTTTATTTGTTACAAGCTATCTATCGTCAACTTCATACTCCTTAAATCTGTTTATTAGCCTCTATGAAGAAAAGAGGTAGAAACTAAAAAGTGTTTTACTCATCTCTCATGTTTCCACATGTTGAAATGGATAAAACTTAACCAGGTTTTTTTTTTTTTTTTTTTATAAAAAAATATGCATCTTATATAAAATTTTTTTTTTCATATTAAAACCCAATTCAAAAGGTTACTGAGTAAATGAGATTTGGCCATTTCAAAATCGATTTGGTCATTTCAAAATTGATTTGCCCATTTGAAAATCGACTTGGCCATTTGAAGTAGCACTTAACACCTTGACTCACACCCTGCATTTGATAACCAAGTTACTAAGTAAATGAGGTGCTCTCACTTACTACCTTGACTCACAACCCTTCGAAAAGTTGGGAACATTATGCTACAAAAAAATACGCTCTCAAACGTAATTCTAAACCGTATTAAAGGGTTTTTCAATATTAAAACAATATTTTTCAACATCAACATTAAAACAATATAGAAGCATATATTGTTGCATCATCATCCATTGTTAGTTGGACTTTGTAACTTCACCCATTGAATTTACGTGAAATTATAAATTGCCTTGCATATTTTCATAATATTCAAATATTAAATTATATAAAAAGTTTTATCAAATTTTTTTGTAAGATAAATGTATGTAATATGATGGTGTATACTTAATCTAAGTTTTCCTATTTGTTTTTAATTTTTTTTAGGATTTTGACCCATTTTTTAAAAAAAAACTCTACTTGACCGGTTAGTCCGATTAACCGCTCAGATTAGTCCGGTTCCAGTTCGAACCGCTCCCAGCCTCATGACCGATTAATTGTTTCGATTCGATTTTACGAACATTGGCATGCACTCACAATGTTTGATGCTATATTACTCTATATAAAACCAAGGCTTTGTGAATTCCTTCCATATTAGTTTCAGCTATTCTGGATCTTGACTTCGTCCCAGTCTGTAAACGCAATAAATGGGATTTTAAGTACATTCTTTTTAAATTTTCTAAGAATCTTAAACCTATTGCTCTGATACCATAATTGTCACACCCCAAGAATTTACAATACTGATATTCCTGAGATGTGACAGTCAAAACATATATACATCTCTTGATATGACAAATTTACAGTGGCGAATTCTTACAAAGTAACAAAAGAAAGCTTAGGCACAACTATAATATCTTCCAAAGTTGCCCTTGACGAGTACTCAAAATGAAACCGCAGTTATCCTGAAAAATATTTACCATAATTTGATGAGTTTAGCTACTCAGTAAGTGATCATCATAATCCTAAAAATAATCATGATTGAAATATATCAATATTTTCAAAAAGGAGATCTATTAACAAGAATGCATTAACAGTTTCACTTTCAAAAATGCATAATTAAGTATAATCCGAATAATTGAAATGCATATCACATTTTAACATCAATGCATAATTCAAAAGATTTCACAAAATACCCTACTGGCGTCCCAAGTAGGTCACCTATATACCCCATCAGCGTCTTGATGAGTCCACTTAATCCCTATCGGCGTCCCAGATAGGTCCACTTAATCCCTGCAAGTCCACTTATACCTCATCGGCGTACCGGATGAGTCCACTTAATCCCTACCGGTGTCCCGGATAGGTCCACTTATACCTCACCGGCGAACCGGATTAGTCCACTTGCATACTTTAAGTATTTTTAAATCTCTTTAAACATTCGAAAGCAGCAATATCATGTACTCAACATATCACTGAAATCATTAATATGAATTTCACTGAAACCATTAATAACAGTTACTTTCAATAACATTTCAAAAATAACCAATCAAATATTTTGGGCTCAAATTTAGAAAGGTAGCAGTTCGTAAAGACATTCTAGCATAATTGCCAATCTAATATGCATAGAAAAATTCTTATAGAAATTCAAGAATATGGAGTCATCACAATTTATAGGATGTCAATTCGTAAATAAATATTTCACAGACAATGCTATAATTAATTACAAAAATATCAAATTAATTGCAAAAATTACAGTTTTTAAATAACTACCATCCCATATCTAGAAAAACTACCAATTACCGAGGAGGACGGATAGCTACCCACACACGTAGATGTATATAGACAGAGTTAACTCCCATTACACCACTACTATTTCGCATCATCGTCTTCAACAATCCATCGAATTTGTTCACAGTTAAATTCTGCCTTGCAAATAAGATTTTTGAAGGAGGCCCAAAGGTTTTCAAGCATCAGACGTTATTCATTCCTCTCTCTCTCTCTCTCTAGAAATCCTAGGTAAAAATAGTGGTAAAAGGGGGTGATGGATTTGATCCTTTGTAAATGTGTTTCTACCAGCGTTTTAAAAATCGCCGAGTCGAACCGGACTCGCCCGGTTCGACTCGGAATTCACGAAAAAGGGACCGGATCGGTTCAAAAACCGGGAATCGTCCGGTTCTAGAGAGAACCGGACGATTCCGCACAGTGACTCGCCGATTCACTGTGCGGAATCGGCGAGTCCGTGAAGAACACGGGTTGCACAGTGTTCTTCACGGATTTTTTTCAAATTTGTCATTTTTTGATCATTTTTTTTGTTTTTTTCGGCACGTGATCTGTTTTTCAGGCTGTAAACAGCTTTATTCAGCTTTTTTAACGATTTAATGGTGGAAAAATTGGTTGTTTTTGGATCAAGAAAAATTCGGGGTTTAGGGTTTCCGCCATTTTTGAAATTTCATGCCAAATAGGGCATGAATCTTTCAAAATTTGTTGGCATATTGATCTTAAAGCTGTGAATCAAAATATTTTGTTACTAATTTGTGAAAATCGTTGAGAAAAACAGACTTTTTTGGAGATTGAAGGCTTCGGTTCACAAAAACAGGTAAGAACTTTGGGTTTTTTTGTTTTTCCGCCATTTGATTTATTTCATGGCATATTTTGAACAAAATGAGTTCAATAATTAGGGTTTTTAATCTTTATTGTGTCTAGTATGATTTAAAATTTTTAATTTTACGTAATCTGGTCAATTACAGCAAGAAATTTGATATGAACAGTGAGATGTCAGGGGAAAAAAATTCCGCTGTTTTTTTTTTTTTTTTCCGCCTTTTGATTTTGTTTTCATGATATATTAGAAATAATGTGTTAAAAATTTAGGTTTTTGATTCCTTATATTGTTGTTTATCAGAAAATATAGTCAATTGGATGTAATTTATTCACTTGGAGGTGAATTTTTGAGTTAAAATCGCTTATGTAAAACGACTCTGTGAAGAACAAATTTTTTTTTTTTTTTTTTTTTTTTTTTTTTTTTTTTTTTTTTTTTGTAGCCCATGATAGAATTTTTTGTAATCTATGATCGAATTTTTTGTAATCCATGATCAAAATGTTTGTTTTTTTTTCTTGTAATCCATGATCGAATTTTATTTTTTATTTTTTATTTTTGTAACCCATGATAGAATTTTTTGTAATCCATGATCGCATGTTTTGTAATCCATGATCGAAATGTTTGTTTTTTTTTGTAATCCATGATCGAATTTTTTGTTTTTTGTTTTTTATGTAACCCATGATAGAGTTTTTTGTAATCTATGATTGAATTTTTTGTTATCCATGATGTAATTGTTTTTTTCTTTTTTAGTAATCCACGATCGAATTTTTTGTTTTTTTTTGTTTTTTTTTTTTGTAATGCATGATCGAATTTTATGTAATCCATGAACGAATTTCTTGTAATCCATGATAGAATTTTCTGTAATCCATGATCGACTTTTTTGTAATCCATGATCGAATTTTATGTAATCCATGATCGAATTTTTTGTAATCCATGATCGAATTTTCTGTAATCCATGATCAACTTTTTTGTAATCCATGATCAAAATGTTTGTTTTTTTTACTTGTAATCCTTGATCGAATTTTTTGTGTTTTTTTTTTTTTTGTAACCCATGATTGAATTTTTTGTAATCCATGATGGAATTGTTTTTTTTTGTTCTTGTAATCCACGATCGAATTTTTTGTTTTTTTATGTTTTTTTTTTTTTTTGTAATCCATGATCGAATTTTATGTAATCCATGATCGAATTTTATGTAATCCATGATCGAATTTTTTGTAATCCATGATCGAATTTTTAGAAAATTTATGAATTTTTTTTTTTAATCCATGATCGAACTTTTTGAAAATTTGTTAATTTTTTTTTTAATCCATGATCGAATTTTTTGAAAATTTGCTGTACTTTTTTTTTTTATTTCTTTTTATCCATGATCGAATTTTTTGAAAAATGATGATTTTTCGAAAAGATGTGAAAATCGTGATAAAGTTTTGATTATCATGATGTATTAAACATTTAAACCTAATTTTTAATTTTTATTGTTTGAGTTTGCTGTAATTTTTTTTTTTTTTTTTTTCATGATCGAATTTTTTGAAAATTGATGATTTTCCGAAAAGATGTGAAAATCGTGACAAGGTTTTAATTATTATGAGGTATTAAACCATATTTTAAATTTTTATTGTTAAAGTTTTTGTTGAAAAAATTGTATGTTGATGGATTATTTATGCAAAAAAATGCATGTTATTATATTTTCAATACAAAACTGTATTTTTTTTATTTGTTGTTCATGGATTTTTAAGTTGGAATGACTGATGTTAGCCGGCTCTTTGAAGAATTGTTTTTATTATTAATTTTTTAATGCAAAAAATGTATGTTCTTGATAATTGAGTTGTAGCCATGATTGGAGCTTGCATTTTGTATTATTCTAAATGTTTGTAATTGATATGTACGAAATATTATTGTCAAAAAAGGTATTTTGCAATAACAAATAACAACGAATATGACTACATGAACTACCGCAACATATTATCACTACATATTGTGATTATTTTTCTTTTTGAACTGTCAGGTTAATTTAAACTTTTTACATCTTAAAACAGTTGAATCATGTCAAGATCTATAGAAGACCCTGCATGGCAACATGGGGTCAGACTTGATCTCAACAAGAAAGACAAAATTATTTGTAATTACTGTCAAAGAGTGATAAGTAGTGGGGTACATAGGTTCAAGCAACACTTGGCAGGGGTTAAGGGAGAAGTTTCTGCATGCACTAGTGTCCCTAGTAATGTAAAAAAACAGATGGTGGCAATTCTTAATGCTAGCAAAGGTAAAAAAATTGCCAAACATAGGACATATCAATATTCGCATATTCATCCAAAAACATGAAAATTCTTAATGGAGTACCCTCATTTTTTATTGAATTCCTAAAAAACAATATTTATAATGAATTTTAATAATTTTTTCGGATTTTTTTGAAGCTTTATTCTGACCGATTCACCCGATTCCGATCCGGACCGCCGATTCGCCGATCCGGATCGCCGATTCGCCGATCCGGATCGGTTTTTGAAAAGCCCGATCCGGGTCACCGATCCGGTTTTTAAACCATTGGTTTCTACTGTTTGCTGACTAGGAGGGGGGACAGCGATGACCTTTGATCTGAACTTTGTGTCATATATGGAATCATGGATTTTATTCATATATAAAAAGAATCATATTTCTTTTTGGTTTCTTGAAGTAATAAACTGTACTGGTAAAGCATGCGTGATGTCTGATACATGTGAACCACTCTGATAGGAAAAAGACAGGCACTGCAGTGAGGAGATAGAGACAAAGGTCACCTTGAATAGGGTGTTGGTTCTTCGATGGAACAGGAGACTCTCTCTCTATATATGATGGTTAGTGGCGGCCGTGGGGTCTGCGCCAACCAAAACAAAATAATGAGGTTTTGCAAAATAGAGTGCCCAGATGTTTGGAAGAGATTAAGGGATGAGAGAGATAGGTTTGTTTTTCTGTTGGGATAAAAATATAGTTTGTTATATGAGCAATGGTGAGATAGATTGATGAGAGAGATGAGCCCTTCGAGAGGGAATGGTGGAGAGTCCAAAGATCGAAGAAAGAGATGAGCCCTTAGAGAGGGAATGGAGGAGAGTGAGTGGAGAGTCCAAAGACCGAAGAAAGAGTTGGAAGGGTGGAAATATACCCCACAACACAAACTACTTCACTTTGAAAGTGATGTTTGAAAGCCATGAATGTATTCATTGCTTAAATTTATCACTGTATCTGTCAAGTTTTAGCAGTAAATCTATGGGTTATGACTGTCAAGTTTTAGCAGTAAGTCTATGAGGTTATGACTGTAAAGTTTTAGATCTATGAGGTTATGAGAAAAGAAAGTGATGTTTGAAAGCTATGAATGTATTCATTGCTTAAATATATCACTGGATCTGTCGAGTTTTAGCAGTAAACTTCATCAAAGGAATTCGGGAAGAGATTAAAAAAAGGAGAAAGGGATTCGGGATGAGATTAAAAAATTTCCTGCCCTTATGAGGAAAGGGATAATCCGTCAAGTTTAAACCTCAGTAAACCTCATATAGAAGGCATTCGGGTAGAGATTAAAAAAAATGAGAAAAGGGATTGGGGTTGAGATTAAAAAATTAACTGAGGTTATGAGAAAAGGTAGAAAAGGTATTCGGATTGAGATTAAAAAATTCTACAAGGTTTCTATGAGGTTATGAGAAAAGGAATAAGCGAATTCGGGTAGATAAAGAAAAAGAATGAGGTTATGAGAAAAGGAAGGAGGGAATAATGAGGGAATTCGAGTTGATAAAGAAAAGGAATGAGGTTACGAGAAAAGGATTGAGGGAATTCGAGTTGATAAAGAAAAGGAATGAGGTTATGAAAAAAGGAATGAGGGAATTCGGGTTGACATTAAAAAATTCTATGAGGTTATGAGAAAAACAATTCGGGTTGAAAAAAAAAAAGAAATGAGTTTTAATTCTATGAGGTTATAAGAAAAGGATTGAGGGAATTCGAGTTGATAAAGAAAATGAATGAGGTTATGAAAAAAGGAATGAGGGAATTCGGGTTGACATTAAAAAATTCTATGAGATTATGAGAAAAACAATTCGGGTTGAAAAAAGAAAAGAAATGGGTTTCAATTATATGAGGTTATGAGAAAAGGATTGAGGGATTTCGAGTTGATAAAAAAAAGGAATGAGGGAATTCGGGTTGACATTAAAAAATTTTATGAGATTATGAGAAAAACAATTCGGGTTGAAAAAAGAAAAGAAATGAGTTTTAATTCTATGAGGTTATGAGAAAAGGAATTCGAGTTGAAAAAAAAAAAGAAATGAGATTATGAGAAAAGGAATGAGGGAATTCGGGTTGATATTAAAAAATTCTATGAGGTTACGAGAAAATGAGGTTATGAGAAAAGGAATTCTGGTTGAAAAAAAGAATTCGGTTGAGAAAAATATTCTATGAAGTTATGAGAAAACGAATTCAGGTTGAAAAACTGGATTCGGTTGAGAAAAAAATTCTGAGGTTATGAGAAAAGAAAAGGAATTCAGGTTGAAAAAAGGACTTCGGGTTGAGAAAAAAATTCGGTTGAGAAAAAAATTCGGGTGAGAAAAGGAATTCTGGTTGAGAAAAGGAATTTCGGTTGAGAAAAAAATTCTATCAGGTTAAGAGAACAGGAATTCGGGTTGAGAAAAAAATTCTATGAGGTTATGAGAAAAGGAATTCGGGTTGAGAAAAGGAATTCGGGTTGAGAAAAAGAATTCGGGTTAAGAAAAAAATTCTATGAGGTTATGAGGAAAGGAATTCGGGTTGAGAAAGTGAATTCGGGTTGAAAACAGGAATTCGATTGAGAAAAAAATTCTATAAGGTTATGAGAAAGAGTATTTGGGTTGAGAAAATGAATTCGGTTTGAGAAAAGGAATTCGGGTTGAAAAAAGAAATTCGAGTTGAGAAAAAAATTCTATGAGGTTATGAGAAAAGGAATTCGGGTTGAGAAAAGGAATTCGGGTTGATAAAAGGAATTCGGGTTGATTAAAGGAATTCGGGTTGAAAAAAAGAATTCGGGTTGAAAAAATAATTCTATGAGGTTATGAAGAAAGGAATTCAGGTTGAGAAAAGGAATTCGGGATGAAAAAAAGAATTCGGTTGAGAAAAAAATTCTATGAGGTTATGAAAAAAAGAAATCGGGTTGAGCAAAAAAAATCGGGTTGAGAAAAGGAATTCGGGTTGAAAAAAGGAATTCGGGTTAAGAAAAAAATTCTATGAGGTTATGAGAAAAGGAATTCAGGTTGAGAAAAAAAATTCGGATTGAGAAAAAGAATTCGGGTTGAGAAAAAGAATTCGGGTTGAAATAAAGAATTCGGTTGAGAAAAAAAATTTATGAGGTTTTGAGAAAAAGGAATTTGGGTTGATAAAAGGAATTCGGGTTGAGAAAATGAATTCGGTTGAGAAAATGAATTCGGTTGAGAAAAAAATTCTATGAGGTTATGAGAACAGGAATTCGAGTTGAGAAAAGGAATTCGGGTTGAGAAAATGAATTCTATGATGTTATGAGAAAAGGAAATCGGGTTGAGAAAAAAATCTATGAGGTTATGAGAAAATGAATTCGGGTTGAGAAAAAGAATTGAATTCGGTTTGAGAAAAAGAATTCGGGTTAAGAAAAAAATTCTATGAGGTTATGAGAAAAGGAATTCGGGTTAAGGAGTTGGGGTTGAGACAAATATTCTATGAAATTAAGAGAAAATTCTATGAGGTTATGAGAAAAGGAATTCGGGTTGAGAAAAAAAATTTGGTTAAGAAAAATATTCTATGAAGTTATGAGAAAAGGAATTCGGGTTGAGAAAAAAATTCTATGAGGTTATGAGAAAAAGAATTCGGGTTGAGAAAAAGAATTGGATTCGGGTTGAGAAAAGGAATTCAGGTTAAGAAAAAATTTATATGAGGTTATGAGAAACGGAATTCGGGTTAATGAATTTGGGATGAAAAACAAATTCTACGAGGTTATGAGAAAAGAAATCGGATTGAGAAAAGGAATTCGGGTAGAGAAAAAGAATTCGGTTGAGAAAAAAATTCTATGAGGTTATGAGAAAAGGATTTCATGTTAAGGAATTCGGGTTGAGAAAAAATTTCTATGAGGTTATGAGAAAAGGAATTCGGGTTTAGAAAAAGAATTGGATTCGGGTTGAGAAAAGGAATTCGGGTTGAGAAAAAAATTATATGAGGTTATGAGAAAAGGAATTCGGGTTAAGTTATTGGGGTTGAAAAACAAATTTTATGAGGTTATGAGAAAAGAAATTCGGGTTGAGAAAAACATTCTATGAGGTTATGAGAAAAGGAATTCGGGTCGAGAAAAAAAATTTGGGCTGAGAAAAGGAATTCGAGTTGAAAATTGGAATTTGGGTTGAAAAAAGGAATTCGATTAAGAAAAAATTTCTATGATGTTATGAGAAAAACGAATTCGGGTTGAGAAAAGGAATTAGGGTTGAGAAAATGAATTCGATTGAGAAAAAAATTCTATGAGGTTATGAGAAAAGGAATTCGGGTTGAGAAAAGGAATTCTACGAGGCTATGAGAAAAGGAATTCGGGTTGAGAAAAATATTCTATGAGGTTATGAGAAAATTCTATGAGGTTATGAGAAAAAAAATTCAGGTTGAGAAAAAGAAATCGAGTTGAGAAAAAGAATTCTGTTGAGAAAAAAATTCTATGAGGTTATGAGAAAAGCAATTCGGGTTGAGAAAATAATTCTATGAGGTTATGAGAAAAGGAATTCGGGTTGAGAAAAGGAATTGGATTCAGGTTTAGAAAAGGAATTCGGGTTGAGAAAAGGAATTCGGGATGAGAAAAAAATTATATGAGGTTATGAGAAATGGAATTCGAGTTAAGGAATTGGGGTTGAAAAACAAATTCTATGTGGTTATGAGAAAAGAAATTCCGGTTGAAAAAAGGAATTCGGGATGAGAAAAGGAATTCGTGTTGAGAAAAGGAATTCGTGTTGAGAAAAAGAATTCGTGTTAAAAAAAAAATTTGTGTTGAGAAAATGAATTCGTGTTGCGAAAAGGAATTCGTGTTGAGAAAAAGAATTCGTGTTTCTCTGAGGTTATGAGAAAAGCAATGGAATTTGTGTTTCTCTGATGTTATGAGAAAAAGAAATCGGGTTGAGAAAAGGAATGAAATTCGTATTTCTCTAAGGTTAAAAGAAAAAGAATTCGGGTTGAGAAAAGGAATTCGAGCTGAGAAAAGTAATTCGCGTTTCTCTGAGGTTATAAGAAAAGGAAACGAATTCGGGTTGAGAAAAAAATTCTATGAGGTTATGAGAAAAGGAATTCGGGTTGAGAAAAGGAATTAGGGTTGAAAAGGAATTGGGGTTGAGAAAAAAATTCTATGAGGTTATGAGAAAAGGAATTCGGGTTGAGAAAAGGAATTCGGGTTAAGAAAAGGAATTCGGGTTGAGAAAAGGAATTCGTATTGAGAAAAGGATTTCATGTTTCTCTAAGGCTATGAGAAAAAGAATGGAATTCGTGTTTCTTTCAGGTTATGAGAAAAGGAATTCGGGTTGAGAAAAGGAATGGAATTCGTGTTTCTTTGAGGTTATGAGAAAATGAATTCGGGTTGAGAAAAGGAATTCGGGTTTCTCTGAGGTTATGAGAAAAGGAATTCGGGTTTCTCTGAGGTTATGAGAAAAGGAATTCGAGTTGAGAAAAGAAATTCAAGTTGAGAAAAGGAATTAGTGTTGAGAAAAGGAGTTCATGTTGAGAAAAAGAATTTGGAATTCGGGTTGAAAAAAAAGTTCTATGAGGTTATGAGAAAATGAATTCGGGTTGAGAAAAAGAAATGGGGTTGAAAAGGAATTGGGGTTGAGAAAAAAATGAATTCGGGTTGAGAAAATAAATTCGGGTTGAGAAAAGGAATTCGGGTTGAGAAAATGAATTCGGGTTGAGAAAAGGAATTCGTGTTGAGAAAAGGAATTCGTGCTGAGAAAATGAATTCGAGTTGAGAAAATGAATTTGTGTTTCTCTGAGGTTATGAGAAAAGGAATGGAATTCGTGTTTCTATGAGGTTATGAGAAAAGGAATTCGGGTTGAGAAAAGAAATGGAATTAGTGTTTCTCTGAGGTTATGAGAAAAGGAATTCAGGTTGAGAAAAGGAATTCGGGTTTCTCTGAGGTTATGAGAATAGGAATTCGGGTTGATAAAAGGAATTCGTGTTGAGAAATGGAATTCGGGTTGATAAAAGGAATCATGTTGAGAAATGGAATTCGTGTTGAGAAAATGAATTTGTGTTTCTTTGAGGTTATGAGAAAATAAATGAAGGAATTCAGGTTGATATTAAAAAATTCTCTGAGGTTATGAGAAAAGAAAAGAAAAATGAATGAGGTTATGAGAAAAGGAATTTGTATTGAAAAAAAGAATTCGTGTTTCTCTGAGGTTATGAGGAAAGGAAAATTCTATGAGGTTGTGAGAAAAAATAAGAAAAGGAATGATGTTATGAGAAAATGAATTCGTGTTGAGAAAAGGAATTCGTGTTTCTCTGAGGTTATGAGAAAATGAATGAGGGAATTCGGGTTGATATTAAAAAATTCTATGAGGTTATGAGAAACGAAAAGAAAATGATTGAGGTTATGAGAAAAGAAATTCGGGTTGAGATTAAAAAGTTGTATGAGGTTATTAGAAAAGAAATTCGGCTTGAGAAAAGGAATTCGGGTTGGGAATATGAATTCGTGTTGAGAAAAGGAATTCGTGTTGAGGAAAGGAATTCTTGTTTCTATAAGGTTATGACAAAAGAAATTCTGGTTGAGAAAAGGAATTCGTGTTTCCCTAAGGTTATGAGAAAAGGAATTCGGGTTGAGAAAATGAATTCTCAATTCGAGTTTCTTTGAGATTATGAGAAAATGAATGGAATTTGTGTTTCTCTGAGGTTATGAGGAAAGGAATTCGGGTTGAGAAAATGAATTTGGGTTGAGAAATGGAATTCGGGTTGAAAAAAGGAATTCGGGTTAGAAAAAAATTCGTATTGAAAAAATGAATTCGTGTTGAGAAAAGGAATTCGTGTTTCTGTGAGGTTATGAAAAAATGAATTCGGGTTGAAAAAAAGAATTTGGGTTTCTCTGAGGTTATGAGAAAAGGAATTCGGGTTGTGAAAAGGAATTCGTATTTATCTGAGGCTATAAGAAAAAGAATTCGAAAGGAAGGTTATGAGAAAAGGAATTCAGGTTAAGAAAAAGAAATCGGGTTGGAAAAAGGAATTCGATTGAGAAAAAAATTCTTTGAGGTTATGAGAAAAAGGAATTCGGTTTGAGAAAAGGAATTCGGGTAGAGAAAATGAATTCGGTTGAGAAAAAAATTCTATGAGGTTATAAGAAAATGAATTCGGGTTGAGAAAATGAATTCTATGAGGTTATGAGAAAAGGAATTCGGGTTAAGGAATTCAGGTTGAGAAAAAAATTATATGAGGTTACGAGAAAAGGAATTCGGCTTGAGAAAAGGAATTGAATTCGGGTTGAGAAAAAGAATTCAGGTTAAGAAAAAAATTCTATGAGGTTATGAGAAAAGGAATTCGGGTTAAGGAATTGGGGTTGAAAAAAATATTCTATGAGGTTATGAGAAAATTCTATGAGGTTATGAGAAAAAGAATTCGGGTTGAGAAAAAAATTGTATGAGGTTATGAGAAAAGGAATTCGGATTGAGAAAATGAATTGGATTCGGGTTGAGAAAAGGAATTCGGGTTGAGAAAAAGAATTCGGGTTGAGAAAAAAGTTCTATGAGGTTATGAGAAAAAGAATTCACGTTAAGGAATTGGGGTTGAGAAAAAAATTCTGTGAGGTTATGAGACAAGGAATTCGGGATGACAAAAGGAATTCAGGTTGAGAAAAAAAATTCGGGTTGAGAAAAGGAATTCGGGTTGAGAAAAAGAATTCGTGTTGAGAAAATAAATTGGTGTTGAGAAAAGGAATTTGTGTTGAGAAAAGGAATTCGTGTTGAGAAAAGAAATTTGTGTTGAGAAAAATAATTCGTGTTAAAAAAAGGAATTCGTGTTTCTCTAAGGTTATGAGAAAATGAATGGAATTCGTGTTTCTCTAATGTTATGAAAAAAGGAATTCGGGTTGAGAAATGAAATGGAATTCGTATTTATCTGAAATTATAAGAAAAGGAATTCGGGTTGAGAAAAGAAATTCGTGTTTCTCTAAGGTTATGAGAAAAGGAATTTGGGTTGAGAAAAGGAATTTGGCTTTCTCTAAGGTTATGAGAAAATGAATTCGGGTTCGGAAAAGGAATTCGGGTTGAGATTAAAAAATAATTCGGGTTGAAATTAAAATATTCTATGAGGTTATGAGGAATTCGTGTTTCTATGAGGTTATGAGAAAAAGAATTCGGGTTGAGATTAAAAAATTCTATGAGGTTATGAGAACCTTTTCTCTGAAGTTCTGAGAAAAGGAATTCGTGTTGAAATTAAAAAATTCTATGAGGTTATGAGAAAAAGAATTCGGGTTGAGATTAAAAAATTCTATGGGTTATAAGAAAAAGAATTCGGGTTGAAATTAAAAAATTCTATGAGGTTATGAGAAGTTATGAGAAAAGGAATATGAAGTTATGAGAAAAGGAATTTGGGTTGAGATTAAAAAATTCTATAAAATGAATAATTTGTGTTTCGCTGAGGTTATGAGAAAAGGAATTCAGGTTGAGATTAAAAAATTCTATGAGAATATGAGAAAAGGAATAATTCGTGTTTCTCTAATGTTATGAGAAAAGGAATTTGGGTTGAGATTAAAAAATTCTATGAGGTTATGAGAAAAAGAATTCAGGTTGAAATTAAAAATTTCTATGAGGTTATGAGAAAAGGAATAATTCGTGTTTCTATGAGATTATGAGCAAAGGAATTGGGGTTGAGATTAAAAAATTCTATGAGGTTATGAGAAAAGAAATTTGAGTTGAAATTAAAAAATTCTATAAGGTTATGAGAAAGGAATAATTCGTGTTTCTCTGAGGTTATGAGAAAAAGAATTCTGGTTGTGATTAAAAAATTTTATGAGGTTATAAGAAAAGGAATTCGGGTTGAGATTAAAATCATAGTTACCTAGAATGGATCATGAATAATTAGAATTAGTACCTATAATGGATCATGAATAACTAGAAGACTATGAAGTTCCCAACAATACAGAGGAAAAAACAATTCAAAGAGAGAGGAGAAAAAGAGAAAAATTGAGATTAAAATCATAGTTACCTAGAATGAGAAAGCAATACAAAGAGAGGGGAAAAAGAGAAAAATTGAGATTAAAATCATAGTTACCTAGAATGAGAAAGCAATACAAAAAGAGAGGAGAAAAAGAGAAAAATTGAGATTAAAATCATAGTTACCTAAAAAAAGATAAAAATGGAGATTAAAATCATAGTCATGAGTAACTATAATTAGTACTTAGAATGGATCATGAATAACTAGAAGACTATGAAGTTTCCAGCAATACAAAGAATCAGTACCTATAATGGATCATGAGTAACTAGAAGACTATGAAGGTTCCAGCATTAAAAAGAGAGAGGAAAAAGCAATACAAAGAGAGAGGAGAAAAAGAGAAAAAAAGCACCAGCAGGAAAAATTCCCAGCAATACAAAGATAGAGGAGAAACCAATACAAAGATAGAGGAGAAAAAAAACAATATAAAGAGAGAGGAGAAAAAAAGCAATACAAAGAGAGTGGAGAAATTCCCAGCAATACAAAGAGAGAAGAGAAAAAAAGCAATACAAAAAGAGAGGAGAAAGCAATACAAGGACAGAGGAGAAAAAAAGAACCAGCAATACAAAGAGAGAGGAGAAAGCAATACAAAGAGAGAGGAGAAAAAAAGAACCGGCAATACAAAGAGAGAGGAGAAAGCAATACAAAGAGGCAATACAAAGAGAGAAGAGAAAGCAATACAAAGAGAGAGGTGAAATTCCCAACAATACAAAAAAAGAGGAGAAAGCAATACAAAGAGAGAGAGAAGAAAAAAAAACCAGCAATACAAAGAGAGATGAGAAAAAAAGAACCAGCAATACAAAGAGAGAGGAGAAAAAAAGAATCGAGAAATAAAGAAAGGGGTTTGGTAGACAGGGAGAAAAAAAGAAAGAAAAAAAGAAATGAGAAATAAAGAAAGGGGTTTAGTGGACAGGGAGAGATAACGTGAAGAAAGGCGGTGTATTTTCTTAGTTTGTTTGACCTAAAAATATAATATAAAAATCGGTAAACTTGATCTAGGGGATAAAAGTTATGGGAAAGGTTTCTATGCTTCCCCTACAGCATAGAAGTTCTATCCTACCCTTATCATCCAGTCGTCCAATTTTGGTCGAGAGAATCACCTATCGTTTGATCTTAGATCTGACGTTTCAAAGTATTTTATTTTTAGTGTTTTTTATACAAGTTGTATGAATATAAAATTTGGTACCTGCTATCTTCTCATTGGGGTGCACCTATAAAAAATAATTTTTTGATAAAACATGACCAAAATACCCCTTGAAACTTTCAGGGGTATTTTGGTCACTTTATTTTATTGATTCTGTTTTTAAAAAAAATAAAATTCACTTGTGTAACTTTAATAAATACATTCCAAAATTTGGTATCAAAATAGATTATAGAAAAAAAATTAAAAATAAAATAGTGTAGAGACGTGACATTATGATTGGGGCAATCTTTAGCCCTCCATTTAGAATGGACAATTAGATAAAAGGGAGGATAAATAGAAGAAGCATAGAAAGCTTGCCCAAAAGTTATAAGGGTGCAGTTGGCATACAGATGCATCGGTAGTTGTAGAGGTAACATGCACCTTCCGTAAGGTGCACCTCCAAATTTTATCATGGTATATAAGTAAAATATTCTTAAGATTATCTCAAAATCTATTTTTATATCTAATGGTAAAATTTAAAATTTAAAAAATGGTTAAAATCAAGTAAATCTATAAACGTATGAAAATGGAAAGTGTAGAAAATATGTTATAAAATGCGCTATTTATGGGACTTAAAATCTTTTTATTTTTCATGGTCATACATCTCGATGTCGAGATGATCAATCAAGGAGTTTTTCAACATTAAAACTACCTTTTCCGATGGATTTTTGAGGTGAATCAGTAGTTTTACATTTTAAGGTTGCATTCTTATATAAATTTTTTCCAAGTTATAATTGATAGAATCTTAATGATGTTAGATAGGTTTTGAAATCATGGGTCTATAGAGAATAAAACTTAGAAATAGCGTATACAAAGATATTTTTCTTTATAAATTTTATTTTATAATAGTTAAAATTAATTGGATTTATTAATGAAATAAAACAAAGATTTTAAAGATATACTCACAAAACAAAATTATTTTAATTATGTTTTAAATTTTTAAAAATTGCTAAATTTGATTTATACCATTTAAAACAATATCGATAAATAAAATTAATTTGAAACTTATCTAAATTGAATATGTATTGTTCCTATACTATTCAAATTACTTTCAATGTGTGTTACTTTTTAAGAAATTATGAAATTAGTGATATAATGTTTAAAATTTATAAAGGGCATGTTGTCATTTGGTCTTATGATAATGGTACTTTTTTCAAAAAAACTAATAGTTGAATGTCGGACATGTGGGCACCGTAGTACCACAACAACCATGTGCCCTTTTCGTGTTTTGCTATTTATTTTTTTTAAAACAATTTCAAACCACTCACCGTAAGAAAACAAAATCGTGCGGAACAATTTGTTCCCAATCACTAATTATAAAGATTTAAAATAGTCTAAAACTAATAGTTCTGGGCAACTCATGGCAATGCATTAAAGTGGTCTGGATTTTTGTGCGTGTGTATTATGCAAGTCCTTTTTTTTGAATAGTAATCCTATTAAGGCATAAAATGTTTAAAAAGAATATCTAATATTCTAAAGCATGTTCTTCATACGTCAACATGCCCAACGTATCACATGGTAAACACGGCACAAAAAGAAAGTAAATGCAAGCAACCCATTCTCCAAGGATAACACCTCCCCAATTGAGTGGTGGACAACAGTTATGGTTTGGCCCCTCTTACTCATTTGGGTCCCAAGTCTAGCTTGTCCATTCTTTTCTTTGGAATTGAGCTTAGTGCGTAGCCTTGTAAATCGTCAAGCCGTGATCAATTAAACCCGAGCTCTTTTTTTAAATAACATATATTTTATTAAGCTTGGGGTCTAATACATACTTCAATGAATATATATATATATATTAGAGTAGATTCTTCCTATAAAATTTCAATGGGAGATTATTGCAGAATTTAGAAATATGGACTCATCATTGAGAGGTACCAATTTTGAACCTACAAAATCTAGGAACTGTACACTGAGTTCTGTGAATATTTTCATCAAGCAAATAATTTTATTTCTAAGTAATATTTCCGACTCATAAAATTTGAGTCTACTTTAAAAAAAAAAAACTTCAACCCTTGTAACAAAATTTGTTTCAGTGACATGAATGTCATGATTTTATTTCAATTTTTAACATAATGTTTTGAGGCCCACACTGAGTTCTTAAGTTATCATTTTGAGTTCAGTTTCTAACAAAAAATTATTTGAGATATAAATTTCTGTGGGAAATAAAAAAAAAAAATTTCTTTATTGAAAGTGGGTCATCCTGAATTTTGGCAGTTCGGTATGTTTCATTGAGATGTGAATATCTATATTTGTCAAGCCTACTTAACGGGCCGCCTTTTGAAACTGCCTGATCGCACTTTGTATAATGCAAGAGCCCTGTTGCCGGCGAGAGCCTTTTGCCAGACAGTATTTTACACATTATCCGAGCTCTACTTCCAAATGGTACTTTGCACAATATTGGAGCCCTACTACTGGATTGCATTTACACAGTGCCGGAGCTCCTTTTTGGGTGTAGAGGAGAGGGGTGAATAAAGTTAAAGTAAAGAAGGGTAGTTTAGATATTTTTTTTGGTGAGGGGTATTTGTATAAAGAGTGACTTTTGAGGGTAAATTGCATAAAAAATATAGTCCTGGGCTTTTTTGGTAATTTACCCTCGTAAAATAGAAACGCTCTTCCATTTAGGACGTCTGAGCTTGAGTGGTCAATCCCTATTGTAACCGGTGGACAAAAAAAATTCATTTGAAGCAAAGCTTTACATGGTTGAATGGGCAGATCCTATTCTTTCTTCTTGTTTTTGTTTTTTTTTGTTCGAGATCAGTTGTCAGGTCCGAGAGGTGATCTCCAAAAATTTGTGCCTAAAATGTATTTCTGAAGTGAATTTTACCCGAGAGAGTAAACGTACAACATCCTCCCATGGGAGCAGCGAATCTTTTTACTTGTAAGACTTACGTCTATCCGGTATTCACTGAGATCTAAGGAAGGCAAGGGCGAAACTAAATCCCTTGTTTCAAACTCTTTTAAACACCGACATTTTTGGGATAGGGTGAAATGCTGCCATTTGGAACCTTTTTTTTAGCTTGTTTTTATTGACATCAAATTCCAGAGAAAATTACCCAAAATTTCTACAGTAGAAAGATTGGGAAAACTTAAGAAAGAAGTGAAAAGACCTCGAATTTATTGTTTGCAAATTAGGATTCTGATATGATTTACTGGATTTGTTTGTTTTGTAACATATAAGGTACGCCACATGCTCCCTATGCCTTACTATTCTCGAGGTTGGCTAGTAACCAGACTCATAGAATGCTTTAGTCAAGTTAAAAAAACAAAAAAAAAATTGTCTACAAAGAGACCATTTATCTTTAGGTGCTGTTTGTATAGAGCCGAGGCTTTGAACAATCAAATTTGAGCCCACCTTCAAATAGTATCAAGAAATATGGTTTTAATGCCGGAAAGTTTTGCTATAGCCTTGAATTATATTTTCATCTTTAGTTATAAAATTTAAAGCTTAAAAAATAATGTCGATCGATCAAATCTATGAAAACTTGAAAATCTTAAAAATTGATGGCCGAAAAATGCGTTACAAGATGCCCTATGTCCAAAACTTGAAATTCATCTTGATGTCGAGATAATCAATTGGATGATATTCGAGCATCAAAACAACCTATTCTAATTAATATTTTGAAGTAGGCTCTAATTTGATTGCTAAGAGCTAGGCTCTATATAAACTTTTCCTTTTATAGAGGTCACAATAATTGTTGTTTCTTAATTTTAAAATGGGTAGTTGTAAGAGTGTCATTGAATAGATATAAAGTTCCAAAAAAACCTCTTAAACTTTGTGATTGACGACAAGCCATCAAATGTGATATATGATAAGTGGAATGATTGTGACCACCTTGTACAAAAAATAATAGTTTCTTTGTCGACAATCCAAACAAAAAGGTTAGCTTAGCTAGTCTGGAATTATTGAGAAAGAATTTAAGGGTCAGAACACCCATTGAAACGGACCGAAATGTAGAAATTCCACTAGGCCGGGCCCGGCCTGGCTGGGCTTGGTCTCTATAAGACCAGCCCAAGCCTCGCCCAGGTAGGGCTAAATATAATCAAATAAAAAATGAAAATAACTATCGGGATATGTGATCCAAGCCCTAGCTTTTTAGTATCAAGCCAGGCAGACCCCGACACATCGCTAGCTGAACAGACATAGCCCAGAGAGCAAGCAAAAAGTCCATCGCGAGCCAAACTGACATGGCCCAGAGAGCAAGCAAAAAGTCCATCGCGAGCCGAACTAACATGGCTCAGAGAGCAAGCAAATGGTCGGAAATCTCATACTGTTTTAGAGAAACCCAATCTAAGTAACGTGAGCTTCGTTTTGAGTCAATGCTGAACGACATGTAGCATAATGAGTCGACGACATTGAATAAAATAGTTTAGATGAGATAGAGGAGGGAAGTAGCAGAAACATGGGGAAGCTAAGTAGGCCAATAGCAATTGCTTTATTAAAAAGGAACAAAGATGCTTATAAGCACAGCAGGTGACAGAATTGGAAAACACACATAGCACACGGATTTCTCATCTAAACATTTCACTGCAAACCAAAACCTGATGAAAAAAACACAAAGGAGTGGAAAAACTGCTGGTAAAGAAAGAGTTGTACACATCCTAATCGAACCTAAACTCAAGTCCTGACCCTTGGAGCTTTTGCTGAGTGATGTGATCGAGCCGCTCCATCATCTCAGGCGTAAAATGGTTCATCCAATCTCCCACCACCCCCTTCCTGAAAAAGGCGCTATTGGGAGGTCATTTAGATGTTTTATCCTCAATCTTGTTCACCTCCAAATTACTCAGCTTTCAAAACTGCACATTTCCACTATCTTCTCAACCTCTTTCTCTTCCTCAACTGGCCTTCCAAGGAAAGCAGCCACCCTCTTCACAACTTCTTTTGTATCAGCGATCATTTCCTCATAGGTAAGAAACATAATCCTTTCCTGCTTGTCCTTGCTCTCCTTCCAGTACTCTAATACAGTTTCAAAAAAGGGCCCAAAGGGAAGAGCGCCTTCGCAAAATCTCTCGAATGTCTCCTCAAAACTCAAATTTTCAAAACCATATAAGGGGAACTTTTTCATGTACTGCCAAAACTGAGACTCTAGGATTCCTCGTTACATAAACAATTTGGCAACCACAGTAAGCGAGGTGAGTGGTAAAAAGCCTTGGAGATGGGATACTAGTGATATCGGAATCAGGTCCTTTAAGTATATATCGAGCTCTAGATTGGGAATTAGGTCATGCGGGCAGGCAGAAAGAAGAGGGTTTGGTGACTCTTTTTCTTGCTTGAGGCTATGTTGATTGATGATGGAGAAGATTAGCGACTTGAGCCAAGTGGTGCCACATTTGAGGTATTAGGCCACAAAAAGGTCCGTAGAGCACGCCGAGAAGTGTTTATAGGCAGCCATTGCTCCTTGGTGGAGACGGGGGCTGAGCACGAACCCTCTCGATTGAAACATGTTTGTTCCATCGGGCAGCTCCGCCTTGGGCAGGGAGGACGATATGATATCTTGGGGAAAGGTGAAACTATCCATTAGAGAATGTTTAATCGCTCTTTCCTGTGTTTATAGGAGTCTCCCACTACAATTTCAGGCACACTATTAAATATCCTTCTCCCTGTTTAATAACATTTGCTAGTAGTTGAGCCAGCTATATTATTGCAATATGATGTTACATGTATGCTTATTTTCACGAGGACCACAATAGAGTTCGATATTTTAAATCGTACTAGCACCACATGAGTTGAGTCCTTTCCACATAAATCAAAAGTTCAACTAGAAATGAGAAAAATATGATGTTAGAGAGAGATTGTTCAATATAATAAATGAATAGTACGGTTTGTATAGAGCCTAGGCTCTAAACAATCAAATTAGAGCCTACCTTCAAATAGTGTCGAAAAATGTGGTTTCAACGCTGGAAATCTTTGTGATAGCCTTAAAATATATTTTTATCTTTATTTATAAAGTTTAAAGCTTCCAACATACTGTAGATCGACAGATCTATGACAACTTGAAAATCTTAAGAATTGACGATCCAAAAATGCATTACCAAATATACTATGTTCAAAACTTGAAATCCATTTTTTTTTCATGTCCATGCATTTTGATGTCGAGATGATCAATTTGAGGATATTTGGGCATCAAAACAATCTCTTCTAGTGAAATTTTTGAGGTAGGCTCTAATTTGATTGTTTAGAGCTTCGGCTCTATATAAACTTTTCCCATAAAAGAATTAATATAAGATTAAAATACGATGTGGTGTGATCCCTCGTGTGAAATTTATTATTTGAGATTATGAATAAATCCAATGTACATTAGATAAAATTTATAGAGAAGACTTACATTTATGAAGTAGGAACCCAAATTTTGGGGATAGGATAACACCGTAAATGGACCTCGCTAGTTTTCTTTTACACTCATGTGTGTAGAACCTCAAATGATCACCATTAAATTTGGTATAGATCTCTAGAAAAGTTATCACATGGGTGTGGGAGTTGACTTTTTTAGAGATCTGTACCAAAATTAATGGTGATCCTTTGAGGTCCTACGCACATGGATGCAAGAGGGTCTTATAGGATCATTACTCACATATATATATATATATATATATATATATATATATATATATATATATATATATATATATATATATATGTGTGTGTGTGTGTGTATTATGCAACTCCTATTTTTTGAATAGTAATCCTATTAAGTCTTAAAATGTTTGAAGAGAATATCCAATCTTCTATAACATCTAGTCGTTTCATGTTCTTCATGCGTTAACATGCTCATGGTATCACATGGTAAACATGGCACAAAAAGAAGTAAATGCAGGCAGCATGCTCAAGGTATCCATGTCTGTCGCTTAGTATAGATAACACCTACCCAATTGACTGGTGGACCGCTATGGTTCCAGCTTTTCCATGATACATGTCCTGACTCAAACCGAAGCTCAGATTAGTTGGATTGGGCTTCTCTAAAACAATACCAGATTTCCGACCATTTGCTTGCTCTTTGGGCCATGTCAGTTCGACTCACAATGGACCTTTTGCTTGCTCTCTAGGCCATGTTTGTTCGGCTCGTGATGGGTCAGGTTCTGCCTGGCTTGACACTAAAAAGCTAGGGCCTGGATCACATATCCCGATACTTCTTTTCATTTTTTATTTGATTATATTGAGCCCTGCTAAGGTGAGGCTTGGGCTGGTCCTATAGAGACCAAGCCCAAGCCAGGGTAGGCCTGGTCCAGTAGAAATTATTCGTATCAGTCTGTTTCGGTGGGTGTTCTTACCCTTAAATTCTTTCTCAATAATTTCATACTAGGTAAGTTAGGCTTTTTTTATTTTTAATTGTCAACAAAGAGACCATTATCTTTTGTACAAGGATGTTACAATCTTGCATGAGTCAAGAAGTCTAAGAGTTTTTTTGGAAATTTATGTTTATTCAATGACACTCTTACAACCACCCATTTTGAAATTTAAGAAATAATAATGATTGTGACTTCCATGTGCAAAAATAAATGGTCTCTTTGTATCCAATCTATGCGTTTGGTTACTAGCCAACCTCGAGAATAATAAGACATAGGAAGCATGTGATGTACCTTATATATTACAAAATAAACAAATCCAGTAAATCATATCAGAATCCTAATTTGCAAACAAGAAATTTGAGGTATTTTCACTTCTTTCTTAAGTTCCCAACCATGGTTTTCGAGAGAAACCCAATCCACCTAACCTGAGCTTAGGTTTGAGTCAATGCTGAACGACATGTAGCAGAATCAGTAGACGTTTCAATGACACTGAATAGAATAGTTTAGATGAGAGAGAGGAAGGAAGTAGCTGAAAAATGGGGAAGCTAAGTAGGCTAATAGCACTTGCTTTATTACAAAGGAACAAAGATGCATATAAGCACAACATGCGACAGAAATGGAAAACACACATAGCAGACTTATTTCTCATCTTCCTAAAAAATATGCTATTGGGAAAATAGGCGCTATTGGGAGAAAATCTTTTAGAAGTTTTATCCTCAATCTTGTTCACCTCCAAATTACTCAGCTTTTCAAAACTGCACATTTCCACTATCTCCTCAACCTCTTTCTCTTCCTCAACTGGCCTTCCGAGGAAAGCAGCCACGCTCTTCACAGTGTCTTTTGTATCCACGATCATTTCCTCATAGGTAAGAAACATAATCCTTTCAGGCTTCTCCTTGCCCGCCTTCCAGTACGAGTTTTGAAAAAGGCCTCAAAGGGAAGCGCATCTTCGCAAAATCTCTGGAATGTCTCCTCAAAACTCAAATTTTCAAAACCATATAAGGGAAACTTTTTCATATAATGCCCAGTCCCTAGGATTCCTCGTTACAAAAACAATTCGGCACAGACAATGTTTAACGATTCAGGCTAGCCACAGTAAGGGAGGTGAGTGCTAAAAAGCCTAGGAGATGGGATGCTAGTGATATCAGGAATCGGGTCCTTTAAATATATATCGAGCTCTAGATTGGGAATTAGGTCATGCGGGCCGGTGGAAAGAAGAGGGTTTGGTGACTCTTTTTCTTGCTTGAGGCTATGTGATTGATGATGGAGAAGATGAGGGACTTGAGCCAAGTGGTGCCACATTTGGGGTATGTCACAGAGATGCCCGTTGAGCATGCGGAGAAGTGTTTATTGGCAGCCATTGCTCCTTGGTGGAGACGGGGGCTGAGCATGAACCCTCTCCATTGAAACATGTTTGTTCCATCGGGCAGTTTTGCCTTGGGCAGGGAGGACGATATGATATCTTGGGAAAAGGTGAAACTAGCCATTAGAGAATGTTTAATCGCTCTTTCCTGGGTTTATAGGAGTCTTCCACTGCAATTTCAGGCACACTATTAAATATCCTTCTCCCTGTTTAATATCATTTGCTAGCAGAGGCTACTGTGGGCAAGCTATTTTATTGCAATATGATGTTACATGTATGCTTATTTTCACGAGGGCACTGTGCACATGATTTGAGTCCTTTAAAGATAAATCAGAAGTTTAACTAAAAATTAGGTAAGTATGATGTTAGAGAGAGAGAGTTCAATATAATACAAGGGCTAATATAGAAATAAAAGCAAAATACTTTCATACTTCTTATTTTTAAGTTTTATAGGTTTTATATCTCCATAGACTTATCGTTTGGAAACATATTTTGAGTTATAGATATCATAGGGTTTATATATTTTAACCCTCTAAACTAACTCTACCCACTTTAATCCTCTTTTTTAACCCAAATAAGTAATAAAACGACAACACTTACTAAACTACATCCACTCTCTCCAGGTGATATTCTCCTAATACCTATATCTTTCTCTCTCTCTTTCCCCGTGACTCTCCCCAAATCCCTTCTATTTTTCTCTCTCTCAATATTTCCCCCAACCCTCTCTCTCCCCATTAACTTCTCCATCTCTCACTTTCCATTAAGTTCCATCATGTCTCTCTCCCTCTTTCCATTAACTTCCATCTTCTCTCTCTCTCCGAAAGGGATGGGTAAGGCCCGTCTTCACCACTAAATTACCCCAATAAAATAAAATAAAAACTAAAGGGAAGAAAGAGAGGGGGCTAGTGGAGGCGTAAGTTCTATGTGAGAAAGGTAGGGAGGGGTTTGGATGTTCAATATTTGAAACTTGATTCTCTAATCATTGGACTTTATGGCACCAAAATTCTAGGATGGGAAGGCATATATATTTTTCCTTGAAACTGGCCCTCCTAAATTGTCTGACTCAAGAGCTTCTTTGTTCCAAAACCGGCTCGATGTGCTAGATCAGCCGAGTTGAAAAAACCTAAGGTATCTGAGTAAAGAGATAAAACCAATGAGGGTTTAGTAGGTTAGCCCATGATGAAGTCGAAGTATGCCCGGATAAGAGCCTAGGGACTGTGTGACCCTTGTGTGTGATGAATAGTCTATAGATATAGAACTAAAACATCATCGTTGTATCATCACATTGCATGTACATAGATAGTCGTATTGATATAGTAATTCACCATTTAGGGTGAAGTGTATACATGTACGAGAAATTACCCCTATGCACCATAGAGTCATGATTACATCATGGTCTCTCTCTTGGGGTGAACCTGAAATCCACATACTGGGATTATGTCCCCTAGCCCATTGATTGACTTTAGTGATCCAATCATGAGCCCCTGCAGTGGACTAGGGGTCATGGGAACCGCTGGGTGAGTTTGATAAAGCTAGTGTTGATCGTGGTCCACAGTTGAAGGTAGAGTGCTCTTATGCGTTGATTAAATTCTAAACCTATTCGGATCTGATTCCTATCAAAATTAATTTTAATTTAATTAATTTTATGTTATTTGATTTTTAGAATTTTTATTTGAATTTTTATAAATCTTCTGATATTTTAATTTTATCATTTGGATTTATAAATCAAGAGAAATTCATTTCTAAAGTTTTAAATAAACTAGGAGGTTTGAAAAATCTAAAAATCAATTTTTAATTGTTTCTAAAATATGTGGGACCCTCTATAAATTTTGGAGGTCCAATTAAATCACATGGGATAATTGGGTAGGGCCCATGAGTGGTCACCAAAGGGTGGCACGCCCCAACCAAGGGGATTGCATTTTCTTGCTAAAAATTGTGAGAGATATCTCATCCTCGTTGGCTTTCTTTTTGTGGAGAGAAGCCTACTTGAAATAAAGGAAAGAAATATGTAGTTTTAGAAAATCTTGATAATCAAGAAGATTTGATTGAGAAATAAAGCATGAATATTTACTATTAGAGAAAGTAAAGAAATATGTTCCTTATTTAACTTGTCTGATAGGAATAGGTTTCGAAATAGGCGGATAAAGTTCTAGCACCTTCTTTAGCATCTAGATGGTGGATCTAGAGAATAGATGGCTCACATCTCTCGCCCCACAAGTCTCTTAGATCGACGGTCAAGATTTGCTCCGACAATTTTATGGTAAATCCTAATGCTTAAAACATCTATAAACTGGATCACTTTTCTCCCTTGTCTCTACACCTCTTACTTACTCTCTCTTTCCTCTCCAAATAGAATCTCTCTCTCTCTAGCATCTCTAAGGAGCACGCCCCACATAGGTTTCTCTCTCTCTCCAAGAAACCTAAGAGGTCATGCCCCACTTTAACCTACCTCTCTCTCTCTCTCTCTCTCTCTCTCTCTCTCTCTCTCTCCCTCACACACACACACAAAAACTATCATAAGGGTGGCATGCCCAAGCTAAGCTTGGTTAAGCTTGAATCTCTCTCATAGGTTATAAATCAAGCTAGGTTTTGGTTATGTAATTTTGTGGGCAGCAAACGGATCATCCATAGCTAATAGTTTTCTTCCTCCTTTCTTGATTTCTATCTCTCATAAAGATCAAACCAATGGGTTTGAATTAGGCCTAAGCATTAAGACTTTAGGTCGGTGATTTTAGATTGGGATCCATATGCATGGTTTGGGTTTTTGCCATAAAAAGAGAAATCAAGAGACCGATCAAAGATCCCAAGCATCATCGGAAGAAGGTGACTCGACGTGAAGTGTACTAAACCGGGTTGAGGTAATGTCTGGTACCCTCTTTTGTTTCTTCCATATTTATTTATTACATCTTTTATTTCCAAATATAGGTTGTCTTTTCTTTGTTATTGAAATAAAAGTTTTAAATGGATTCAAGTTCTTGAGATCCTAACTTATTATTTTATTTTATTTTATTTGAAGTTGTTATATTGTAAAAGAACTATTTACAAGTAATCTAGACTGTGAAGAAAAAAAATAATTTTAAAAAAATATATATTATATACTCCGATTAGATCACACGTGTCCTTTCACCTAGGACTTTTTTTTCTTTTTCTTTTTTGAGAAATAGGCATGTCATAACATGGGCCATGGCGAGGAAAAGGAAGCTTTCAAAGGGTCCACTTGGTCGTATAACTATTGAGATGCTGCATTAAATTAAAAATTACACACAAGTGGCACCTCACTTTCATCGCAGATGTATAAATATTGTTCCCTTAAATTTATTATGACTGCTTTGAGAATAGGAAAAAGATTTGGTAGCTCGCGAGTCCACTATCAGTGCATCATCCAGCAGCCAAATGATATATTTATTAATTTCGGGGATCCTTATGTCTGGAAAATTTTGAATCATATTTTTCATGCCTATGATTAAATATTATAATAATAATAATTTGGATAAAAATACTCCGAATAAGTTGTCCTAACCACCCCCACCACCCTCCTTTTTCTTAAAAAAAAATCTAGATGTTTTTCCATTTAGAGGAACGATCAAATATAAGGATTTAAGAGGCTCCCAAGCATTTCTTTTTCTTTCGGGATCATTTATAAAATAGAGAAAAGATGTTCATAGAGGTAATATCTATGAACCGTAAAAATTCTGCTAAAAGAGTTGTTTCTCTCTAATTACTCGACAATATTTTTTTATTTCTAGTTTGTTTTGAATCTAGTGAAATCAGCTTCAAAAGCCCTGTACAAATTTGTTTTCCTTTTTCTTTAATATCGATTGATTTCATGCATCAAAGAGGTAATATTGACGAACTGTCAAAAATGCGCAAAATCAATTATTTCTTTCTAATTTCTTAACAAATTTTCTTATTATTAGTTCGTGTTTAAGCTATTGAAAAAAACTTGAAAACCCCTCTACTGGTTTGCACGTTTTTGCTCCAATATTGAGTGACTTAGTGCATCATAGAGGCAATATTGATGAATTGCAAAAATTTCACTAAATCTACTCCGTTCTCTAATCACTCAACAATTTGTTCTAATTCTTGATTTGTTTTAAAGTTATTGAAATCAACTTCAAAAGTACTCTAATGATTCAAGTTCTTTTTGTTACAATATCGACTGAGTTAGTAAAAGTTGGACTATGTAACCCCCACATACCCATTAAAAATTTTCTTTCTTTTTTTTATTTTCACCACGCAGATTACTTACGAATGTCCAAATACATAATGAGAAACAATAAAAACTAAAAGAATCTCAAGGACTCTCACTTGTTGTTACTTTAGCAAATCTTTTTTACACAAATAAAATTGTGTAAACTTGATCTTGAGATTATGAAACACATAGTACTCATGGGGACAAAAACATATGAGCCTGCAAACTATAAAAGAAGATTGTCAGAAGATTGCTTCAACTGGACTTTGCACACCCCACTCTGGATCTCCTCCTCCAATGGCGTATGGGATCGATGGTCTATCTCAGATTTTTCAAGCATAGATAGCCTTGTCTATAACCCTTAATCAATAGGAGAGCAATATGGTGAGAAAAGGACTCATGTGATCTAGCCGAAGTACATAAATTTTTTTTTTTTTTCAATTCTTTTTCTTTTCTTCATGGTCTAGATCACTCACAAGTAGTCTTTTTACAATATAATAACTTCAAATAAAATAAAATAAAATAATACAATAGGATCTTAAGAACTTTAAGCCATTCAAAAACCTTTCTTTCAACAATAAAGAACAGATACAACCTATGCTTAGGAATAAAAGACGTATTAAATAAATATGCAAGAAAAGAAAGACGGTGTTGGAGATAACCTTAACCGGCTACTTACACCCCACATCGAGTCTCCTCCTTCCAATGTTACTCAAGATCTTTGATCGGTCTCTTGATTTCTCCTTCTTATGGTAAAACTCAATCAAAGCACATGGATCTCGATTTAGAGCCACTCACCTAAAGCCTCAATGCTTTAAACCAGTGTTTGAAAAGTCGACGAGTCGAATCCGGAGTCGGCACCCCCATGCCGGTTCTAGCATAATACATTCGACTCGCCCGGTTCGACTCGAGGATGGTTCTAGCATAATACATTCGACTTCGCCTGGCTAGACTCGGGAATCGGCACCCCTGTGCCGGTTCTAGTATAATATATTCGACTCGCCCGGTTCGACTTGGGGGTGGTTCTAGTATAATACATTCGACTATTCTAGTTAGACTCGGGAATCGGCACCCCCGTGTCGGTTCTACCAAAATACATTCGACTCACCCAGTTAGACTCGAGAATCGGCACCCCCGTGCAGGTTCTAACATAACACATTCGACTCGCTCAGTTCGACTAGCATAATACACGAAACTGGCCATGTCTAGAGAGAACCGGGTGGTTTTAAACAGTGAACCGCCCCGATGACATCGTAAACCAACGGTTCTGACATCACCACTCAGATTCTACATGGAAGACATCACACGCGCAGCATTACGTGTACACGTACGACAAAATCACGTGACACATATCACACATAGGGTTGCCTCAGTGATTCTGCGTGCATGCTTCACATCATATTACATAGTTATTTATATAGCAAAGTTTAATACGCATCCTTCGATGTAGGATAATTTCCAAACATCATTAAATGAAGATGGATTTAAATATATTCTATTAATAGGCAGTATATCATCACAGGCGATGAGGAATGATGGTTATGACCTCTGCTCTTTTCCTTGATGTCCCAAGGTTGAATCCCCTTGGGCGTTACATATTATATTAATTTTTGTTGTACATAACAGTATAATTATTTTTGTTGTAAATAATATAAAAGGTATAAAAAAATGAAGAACGAAAAGTTTATTCGATTTGAAATCTCTCTCTTTCTACTAACAATCTCTTTCACTAAATTTATTTTAGAAACCTAAAAAATTAAATTTTTGAAAAATTAAAGTGTTATTTCGAAAATCTGTACGCATTTTGTTAGTTTTTACATTGATAACCAAATTTTTTATTTTATTTATTAATTTTTACATTATAAATCATATAATGTATTATTTTCCTTAAAGTTGTCAATAATAGATTTTAAATTAGATAATTTTATAAAATATTTTGAATTTATTATTATTTGTATACTAAAATAATTATAAAATGTAAACTAATAATTATAATTTCAGTATATAATATTATAATTAGTTAGGTTGTAACAATTTTGGATTATAGTTAGTTAGGTTGTAATAATTTGGGTTTGTTTAGCGGATTAGGGTTTTTCACCAAAACGAGATTTTAGTGGCCATTCTTTCATTAATTTAGTCTACTCTTTATTATAGTCCATATATAATTATATATTTTATCCATGAAAATTCTATGATTTTTCTTTTATGTGATGTAAATTTAATGGTTAACATAAGTTTATACAGGGAAAGAGCATCTCAATATTTACAAATTGATGAAAAAAATGAAAGTTAATAATGTAGTACCCTTATTTCTTATCTATTCCTAAAAGAAAACATTTATAATGAATTTTAATATTTTTTTGGAATTTTTTTAAATCTTAATCCGACCGATTCAGCCGATTCCTGATCCAGATCGCCGATTCACCGATCCGAATGGGTTTTTGGGGTGCCCGATCCGGAGTACCGTCCATTTTTTAAACCACTGCTTTAAACTAATTCAAGCCATTTGGATTGATGCTTATGAGAGATAAAAATCAAAGAGAGAAGGGAGAAAGCTATTAGCTAATAGATGATCCATTTGCTACCCAAATAATCACAAACCAATCTAGCTTCTTTAGAACCCACAAGAGAGAAAGAGAGAGAGAGAGAGATTAACATAGTCTAGGAGTGCCACCCAATATAGAAAGAGATAAAGGGTTAGGTTAGGGCGTGGTCCCTTAGGCTAGCTAGGGTTTGAGATAGAGAGAGGTAGGCTAGGTGGGGCGTGCCCCTTAAGTTAGCTTAAGAGAGATATATATTATCCTAGGGCTGGGCGAGCCCCTTAGAGAGATCCTAATCTTGGCGATAGGAGAGAGCTAAGAGGTGTAAAGATTATGGGAGAAGAATGATCATTTTTATAAATTTTTCATGTATTAGGGTTTGTCGTAAATTGGAATAGCAAATATTGACTGTCGATCTAATGAGATTTGTAGGGTGACAGATGTGAGTCATCCATTCCTTATATTCACCATCAAGATACTAAGAAATGTGCTAGAACATTATCTTTCCCTTCCTAAACCTATTCACATCAAATAAGTTAAATAAGAAAAATATTATTTACTTTTTCTAATAGTAAATATTCATTCCTTATTTCTCAATCAAACATTCTCAATTCTCAATATTTTCTTAAAAAACACATTTCATTCCTTTACTGCAAGTAGGCTTCTCTCCACTAAAGGAAAGCCAACTAGCATGAGATGACTCTCACAATATTTTAGCAAGTGGGCAACTCTACATGGGTCAGCGTGCCACCCATTGGGGCCTCTCATAGGCCCCACCAAATTCAGCAAAGTTATTAAATCGGCCCCCATGTGTCATGGTAGGTCCCACATATTTTTAGAAATAATAAAATTTAAAATTTTAGGATTTAAATCTTCTTAATTTATTTAAGACTTTAGAAAATGAATTTCTCTTAATTTATAAATTCAAATGACAAAATTAAAAGATCTTAAGATTCATAAAAATTCAAATCAACATTTTAAAAATGAAATAACATAATATTAATTAAATTAAATTAAATTTGATGGGAATTGGATCCAAATAGGTCTGGGATTTAATCAACTCACAGGAACGCTCGACTTTTAACTGTAGACTACGATCCACACTAGCTTTCTCAAACTGACTCAGTAGTTCCCATGACCCACAGTTCACTGCAGGTGCTTATGATTGGACCGCTAAAGTGAATCAATTGGCTAGGGGATGTAATCCTAATCTGTGGATTTCAAGTTCTCTCCTAAAGTCAAAATATGATCCGCTAGACCATGATGCAACCATAACTCTATTGTGCATAGGGGTAATTTCTCGTACATGTACACGCTTCACCCTCAATGGTTAATTACTATCTCAGTACGACTATCTATGTACATGCCATGTGATGATACAACAATGACGTTTTAGTCATGTCTCTATAGACTATTCATCACACACAAGGGTCACACAGTCCTTTAGTTCTCATCCTGTCATACTCCAACCTCATCGATGGTTAATCCACTAAACCCCCCTCGGTTATATCTTTATGCCTAGGTACATTGGGTATTTCCAACTTTGCTGGCCTAACACATCAAGCTTAATCTAAGTATCGATAAATTGTATTTACCTAGTATGGTCCACAAGAGGACCGCATTCCCACTGAGTTTATGTTTCACTATAAACAATCCTCATACAAGCTCTCATAAGGCCTTTAAATTCCGCATAAACCCAACATCTACCACTTGACCTTTGGAAGCCTAACAATCTCGCTTTCTCACATTCTTATTCCCCCAATTACAATCTCACTCTTGAGCATTTTTCATTTTTTCTCTCTTATTACATTAATCATGGCTTTTGCCATCAATTCTTTCATAAAGGATTTATGGAGGCAGCGCCTCTTTCTCTTTACTTCTCGGATCTCATCCCGAACATAGTCATAGTCCATCTTTCATATCGCATCGCGAATTATGGACCTGTTGTTGTAGAAGATCATCAGGTACCCTTGTTCGTATCTTCATGGGCTCAAAGGAGTTCTTCAATCAAGTTGCCCCCTTCCATAGCCATATAACCAGTGCCACTCATCTAGGTTCCATTGGTAAACAATATTATAGTCTACTGTTCCAGCTGGTCTATCAAATACTAGCAGGTGCTCCCACTGAAATATCTAGTTTATCTAGATCTTTCATGATAGATTACCTGTATATCTGAATATCCAAAGAAGCTCAAAAGAATTATGAAGCTATAGCAGCTCCCACTCAATTATTGCACTTATAACATATATATTCTTCGCATTCTTATATATATACCATGTAGTATAACAAGTCTTTATGCAATTAGTAATTCAATGCATGTTGGTTTCACAATATGCAAAACATTTCTAAACCACAAAGGTTCAACCACACTAGTCTTATTAGTAGTAAATCCATAAAAAAAGATAGTTATCTAATTAACACAACAAGTGTCGAAGAAGTCTAGCAAGATGGCCTTCCTACAACATTTTTTATGGTTTAAGGTCTTAGGTAATTGAGGATTTTAAATAACTAGAAACATGAGTTAAGGCATATGGGTATTTAAAAATCAGTGCATGAATAAATGACAGTTTCCTCACGAGTTTATAAATACCTTCAAGACTCAATATTTTTTCTTTAATTAAAAAAAAAGACTATATACTCGATAGATATACATTCACAAGCAATAGTTAGATAACAGTATGGTGGTCTAGAATGATTTTCAATAAAGACTTAACGGACCTTGCAAAACTATGGGGTTTTTTCGAAATCTTATTCATAGACTTAGATTTTTCTCAAATCATCCAATTTAATTTTAAATTACATGCTTAGTCTTCAAAAAAAATTTACCGCATTCACATTTTATTACCTACCATAATTTTATCCAAAATAAAACATGACTAAAGAATGGCTATCAAAGCCTGACAAAATACTTCTTTTTGACAAATATGGAGATTTTATCAAGATATCATCATCACATGCAACACATCATATTACTGAACATTATTGGAAGGATGGTCACTAAGATCGAGTTCCATCATAACACTCGCTTCATACTTATATATTTGAATGAGTCATACCCATATCTCATGTTTTATACTTAGGCTCAAAGCCCTTGATCAAATTACATTTCCATGTATCTCACTACCCTAAGTAGTTCATACTCGAGCATAATAAGGCACAAAAACATAGGGTATCCATAAACCGGCTCTTGCACATTTGTTAATAAGTACCTTTCATCTAATGTTCATACACTCCATACATATACAAAAAACAAAATGCTAAAATATAACTAAAAAAGTATATGAAACATAAAATAAATGGTTACTGAATCATCTTTCCCTATATGACCTTACCATGTGAACAGAGATAGATTTCATACTTCAAAAATATGTAGTGTGGTACTTGCACTTTCTTGATTCTTTGTTTTTTCTTGTTGGCTAGCTTTTGTGATATTAAAAGAGTACACAACTGATGGAGAATTTATCGGTCATCAGTTTCACATGTCACGAAGCATCCATCTCTTCGGCACTTGGATTCTCCCTTTCTCACACTGTGAAAAAATACTCTTCTTCAAACCATCATTCCAAATATCACAAAGATTCTCCCACTGATCTTTAGAGTTTTCATGTTGTCACTAAGTCTCTCTATATATCCCTTCATTTCGAAGAAACCAAGATATTTTTGTAGGTATTATGTTTCTTCTACTTTTTGCTATTCCCAGATCGAAAACTCTTCATATAGAGTGACATATCTCATCAACTCTGTATTACCTCTCTCTGAAGTTTTACTATTATAAACTATACTCATGGCACAATATAAAATTTTTAAATGAGCCCTAAAAATGTCTCCATTATGAGAAATCCAAAGTGTGGCTTAACATACAGCATATGATAAAAATATGATATCTCTCAACTCATAAAGAGTTTATCTCTAAATCCTTTTTAGTATTGAAATAGACCAAAAAATATAAAATAATGCTTAGTTTCATCCCTAAATCAAACCATTTAGTGGGTCTATGATTTAGCGAATTCTCATCACAATACAATTTTCTCAGCAGAAAATCAGTTCTCACACCTCTCAATAAAATTATTTGTTTCTCTCAATTCACAACGGATTTATTCTTGAAGTCTCTTTTGTTGAAAACTAGACTCAAAACTAATGCATAAAATTATGAAGTGAATCCCAAATAATACTCTTCTTCAGATAAATAAATAAGTGACATTCACATCACAAAACAAATCATAGAGCATAATTCTAGGATGAACACTATCTAGTAAAATTGTATTTTCTCTCTACCCTCATGAAGTTTCCCTTTCAAACCAATTTTTTTAAAAGTATACGCAAAATAGTAATATATATGTTTCTACGACCCTCATATCACTCTGTTAAGTAGGTTGATAAATATAGATATTCATGTTTCAATGAAGAATACACCAAACTGCTGAAAATTCAGGATGACTTCTCTTTAATCCAAACTTTTTATTCCTCTCTTTCTATAGATATTTCTTTCTCAAATAAATTTTATTAAAAACTATATTCAAAATGGAAGTCTAAAAACTTGGTGTGGGTCTTAAATTATTATGTTAAGAATGAAAATAAAATCATGACTTCTAAGTCATTGAGATAGTTTTTGTTGTAGAAAACAATACTTACATACCTTTCATTAAATTAACCATATCTTTCAAACCAAAAAAGTAAAACTTCATTAAACTATTCTATTTTGAAAGTAGATTCAATTTGATGAGCTATAGTCAAAGTTCAACTAAAAATAAAATCATATGATTAATGGAGAACTTCATGGAACTCAATGGACATTTCCTGAATTTTACAGGGTCAAAATTAACACCCTTCAATGATAAGTCCATAACTCTCAATTTCACTAGGATCTCCTACTGAACTTTTGTAAAGAGATCATTCTCTCAAAAATATATAATATCACTTTAGTATGGAATAGATAAATACCTCAAAATATTCTTCATATGCTTTAAAATAGCACATAATACCCATTCTACAGAGTACCATTTCGGGGTTCAAATATTCCTATAATTCTTTCGGAGGTATATCACTTGACCACAAAAGGTGTGGATAATCATATCTTATTCCCAAGTACAATCTAAACTCAAATAAAAAAAAAATACCAGTAATGACAACAAGTATATAGCTCTGATACCAATGAAAGAATGACTCGTGTGATCTAGCCAGAGTATATAATATATTTTCTTTCTTTCTTTTTCAATTATTCACTGCCTAGATCACTCACAAGTAGTCATTTTACAATATAATAACTTCAAATAAAATAAAATAATACAATAAGATCTCAAGAACTTGGAACCATCCAAAAACATAAATGTTTTACCATCTTATACTTAATATATTCAAACAATTTCTTCAAAAAAAAAAATGGATGTTTTAGCAGCTTGTTCTCATATCTAGAGAGAGTCTTTTGATGGCCATACCATGTTAGAGACAATGTGTGTGTCTTTTTTTAATGGTAACACGTTGTTAGAGAGACAATAAAAAAATTAGGAAGAATTACAAATAACCCCCAAGAATAGACTTCTTCTGCAACTTACCCCCAACCAAATTTTTTTCTCACTTTTTACCCCAAATTTAATTTTTCTAGTAAGAACCCCCAAGTCATAAAAAAGGTAAAATGAAGACAAAAATGCCTCTGGAAAGCATGCGGTCCAACACAAAATGATGGATGTCCAACACTTTGCTTCTGAAAAGTATGCAGTTCTACACATAATAGGGGCAGTCCAGCCTTTGCTTCTGGAAAGCATGCAGTTCTACACATAATAGGGGCAGTCCAGCCTTTGCTTCTGGAAAGCATGCAGTTCTACACATAATAGGGGCAGTCCAACACTTTGGGCATGTGGTCCGGCACAAAATGGGGGCATTCCAGCACTATGCTTCTGGAGCATGCGATTCGACATAAAATAGGGGCGGTCTAACACTTTGGGTATGCAATTCGACACAAAATGGGGGGGGGAGGGGGGGGGGGGGGGGGGGGGGGGGGGGGGTCTGGCACTTTGCACTTTTGGAAAGCATGTGGTCCGACACAAAATAGAGGCAGTCTGGCACAAAATAGGGGCGGTCTGGCACTTTTTCGTCAAAAAAATATGATTTTTTTTACTTTGGGGTATTTGCTAGAAAATTTTAATTTGGGGTAAAAAAACTTAAAAAAACTTTGTTGGGGGTAGGTTGTTAAGAAAGTCTCAACTTGGGGGTTTTTTATAATTTTTCTAAAAATTTATTTAATGACCACATGAGAAATAAACGGTCAAGATTTCATAGTATGAGAAGATAGGTGTTAGAGACAGAGAAACTTTTGATGGCAATATGAGAGAGAGAGTCTTTGATAGCCACGTGGAATGCACATGAGTCTTTTGAGAGAGAGAGAGAGAGAGAGGCGGACTTCAAAGTCTTTAGACACGTTTAATGATTTCTAGCGGGTTCGTAAATTCATATTACCCGTCAACTCATGTAATACGTTTTTTACCTATTGGGGTGGGTAATAAATTTCACAATTTTTTAGAAAATTTTGGGTAATGTATTTTAATTTTTGCTCATTATGTACGTATCCAAACACTAGAAATGGTGTATTTCCTCATAATCTATTTCCCTGTAATAGAAATAATATAGGTATCCATACATAACATGGAGGTGTTGGATTAGACCTTTCCTCTGTAATTTATTTCCCTGAAATCCAAATTACTTTATTTGCTTAATATTTTACTTCATGCTTGTAAAATGAGTAATGATGATTTTATGATTAAGAAAAGTGTGTTTCATATTTTTATAAAGGGTGTGTTTTATTAGGTTGCAACTTTAAAAAAAATAAAATTAAGACATACCTCCAAATTTTATCATAAATATAATTTTGGTGTCAAAATTTTTTAAGATGACTTGAGAATCTATTTTCATCTTTAATTATAAAATCTTAAACTCCAAAAAATGTCCAAATCAAGTATATTTATAAACACTTGAAAATCTTAAAAACGGACGGTTCAGATAATATATTACTAGATAAATTTTTTTTAGGACTCGAAATCTTTTTTTCTTTTTATATTTATGTATTTCAATGTTGAAATGATCAATATTCTCCCACATCAAAACAAGATGGATTTTTGAGGTTCACATTAATTCTACATTTTAAGGTTACAACCTTATATAAACTTTTGCCTTCTATTAAAAAGACAAAAAGCTTTTGTTAATTCTTTGACATTGTCAAAGAAACCACCTTCTGCTCGCTTGTATTGTCTATTTACTCCCTCAAATAAATCACTATTTAGGAGTGATTTTAAGACCCCAAATTTTGGGAATTTTGACTCTATAACCCATGGGACTCCCAATTAAAAGATTTTCAAACAGTACTCTCTTTGTACTATTGTTTCAAGATTGAATAGGCGCCATCTAATGTGGGGAGGGTGAGATCTAGGAGGTAGAAAACCTTAAATTCAAACATTTTCTTTTAAAAATAATCATCTAGGGATCCTTACGTGGTTATTAGCAATTTCATATTAAAAAAAGCCTCTCTAGTAGGTCTTCTGACTGAGGGAGTATGTATACAATGTATGCTGCCGAGGGAGCACAACATACTCCGTATTAATAAAGTACCTAGAGTCCCCCTGTGTAATTACCGTTCAATTTAGTCATAACATCAAAAGCTGACAACAATGTCTACGCATGGTAGAAAAGGGCAGCAAATGTAATTTAACAGAGAACACCTCATTCTAAATATAATAGGATTTTGAAGGGTATTAACCATAGAAAAAACAATTTATACATATTTTGAGTATTTTTTGGGCATGATGAGTGAACCCGCTTATCGTTGATTTAGGATCTAAAACCTCATCTAGTCACTTCAAAATGCATTTTTAATTTAAATTTATGATTTTACGGCTCAAAAAATAGCACAAATATATGCAAACAAAATAAAATTAGGGATTGTATGAAATGAGACCATTTACTTTTGATACAAGGTGGTCACAATTGCTTACAACTATTTAACATGAAGTTTGATAGCTTGGATGCATCACAAAGTTCAAAAAAATTTCTTTTAAAGTTTAAGTTTGATCAATAAAATAATTACAGCCACCCAATTTCACATCTAATAGTCAAGATTAATGTGACCACTTTGTTTCAAAAGTAAATGGTCTTATTATATACTTTCTCTTAAAATTAAGAGTTCAAAAGAAAGTTTAACATAGACCGACTAACAAAAGAACTTAAGTACTCTCACGAGGATACGTTTCTTCTTCAACCTAGCAACCAATCTAAAAAAATTTAAATACTCTCTCTGAGCCTAAAATAAAGAACATCATAAAATTAAATAGAAACCGTCAAACTTTTGGATATCGAAATCCAAAAATTCTTAGATAGATCCCAAAACATATCATCGTTCTCATTATAGCTTTTTTCTAATTAATTGAGGTCAGCTACACCAATCATAATCTGTTATTCTGCTTTATTATAAAGATCATACCTTCAATGAGACCATACATCTTTATATCTTTTCTAATTACTTTCAAATCACTAAATTCAATAACTTTTTCAAAACCTCTAAAGAGAGTAAGTTAAGTATGCAGCCGCAACAGCATAATACACACGTCGACATTAGAAATGAGATGGACACATGGGGAGTGTGCAAATAGTTGCTCATAGAAAGAGTGACAAATGTCTTGCACTCTATTGCATGAAGCCCATAGTGGGGACATTTTGAGTTGCTTTGAAGGGAGCAAGTACTATATGCTCCTGCGCAAGAGCATATTATACGCATCGATATTAGAAATGGGGCACATAAAAGAAGTTACAAATGCTAGGTCTTTAAGTAGCTTTAAAGAGGGTAGTACAGTATGCTCCCACTCGAGAGCATAATATACACTCCAATATTAGAAATAGGATGGACAAATCGGGAGAGTGCAGATAGTTGCTCATAGAAAAGTCACAAATGTCTGGTACTCTATTGCATGAAGCCCATAGTGAGGACATTTTGAGTAGCTTTAAGGGGAGTAAGTATTATATGCTCCTGCGCAAGAGCATATTGTACGCATCGATATTAGGGAATCGGATGGGCAAATGGGGCACCTAAAAGAAGTCACAAATGCTAGGTCTTTAAGTAGCTTTAAAGGGGGTAAGAACAGTATACCCCCACTCGGGAGCATAATATTAGAAATGGGATGGACAAATGGGGAGTGTGCAGGTAGTTTACTCATAAAAACAAGGTCATGAATGTCAAGTACTCTGGTGCGTGAAGCCCATATTGGCAATTAGTCAAGACATTTTGTGTAGTTTTAAAGGGAGTAGGTACAGTATGCTCACGCTGGAGCATAGTATGCGCACTGATATTAGATATGGGATGGACAAATGCGGAGAGTGCAAACAGTAGCTCATAAAAATGGTCACAAATGTCTGGTACTCTGGTGCATGAAAGCACAATTCATAATTAGTGTGGACATTTTGAGAAGCTTTAAAGGGAGCAAGTACAATATGCTCATGTGCAAGAGCATAGTACACGCGTGGATATTAGAAATGGGGTGGACAAATGGGGAGAGTGCAGATAGTTGCACATAAAAAAAGTTACAAATGCGAGGTATTCTATTGCATGGAAGCCATATTCGCAATTAGTGAGGACATTTGGAGAAGATTTGAAGGGAGTAAGTACAGTATGCTCCCACCACCCAGGAGCATACTGTACGCTCCGTTATTAGAAATGGGATGGACAAATGGGGAGAGCGCAGATAGTTGCTCATAAAACAAGTCAGGTACTCTAGTGCATGAAGCCAATATTCACAAATAGTGAGGACATTTTGAGTAGCTCTAAAGGAACAGAATGCTCTGGCACAAGAGCATAGTATACGCGTCTACATTAGAAATGGGATGGACAAATGGGAAGATTGTAGATAGGTGCTCATAAAAAGAGTTACAGATGTCTGGTACGCTGGTGCATGAAGCCATATTCGCAATTAGTAAACACATTTTGTGTAGCATTAAAGGGTGTAACTACAATATGCTCTCGTTGGAGTAACTACAATATGCTCTCGTAATTAGTGAGGATTGTTTGGGCAAATAGTTAGAAATTCTAACGCACGTTTCTTTGTCTCTCTCTCTCTCTCTAGAAAATAGAGAGTGACAGTCTCCCTCTAAGCAACGCCTTCCTTCTATGTGTTGGTCCGCATGCCAATTTGGTCACAGTTGTGGGGACGTAGTTGGGCGCATTAGAGGCAAGAAAACAGCACCCAAGCCTTATTCGCCAACCATCAAGGCAGCAGCCCCATACATCCCTTGCATAACCTTACACGTGCCGCACCTATCAACACACGTGACAAACCTCCGAAGCAATTTGACACGTGTGTACTCTCTCTCCCGCCTTGTGCATTTCACCAGTTAACTGTGATTCCCATGCTGCCCTCCTCCCATTGGCCACCTTGCCCCCAGCCCTAATCCTATAAAACACTGCAAATGCTGCTTCCTCACTCTTCTTCTACACCACCACCATCCTCCCTCCCCGTCCTGCATGTTACCATCTCTCATCCCCAAAGGGTCCCTCTCTCTCTCTCTCTCTCTCTCTCTAAAAGAAAAGAACTTCTTACAAGCTTGCTACATGCACATCACATATGTTTTCTATGTATACCCTCTTGAATCATCGACTCAAAACCCATTTTCTTACTTTCTTCCTACAAAATACTGCAATACTAAACTTGATCTTTCCCAATTCCAGCATCTTCTCTCTCAATTTCTATCTCCTCTCATTTACTCTCTCTTTTGCCTTCAAATCAGTACAGTGCCAACCAGATCATCCATAGTACACCAGTATCTTCTTCTGCTCATCGATATCTCTCCCCTCGTTCGTTTTCTGTCTCTTGTTTCGTCCAATTCCAGCACATGCACATGCACCTGCAGATGCAGTACTTGCATGCGCAGATCATGGGTCTCAGACCGGAGAACACAGCAGCCATAGTGAATCCCCTTAACATGTTCACCCCCTCTAAGACTGAGCAGATCATGTCAAGGTACAGGCCCATTGCGCCAAAGCCACAGTTCCAGCAAAGCCCCAGCCCTAATTTTGATTGCACAGCACCACTTTCTGAGAATCCACTCACTGCCGCTCTCTCTACAACCTTACCAGCTTCCCATCCCAAAACCAGGCCTGCAAGGGTTAGAAAGAGGAGAAATGGCGCTCAAGCATGTGGTGCTAGAAAGAAGGCAAAGACCAATATGTGGTTCTTCAATACACCACTCCCTGAACCCATTTCTCCATTTTCCCATCAGAACATTCTCCTCGGTCTTCCTTTCCAAGGTCTCACCCGAGGTTTCCCTCTCTACACCTTTCCGGCCACTGTTTCTCAAGGAGACTTGGAGAATTCAAGCAGAGTTTCTACAGATTTAGTCACACTACCATTGTTGCCCTTTCCTTCCACTTCTGTTGTCTCTCAATCAATCCCAGAGGAAGCCATGAATTATGACCAAAGAATGCCAGAAGGAAAGCTGGTTATGGAGAAACTTCAGGCACCCATAACATGCAAGCTTCCAACTACAAGTTCAGTTCCTTTTTCAGGGGTTATAACTCCCCAGCCTGTGAGACCAGTGGGTTCTAGCATTAGCGTGGAGTGCATCAGTGACTGTAACCATTTCAGCTCCTCTCTCTCCATGTCTAAAAAATCAGTGGAGGTTGAAGAAGAACTCGAATTGGAAGCTTTGCCTGGGGTTATTTCCGATGCAAATAACAAGGTGAGATTGGCGAACTCGGCATACAAGAAGATGGTGGGTCAACCAGAGTGTTCATGGCTCGAATCAACACTTTCTAGTCAGAGAAAAAAACCAGAAGAGCCCACAAGAATCAATGGTGAAGTCATGCTCATTTTAGAAGATTCTCTGGTTCCAATTTCTTCTAATGCTTTTACATGCAGGGTAAAGATCGAGTGGGCGAACAAAGGCCAGAGGACCTTAGTGAAGGCCCCTGGTAGAGTCATAAGACTTTCCTGTGATTCCAAGGATTATGTGTTTGCATGGAGATTTCTCACCGGCGATGCTGCTTGTGATAGCAAATATGTAAAGCCTCGTACTATCTCTGTGTAAATAATTACAAGAACTCGTGATGGTAACAAAGAGAAAACCTCAGTTTATCTTAAGAAAGTGACAAAATCTTTGCATGGAGAAGCTTCGATACGGAGACACCAATGGAAAATATGATCGAAGGAGAACCAGCAACTCATGGGTATAATTTCATGTCAAAGAACCAATCAAATATGCAAATTCTCAGATTACATCCACATGCAAAGATAAGAAAGCCCACTGGAGGTAACTAAAAATATTTTCCTAGTTTGAGAAGTCTTTTGTTTTTTTGGCCGAATTAGTTTGAGAAGTCTTTATCAATCAAATAAGTTGATCTCAATGTACATAGACAAGAAAACCATAAAGGTGACAAATGAAAACCCCAGTTTATTTCATTAAGAAAGTGTTGATCTTGTTCTTACATTGAGAAGTTTCTCAGTACAGAAATGGAAACTATAACGGAGAACCCGAAATCACGGTCAAGGATTACATCTCAAAAAACCAAGGAAATGGTACCATAATCAGAACTGGGGCTTCCCATGATCCTCTCTCCCTGAGCGCCACCCAGGAAGTGAAAAGTGAAAACAATCGAAAATGGAGTCACTCAGGCTCAGACATGGGAGGGCCTTTCCACTTAAAATTGTCAGAATAAGCCTTCGGCTGACAATAAAGTAATCCAATGGTCATTAGCCACAATTCAACACTCAAAATAAAAGCTTTACTGAAAAATTGTCGACATTATTTTCTTTAAATTGATTTTGTAGGAGTAAAAGGTGGAAGGGTTCAATCTATCACAAAACAATAACAAACAAAGAAGCATACCTAACTAAAAGGGAAGGTTGGAGAAGATCAATTCAAATAAATATTTATATCAACATTCTACTTAAGGAAGATCTTTTGATATGAAATCTTGAGATTATCGATCGTGTTCTATATTCATAAAACTATCGCAACAACAAACAAAAGGAAGCACGCCATTCACTTTCTTAATTATCCACCTGCTACTTATGATCCTTGCTCCCAGAGCACAGGGCCCAAATCGATTGGGATCACTGAGTGTTGGGTGGATAACTAAGAACGTGTGTGGTCGAATTGCTCCCTGAACAAATTGATGGTCAATAACGTATACAATATAAACAACTTGTGACATAAAGGTATTGTAGAGAAGAAATCACAGACCCTGAGAAGCGGTGTGTGACGCTTTCTGACCTGTGTCAAAACAGGAGCAAAGAGCTCAGATCAGAAGCAATTAAACACAATGCAATTTGTTTTCCTACAAGAAACCTAATACCAAAAAGTGCATGTTTTGCTCGCTATAGGGTTTAAAAAATGCCAGTTTTTGGTTAGAGCAAAGAGCTCAGATCAGAAGCAATTAAACACAGAATGCAATTTGTTTTCCTACAAGAAACCTAATACCAAAAAGTGCATGTTTTGCTCGCTATAGGGTTTAAAAAATGCCAGTTTTTGGTTCCAAACATTACAAAAAGATGCAAGTTGAAGCAATAAGGGCTTAGAATTTTGTACCTCGTAATCCCAACCATGTTTTTCAGCAAAGGCCTTAGCAGCCTCTTCGCTGTCAAAGTACAACGCTGCATCACCAACATTTGCATAGGGGTCCCCAGTAGATGTCCAGCCCATCAGTGGATTCTCCCACCTATATAAAATATAAAATAAAAGATAAAAAAGATAAAGCTAGGTTTTCATAGCACAACGTCCAAGTTCCAAACCTTGTCAACAACCAAAGAAAAAAAAAAAGAAGAATTTTCTTAAGAGAATCTAGAACAAAGTCCAAAACTACTACTAAGCCTATGTGAGAAAAAACAATTTGGCCAAAAGAGAAAAATTTCTCAAATGAAGTACTGGGAGTGCCTACACAAGGGAGCATAACTAAAAACTGACAATTGATTGCTTGTTCAAAAATGATTCTTCTTCCATGTTGAAACGCAAAAGATTAGTTTTAAAAAACGAATGAAGGGATGATAGAGGACAATACTTCTGTGTCGAGAGAAAATTGATTTTCCACTTCCCAACTTTTCCGGACCCTTGCTGTGATGCCGTTCGAGCTGGTGAGTATATTAAAACCTATCAAAGATAAATAGCAATTCAAAGATGAATCAAGAAAATATAATAACCCATTCTCGCATTTTGAAGTTGTTGCCTCTCTGAAGACAAAGTACCCACATCACCAAGGAAGATAAGATACGATATACAAGGAGAACTGAGGTGTCCGGTTTAAAAATATTTCCCTTACTTGAACAGGAGTATAAAAGCTGTGTCTCAAACAAAACTGAGAAGTTCCCAATCAACCTCGAATATTAAGAACGATGAAGACTCCATTTGGCAACACGACGAGCATGTAAACAGATTTTTCGAATTTTCCTAACAGTCATCATTCGGTAACATGACTCCTGCAATCCAATGCCAACAAGGGACTCGACAGCTAGGTGCTGTCAAAGTGGCGCAAGAAACTTTGATGCGCTCATTGTATACAAATCCTTCTAATAAACACAAGAAAATGTAGAGAACCATAAGAATCTTAATACAGAACTCCCTGGATAGGAACTGGATACCAATAAGCACGAATTATCCCTAATTTCAGCCTCCATTAAAAATAAGTCAAATACTTGTTCAAACCTCACACTAAGTGGATATAATTGTGAAATTCTAGAACAATCCACACCATAAGGTTGATCACAGAAAAGTGTACATAGCAGATATTCAATTAATTTTATTCAACAGATGACTACATACTCCACTATTACAGCATTCCAAGCAGCACATACTCATGTAGTTTTGCTCCAAAAAAAAAAAACTGAAATACTCCATGTATTTAGGCACAGTTTACTTTTCAGGCTGTTGCTAAGTGCTTTATCTTCCTTTTATTAATATATATCACAATATTCATCTTTAAAAGTTATCAATTGATGTATTCTGTGGGGCATAACTTACATTTTCAAAACTGTAGCCAAAAAGCAATACATACACCTCCAGCCAGCATGGTTAAAAAAGTGTCCCACAAAATAAACGTTATTATTCTTAAATATGGCATGACAACATGTTTGACATATCAAGCCATTCCCTCCCTCAACAAAAGCTCACCCTTGGTCCCCTAAGTATCTCCCCTTTTTCCATACGCTCTTTCCTCTTTGAGGGTTCACCACAACTGTTAATGTGGTTCGTCTCTCTGCAAGCCCAAACCGATAAACAATAGATTAATAGCGATGCAGTTCAATGATGTCCATGGCCTGATTTGAAGCAGCAAATATGAGTGTTTAAGGCAGCTCACTGCAGCAACCCCGTTTTCATATTCAATAGATTGATATCGTTGCACATTATTGATGTCCATCCTAAACAAGGTTTAAAGCAGCTCATAATAGTTGGATAAAAATTACAGTTAAAAAAGCATAATTTGCCACCACAATAAGATTGAAGCATAGCATTGGTCCCATATGGTTCATGGAAATTGTTATTATGTAAGCTATTTCTTTCTCTTGATCCTCTTAGGTTTCTTTCTCCAACATTAAGAGTATGGTGTTGGGGGAGAAGCAGCACTTCCAAGCCCATACAACTCTTTTAACCCTATGAATGAAATGTGGAGCAGAAGATAATCTAAAGGCATGATTAAGGACAAGGAACAAAAAGCAGTGGGCCCAAAATGCACAAAGTCCTTCGATGTAGAATCACATTCATCAAATCCAGCCTAAGTATTATTTTCTATTTATTTATGTCATTGTTCCAGATCCCTTTAGTGATTCTGACAGATTAGTGAGATTCACAGAATTTCCTCTGACAAGAGAAACAATTGGGAGAGGAAATATCATTCGGTCAAGCACGAAGATGTGTGCAAGGCTCGAGGAGTGAGAGGCTATGGGAATTAGAAGATTACACAAAGAGGCCAAAAAACCAAGTCACCTACAAAAATGGCTATGGAGGAGTGCCACAGAGGAAGGAAGTCTTTAGGTGAGATCCCTTATGGAAAAGTACAGAAGGGGATGGATAGGTTGGCAGTGAGGGCACAGGATAGATCACGAAGACGTCGGGGGTGTGGAGAAGCATTTGTATTGTGAGGCACCTATTGTGCAGTACCTATTTCAAGAGGGTATCAGGTTAAGGTTGGCAATGAGGAGAGGGTGAGGTTTTTGCTTAATACGTAGACTGGGGATCAGTGTTACATGGACACCAACACTTTATAAGTGTCATAAGTGTCTAGTACGTCCATCTAAAAAGTTAGTATAGATAGACATATTTATATATTTATTCATTATAAAATAGATAAAATAATGTATTTTAATCAATGTATAATAATAGTTTTCAATTTAAGACAACAATTGCGTGAATAGATTCATATTTAGTATGAAGTGTAAAGTAAGTATAGAGATTTAGAAGCTGTTGCCGAATGCTGCCTAGCAAACCTTAGGAGATGTCGTAGAGCAGGGGCTATTGAGCTCACACCTAGGTGGAAGGAGTTTGAATCTTAATATGAGCATGTTTTAATAAATAAGAAGATATCACATTAATATATAATCAGTGTTACCAACCTGGTGTAGTTTCCCAACCCACGTCGACACTTGATGACACGGCCCCACCATGTGACCATACATGTTGGGTAAGATCATCAATTACTAGTATGGAGTCGATGTTTTTAATAGAAATGTCTTCATTTTTACATCATAAAAATGGTAAAGGTTTACATCATATCCTTCACCAAGGCTGGGATCCAAGACCCACGGATAGCAACCTTTTTCCTTCCCGCTTCAAAATTGTAAGGGGAAAAAAACATATACTCCCCTCTCTACGATTATAATCTCAAATAAACCCCCAAGTCTATGAAAAGCCCATTGACCTCCTCCAAGTTAAAAGAAAATGATGTTTAACCCCCTCTATACCTTTCTTATTGTTCAAATTACAATATTTATCCTTTTCATTGTTTCTAATGACCCTCCCATCCAAACCATAGAAAAGTTCCCCTCTCTCTTTCTTCCTTGCCCATGAAGCTCTTCATCCCCTCCCTCTCTCCCCCCCTCTCTCTCTCTCAACCTCCCTTGAAACCCCATCTCTCTCTGTCATCTCATACCTTACAAGTAGGTTAAACGTAGCATCCCAAAATCCATTTGTACTATGTTTTTTTTTCTTTTTCTTTTTTCTTTTTTTTTTTTTGGGGGGGAAAGGGGGGGGGGAGGGGGGGACGGGGGACGGGTTGGGTAGTTCAGTGGGAATTGGATCCCCTACCCATGGTACAAATAGAATTCAAGACGTCGTGTTGTGGAGATCCACCACCCTCACCACCGAGCTCTGAGCCCATGCTTAAGCTGGGGTTATTAGAAAAAAGAATGCTATATGTTGTAATTTGGACAATAGAAAAGGAAATACGGGAGTCAAACTTCTTTTTCTTAACTTGGAAGAGGTCCATGGGCTTTCCATGTACCTCAGGGTGTATATGAGATTAAAATAATAGAGAGGGGTATATGAATTTTTCCCAAATTTCAATTACATAAAAGAGCTTCTAGTAGGAATGAACGTCCAATTCTCTACGGTCCGTTACTCCTAACATCATGCATTCACTGCTTGTATGTAATGAAAGGAAAAATAATATTATATATTAATATAATATCTCGTTAGTTGTTACAACATGCTCAAATCAATATTGGAAGTGGAACTCCTACCTCCTTGTGAGCTCAATGTCATGAGCACTAGCACCTTTCCATTCACGCAATTGTTGTCATAAATTGGAAAACAATATAATATATTAATTAAAATAAATTATTTTATTTATGCACATTAAATGCATGAATGTGTCTATTTGTACTAACTTTTTAGATGGATGCACTAGACACTTATGACACATGAACACCAATACCCGTGTCGGTTTCCATGTAACATTGTCTATAATTTTACTTTCCTTTCATATATGCAAGCAGTTATGCCATGATGGTAGGAATGACGCAAGGTGTAGAGTTGGACGGGGTTCCATTCATGCAACAAGCTCTTCATATAATTAAAATTTTGAGGCACAAAGGGAAAAGGTTGCTAGGAATGAGAATTGAACCCCGGTGAACGATACATAGCTCATTTACCATGTAGAACCCTACCTATTTTATGACATAAAAAGGAAGACACTTATATTTAAAGTGTTGACACCGTACTAATAATTGATGAAGTGACCCAAAATGAATAGTCATGTTTTAGGGCCATGTCTTCAAGTGTCGACTATGTCTAAGTGTCGATACGTGCTGAACGCAACACCATACCCCATTCAGAGTGTCAGGATAACACTGCTAGAGATACCCTGCTACAGTCACGCTTTTCGTGGATTGCCTGGTTGGCCCATGACCCCTCTATATTAGTCCAAGATCGCTCTAATCAGAGGGGATAGAGGGTGATCTAGCAATGCAAACACGAATTAAGAATAGAGAAGAATCAAAATATGAAGATCCAATTGAAAATTATAAGGGAGCTGTTAGGAATTCAGGATCAAGTTGGCATCTCACTAGTACACATTCCTATGCCATCCATTGTTATCAAATGTGGCTGTATAACTCATATGAGGGCTACATAAGCCATTATGCGGCCACACAATGTGTATGATGCGTTATGCATGGTCATATCACACACACACACACGCCTATGCAGGTTTTCGAGATGACGACTGATGCTGCTGCATATGCGACCACATCACAATGGGCGAGTTCCCATGGGCAGAAATTTCACCCACGAGCAACACATAACAGTCACCCACCCACCCACCCCCCCCCCCCTTCAAAAAACAAAAAAAAAATAGAACCATATTTCCAAGGATCTAGGGGGGTTCAAAAAAAAAAAAGATTCGAAATTTTTTTGAAAAAGAGATTGGGATTTGTTCTTGAATCTTTGGTAAATTGATTGATATTGTTTTGGTGCTCCATTTCAAAGGTTATATGGTGAAGACCCAACAAGTACTAGGACTCAAGGCCTAGGAGATTGAATCCAAGAAACCGAAATTTCTTTCGATTTATGGTTTGGAACTTTGGATCATCATTTTTCTTGAATTTTGTTTCCTATTATTTTTATTTTTTTTGGTTTTTGGAACAATGTCTTCTTCTTCATCAAGCAACAAAGATCCAGTATGGAATTACTCGAGACTTGCCAATCCAAAGGATCGAAATAGTGGTTTTGTATGTTATTTCAGAAAACATACACCGGCGGAAATTTTCCAGCAAAGACAACATCTTGCCCCAATTATCGCGAATTGACTCATTGGGATTCGCATTTTTACATTTTATATGTTTATGAATTTTTGGTCTTTGGAGTTTTTAAGTTACGTTAGGTTATGCATGTGAGGTTGTGCTCATAAACTTGTGATTGTGAATGTGAAGTATTTCTGGTATTTGGATATTATGCTAAATTGTTAATTGTCATTACAATTAGGATGGAATGGATTTGTTTACTGAGTTACTTCTTATCAAATTATCAGGGAATCAAGCGACCCAAACAGCTAATATATTGGAGAAAAATATTAAATTAAAATTTATAGCACACAAAAATATACATTGTCATTTTTCTATGCTTTTTTTATATTTTTATGATTTTTCTAATTTTTTAAATTTATTGACAAGAATACATGTGATGCACCCACCTCGGGACGACAATGTCCACATCGAACCACATCCCGGATCGGACCCCGAACCACATCGAGTCCGCATCCCATATATGATAACAATGGTGTCATCATGTGAGATTCATTTAGTTTATTATGTCTTCACTTAGAACACTTACCTATGGGCGACTAGCCACCTAAGACAAAATTGTGTTTCATGACCATCTTCACGGCCGAGGCCAATATTTCAACCAACGCCTAGGCGGGCGCCCAAAACTGGGCATCCCAGTATAAAGAAAAATGTCTCTATAGTCTCTAACAGTATAAATATAATTGTATAAAACATAAGAATTAGGGATTTAGGGCACATCAAACTTCAAAAAGTATACTACACAACATATAGGAGCACACACTCCATAAGACCATAACCATAAGTCTATATACAATTATGAATTATCTATAGTCAGATTGATAGTCCACAATCCACACTCCACAATCAAATGAACCTAAAACCCACATTTTTGCCCCTTTAGTATTAAAAAAAATGACAAAAAATGCCCCCAGCGAGTGGCTTTTCTGCCTCTGGCCGGGGGGCAAGCCCTGAGTGACCGCCCACGGCTGGGCGCGCCCGCCTAGGCGAGTACCCTGGCGCCTAAGCGGGCACTTAGGGATTTCCACCTTTTTTTGCCACCCAGGCCTGGGCGATGCGGTCAGGCCTTCTGGACAGGTGGCCACCCAGGCGCTGGTCGGTCCGCTTTTTAAATCACTGGCCGAGGCATTCAATTCCCCAAGCTATTTATGTTGTAGAGCACAGGAGACAGTGGACCACCGCCTCCTATATTGCCTCTTTGAGTGACAAGTAGGAAGTTATTACTTGGGAATATTTTAAACAAATTAGGTCATGCATTCATTGCTGAAGGCCTTGGTCACCGTTGGAAGGGTTGTCAACTTTAGCAGTTTTCCAACAATCATAATGGTAACTCTGGAACAAAATACCAAAGGCACACCATACCATCCTGAGCAACAAAATTGTGATGTCATTTCTCAAGCCCAGCTTTGCCCTATTTTTGAGATAACAAGTTTGAGGACTTTATCATTGACTTGGCAGTGGTGCCTTACCATTGCCTTGGTCAAAGCACATACTAGATGGTGACCTCGCTTGAGGCCATGAAGTTTTAACTTTGATTATAGTTCCTTAAGCAATCCTTGCCGGACCAACAGCTATTGGTCATGCATCATAAACTGACCACACTCGACATAAAAGGACATCATTCTTGGGTCCCATAGGGATATAGGAATCCAACCGAGTCTGCACCCCTCACAGGTTTGAAGCTTTATAAGCAACGACGAAAACACAACCTCGAGCTCGGAACAGAACAGGGCCTAAGGCCAAGACAACCAGTTCAGCTTGGTCAAGTCTATGAAAAATTAACACAATAACCTCGAGAACCAATGATACTCCGACGATTCCCAAAGTTTTTCAATCGGACCCAATACCTTGCAGGATCTAAGTGACTCGGGTGAGTCCGAGACCCATTTAGCAAGTTCTCAAACACTTTATAGAAAAATTTCCTTCTCTATGCCTCTTACAGGCAAGTGTGATTCTCCCAATCTCATCCAATGGGCAAGAAGGGAGTTATATTTTCATGGTACTCGGCAGATATCGTTGAAGAGATCATTGGGTTGAGAGGATCTAATAAGTGCACTTTCACACACATTTACAGAGAAACCAACAGTATACAATAACACTGCAAAGGCAGCAAGTTTGAGCTCTTTAGATGTTCAGGACCATTGGCATTCCATACCCCCTTCTTCAACCCCTCTTGCCTTCCCCTTCTATTCTCCATATCTTTTTCATATTTGTTCCTTTCCGTTTTCCTTGTTTCTATATTGTATATGTATCTGTTTGTATGAACTCTTATGAGTGCATCTTGACGGATACTTATTCCAGCTTCAATGAAATCTTATTTATCAAAAATATGGAACAAAATAAAATACATGAAAATTCAAATACTTAAAGATACTATACATATCTGGAAGAAGAGAATAGACCCTTCTCGTATAATTGCCATAAATCAATGGGAAGAACTCAAAGAGAATAAGTTAAGCAAAAATGCTATAAATATGATGAGTTCCAAGTTCAAGAGCCTCCAAGCAAAAGAAGCATGTTGATATTAAAGGTTAAGAAGAAAAACTTAACCCTTATTGGTGCTTGGAATTTAAAATCAAAGCTTCGACAAGATCTTACAAGCTCATATTGGTTGTAGAACATTTGAAAGCACAAACATTACTCAAGTCTATAGAGTGGATCTAGTTTCATCACGTACACGATCAAGCCAACAATGGCACTAAACCTAGTGCACTTTACTAAATTGATTACTATGCCCCCCAAAAAAAAAAGGTTTACCAAATTGATTGCCATTTTTATTAATTGGAGTTTCAAATCTATATGTAAATTTAGCATCAACTATAGTTAGGAAAGCATTATGTTCCATATTGATACATGGTAAAACAATGATTAAACTGTATTTCCCACATAAGTATTAAAATATTGTATAATTCATCTGGTTAGAATAAAGATTTAATATCAATATTAATATCGAGGACAAAAATAAGCATAAACAATAACATACTTTTCTCATAGCTAAATCTAACACTTCTTATAAGTGCTCCTCCTATACACCATAGTTCACTTTCGGATTCATGCGGTGCTATTCACATAAAATTTGAAAGAAACGCAGTGACTTCCAGTTTCTCTTTTGAAGGGTAACTGTATTTCAGTTAAAATGCATAAACCTTACAATATGTCACAAGTCTCACAGTGTCACTTATGAAACTTGGTGAATCATATCCCGAGCCATAATGAGATATCCTGTGAGCTTTGGTGAATCATACCAGAAGTATACTACCCTCCCCAGTCTTGCCTTAATCTTTGATTTAATGTCACGTCAAAAAGTATAGCTACAGAAATGCAAATGAACACCATTTAAAAAGTCTCATGCAAATGCTTTAAGTGTAAGCTGAATGAATCAATAAGTGCAACAGGCAGTTGGAGGCACCAAACTTTCTATGATGTAAGTATATCTCACTTCCTAAGTATCAGCCTGTTAGGCACGTGGCAATAGAGGTATCTAGAAGAGAAAAAGGTTGGCATATGAAGGGAACTTGTTTTTGTTTTTACAATTGAAAAGTAGGGCACATTCCAGGGTTAAGCATCAGAAAGTTCTCGCCCTGTATGAGATAATGACAGTGCCGACATCTACGCAATACTGGCACTACCCAGTGAGGAAAAACCTCTCACTCATGCACTAAGGAACCAAGTCTCTTCCTTTTTTTAGCAAAATTGACTATATAGTATTCAACTTAAGAAACACAGTTTACATCATGTGATCCCCTATGCAATTTGCAACTATAAAGGACTGTTTTTACAACAACAATGCCCAACTAATGATGCCATTCTCTCTATTTTCTGACAATATATTACTGTGTACATATGTTTACAAAAGCATCCTATGAGAGATGGGAAAAGGCATCCCACAGGTTGGGAAAGAAGAAGTCAATTGGCATTCTCTCTATTATTGGAACCATTTAAGACTTCATAGGGGCTAACACTCCTTTATGCTGGCAATATTCTACTGCAATTTTCTTATTATCAATGCCGAGCGTCAATTTTATTTTTCTATCACCATAGACCTAGAAAGCTTTCATTCGAATACTATACTCAGTTAGAAACAGAGGGGAATTTCAGGATGTCTCTCAAAGTAATCTTTCCAGAATTTCCTTAATCACGACAAAGTACAGGCGGAAATTTCAAGAAGTTTCAATTAAATAAGACATTTTCCCATTCTCCACCCATCAAAAAAATACCTGAAAACCCTCAAACAAATACATCCAATTCACCAATTTAAAAAATCGTCCAAATAAAACAAAATATACACCAACAACCAGACTCCTAACACATATCACTACCATAATCTATGACGAGAAACTATCTTCCGCCTAAAAAACAGATCAAACAGGTCAGACGGGATGAATTAAAATGAAAGAGCACCCTCTCTCATCAAATTATATAGCATAACCATTGAAGCCATCGAGTGCGAGGAATGGATGCAGAGAGAGAAACTTATCACCAATAGAATTTGAACCATGAAGGATATGAGAGAGAAAAGGAGGTACATCGTACCCTTCGGTTAAGGTGTTCTTCTGGAATTCCTGAAACCATACCGATTTCGCCCGATTTGATCTTGACGAGAGCGTCCGAGGAGAAAAATCTTCGCCGGATAATTTCGCCGGAACGCAAAACCCGATGAGAAACACTCCGCCCCAGAATCCCGGCCATTTTGGCGATCGGTGTACCCCTTTGCATCAACGATACACAGAGAAAGTGCCTTATAGAATGAAAAATAAAGTGTTTAGATTAGCCCATACATTTCCAATTAAAGACAATTTTACCCAGCTTAAGGCACCTTATAAACGTAGGGAAAAAGAACAATTATTGAGGACCCGACTGTCATTGGAACAATTGTTCAATTGTATAAAAAGTTTTTTTTTGAAAATTATCAGAAATATATATCTTAATTTCTATTTAATCGAAAAAAAAATTTCAACTTTAATAAATCTAGTCCACATTTTTTTTTTTTTCAATTTTTATATTTTTTTTACCAAAATAACCTTTATAATAATAGTATTAATAAACAGTACTTGACAAAGGCTCCATGATAATACGACTACCATTAAATCTATTTTGGTAAAAAAAAAACTCAAAATTGATAAAAAAATGTGTGGACATTATTTATGAAAATTAAAAGTTTTTTTCCAATTAAACAAACATTATGATATATTTTTAATAATTTCCCTATAAAAAATTTATGGGGCTAATAAATTTAAGAGTGGCAATGGGTCATCAGTTCGGGTCGTCGCCAACTCGACAAGGGTGATAATTTATTTTATGTACCGTAATATATATATATATATATATATATATATATACCCGACGGCCTTCTAAAATTTATTTTACACGTGGACCAAGGATCACAAATACATCTAAGCGACTTTAGACGTATTTCTCGTTTTCAATTTCTAAGACAGATTTTCAAGGAGACTCCATTTCAGTAAGTGCATTGGCTGACACACCAAAACCCCACCATTCAAATTACATTTAAGCTGGGGTTGAAAAACCGGCGAGTCGATCCGGAATCGTTCGGGTCAACATGAGAATCGGCAGCCCCGTGCTGATTCTAGCGTAAAAGCGAAACTCGGGCGGTTTCAGAACCGAACGCCATTTTTCGGTGATTAAACGCCACACTGACATCATCATTCGTGAACTCGAGTGGTTCACGCCTCATAGGATATTATTTCAATATATGATTAATAATTAATTAAGTAATTAATTGAGATTAAATATTTGTACTAACTCATAAGATATTATAAAACAAAAAATAATACTAATTCTAGTTTATTGAATATTAAAAAATATTGATTTAAAGGATATTTTAAAAGAGAAACGAAACACTAACTCATACCATTTTAGAATTTATTTCTACATTGATAACCAAATCTTTTATTTTATTTATTTTAATTTAGTTGTATTATAAATTGTGTAATGTGCTATTTTTTCTTACAGTTGTCAATAATACATTTTAAATTAGATGATATCATAAGATATTTTGGATTTGTTATTATTTGTATAATAAAATAATTATAAAATGTAAACCAACAATTTCAATTTCAATATATAATATTATAGTTAGTTAGGTTGTAATAACTTTGGATTATAGTTAGTTAGGCTATAATAATTTGGGTTTTTTTAGCAAATTAGGGTTTTCCGTCAATGTGAGATTTCGTTGGCTATTTTTTTTCGATTTAATCCATTCTTTATTGTAGTCCATGTATGATTATATACTTCATCCATGATATTTCCATGATTTTCCTTTTGTGTGATGTAAATTTAATGGTTAACATAAGTTCATACAGGAAAAGTACATCTCAATATTCGCATATTGATGAAAAAAATGAAAGTTAATAATGTAGTACCCCTATTTCTTATTGGATTATTAAAAAACAACATTTATAATGAATTTTAATTAGTTCTTTTGGATTTTTTTCAATGCTTAATCCGATCGATTCGGTTGATTTTCGATCCGGATCGCCGATTCACCGATCCATATGGATTATTGAGGTGCCCGATCCGAGACACCGATCCGTTTTTTAAACCTATACTTTTAAATAATTGTTTAAAGATACGATAGAAGTTAAAAAAAGTTATCTAAATTTCAAAATATAACCAAAGGTCGTGTCTTTGGTAGGAGGACATGCGCAAAGAAGTTTAAATACCCGTCTTCGTGCTGCATAGACGATCATAGCTCCTAGGGTTACACTGTACTATCGATGGATTAGTAGGTGATGCTGTGAATATCGTCCGTGCACTTTTGAATCGGTGATATGTGGTTTTTCTTGCCAGGATCGTTGGTGAAATAAGTTGAAATATATTTTTCCCCTAAGATGTTCCCATGGATTAGTAAGTGATGCTGTGAATATCGATCGTTTGAAACTGAAACTTAATCTATTTTTTTCAAAATTAAATAAAAATGCAATCAACAAGACTTGTAAGCCATTATCTAGACCGTCCATTTTCAAGATTTTTGTGTTGGCTCTGTTTGATTTGAACCATTTTTGCAGTTTAAAATTTTATAATTAGAAATAAATATAAATTCTCATACCATTCTAAGAACTTTCGACAACAAAATTGCATCGCATGACTTTGGTAGTGTACCTTAATTTTATTGTTTAAGGTCACAACCTTATTCAAACCACACCCGATATATCAGTAGTTGAGTGAATAATGATAGAGGGAGGGTGTTTACTTCATTTCTCATTCAAAATTATATGATGTGGATCAAACAGTTAGCAAAGCTTGGTCAAAATGTGACTTTTCTGGAAGGGTGCAGTTTATATAGAGCCTAGGCTTTAAACAATCAAATTAGAGCCTACCTTCAAACAGTGTGAGAAATGTGGTTTTAATAATGAAATTTTTTGTAATAGCCTTAAAATATATTTTTATATTTATTTATAAAATTTAAAGATTCAAAAATAGTGTAGATCGACAAATCTATAAAAACTTGAAAATCTTAAAAATTGACAGTCCAAAAATGTGTTACAAAATACACTATTTTCAAAACTTGAAATCCATTTTTTTCTCATGTCAATGCATCTTGATGTCGAGATGATCGATTTGAAGATATTTGAGCATCAAAACAACCTCTTCTATTGAATATTTTGGGGTAGGCTCAAATATGATTGTTTAGAGCCTCAGCTTTATAGAAACTGTTCCGTTTATGAAATGATCTGATTTCTCATATAAGTAGTAAAAGGTTCAATTTTCAAAACTACTTCAAAAAAACAAAAAGAAAATTCTAAAAAATGAAAGTTCATAATATTTGATCATCTTTAAAGAAAACTTTATAATAACTCTTAAACATTGCCTTAAATTCATTCTCCTTGAGCATCAAAAAGGTACTAATATTGTTCTCTTAATCGATTATTTACATTGTTATTACTTTTTCCTTTCTTTTTTCTTTTTTTCTTTTTTTCTTTTTTAACTTTTCTTGATAATTAATACAATTAACCTTGCACCCAATGTCCCTACAGTCGCATCACATGTTTTTTTAAGCTTGGTTTTTCAGTCAAGGGAAAAGTTTATATAAGGTTGACGCCTTAAATTGTTGAATTGAGGTAGATTTCAAAAATCCATCGGAAAAGACTATTTTGGCATTGGGAAACCATCTAATTGATGATCTTAATATCGAGATGTATGGATATGAAAAAAATAAGCTTTCAAGTCTCAAAAATAATACATCTTGCAATAAAACATATGGACAGTCTATTTTCAAACTTTTCATGAATTTATAGATCTGACTGATTTGAACGATATTTGGAGTTTAAAATTTTATAATTAGAGATGAAAATAGGGTTTCGACACCAAAACTACATCTTATGACAAAGCTTAGAGGTGTGCCTTACTTTTGATCGTTTAAAGTTGCATCCTTAGGCAAACCTCACCCTCTGGTCAAATTTGAATCAATTACGCTCTGTCACTGAGAAGTTTTTGACAATAATTTAAACGGACAGCAATTTGGATTAACAGTCCAATGCTTTAATCATTGTTAGGTGTAGTTCTTAAGGGGTTGGGCCAACCCGTAGTCTTTCGGCCCTGGCCCAATTTTGGGCAGTTTCAGGCCTCATTTTTAAGGCTCAAGTGCCGGACCTGGTAGGCCCAATGTATTTTTGGGCTGGTCCCAGCCTAGCCCAAACCAAGACTAAGACTATCCCAAAAACATTTACGTGCTTTTTTTTAAAAAAAATCACGTGTTTGCATGAGGCTTGGACCAGCCCGGCTAGATTTCTTTTGGACTAGGCCCAACATTTAATTTTTGGGCCCAAGCCTATCTTGCATGGTTGTGAGGCAGGCCAGCCCGGTTAATAGCCCCACCCTTAAAATACCTGAACCACCATTTGACCCATGCAAATAAATGTCTCATTTTCTATCTATAATGAAAGTGATCACAATTTTTCAATTTAAATACACGATCCCAAAATCATCGTCCTACCACACTTTAGTTACATATTAAAATAGTTAAAAGGTTTGACCTGTTGGGTGAGTCTTGTAATAAGCATTTTGATATAATGGAACATAAACTCAATATGAGTGTGGTCCTTCATAGACCATACTAAGTAAATAATATTATTGATACCGTACCGAGCTTTACGAACTAGGTCAGTCGGTTGGAAAAAACCTATGTTACTCGGGTATAGAAAATTATCGAGGTCGGAGTATATCCGAATGAGTGAGACGACGGACTGTGTAGCCCTTTTGTGTGACAGTGGCCTTCAGAGACGAGGGTCAAACTCTCATCCGCGTACCATCACACAACATACATATATGAGAGTCGTTTTGGGAAAGCCAACCACTTTTTAGGGTGAAGCTTATGCATGTGCAAGAGATGCCCCTATGCGTCATATGAGCTGTGATCGTATCAGGTATGGGTGATATTGGTATGTCTGTATGGGAGAACCTGAAATCCACAAACTAGGATTACGACCCCTTGTCCATTGACTAGACTTTGGTGACCCACTAATGAGCCCTTGCATAGACTGTGGGTTATAGGCAACACTGGGTCAGTTTGAGAAAGCAAGTATGAATCGTAGTCCACAATTAAAGGTGGAGTGCCCCAGTATTTATTTATTTAGTTCCTAGATCATATGGATTATTTTCCCATCAAATGAATTTAATTATGTTGGTTTTAATGATATATGATTTTTTTAGAATTGTTATTTGAATTTTTCTATATCTCTTGGTATTTAATTATTAAATTTAGATTTATAAAAATATAGATATTGATTTTAGATTGATTTAATTATTTAAATTGAGTTTTATGAATTTTTAAAAATCATATAATATTTTAATTAATTTGATTATTTCATGGGAGACTCAATAACCTATATGGGCCCACCATTGCAATGTGGGAGGGACCCATGAGTGCCACCTAGCGTGGCTCGACCCACTCCAAGGATTGACCTTATTTTTTTGGATCAAGCTTTGGCTTTAAAAAAAAGCTTTGTGATGTTTTAGAAAGCATTTGCCTTGAGGAAGCTTTAAATGGATTTTTGAAAAACATGTGGAGGCTTGTGCATAGTTTTGATGAGCACAATATTATGATGGAAATTATTTTATTTAATTTCTGGGAAAACGGTTTAGGAATGGGAGATAAAAGTTTTAGCACCTTCCATATGATGTTGATGGTCTATCCATGAAATAGATAACTCAAATCTCCCAACCCACAAATCACCAAAGATCAATGGTGCATATTCAATCTCACAAAAAGATTCAAGCTATGGAAAACCCAAAGAAACTCTGATCTTATTTTTGCACTATAAAAAGAAGACCCATGCCCAATCTATATACCAAAATATCTATCTTCTCTCTCTAAATATGTTCTCTCTCTTATTGGTAAGAATAGGGGGCTCGCCTCAACCGTAGGAGCTCTCTCTCTATAGAATTTTGGTAAGGGGCATGCCACCTCACTTAGATCATCTCTCTCTAAGTAGATCTAAGGGCACGCCCCACCTAGATGGTATTATCTCTCTATGGATCCTAAGGGTCGGGTAGTAGTAAGTAGTTGTTATCTCTCTTAAACTAGGCTTTATGGATTATATCTAAGTTTAAGATTTGTGATCAAGAGGAGTTCATAGTTCCATTGGAGAGTTTGACCTAAACTTGTTTTCCCGGTTGAGATTGAAGGTTAATCATGGATCTCGCGCTATCGAATGGTGGTGACTCGGTGTGGGGCGTAATAAGCCCGATTGAGGTAATCTCCGGCACTCTTTTTTTTTTTTTTATCATATATAATTATGGTGTCTTACATTACAAAGCATAAGAATTGTGGTTGTTTTCTTTGTTTAAAAAAAATTGATTTAGTGACATCAAGATTTTTAAAATATTAGATTTGTTAAGTTTTATTTTTTTTGAAACAAGCGGTTATTGTAATAAGATTACTTGTAAATGATCTATTTCGAAAGAAAAAAAAATGGGTGAACAAAAAGTATATATATATATATATATATATATATATATATATATATATATATATATACCCGGAAAGATAACATTAGTCTTCTTTTTGTCAAAAAAAAGTTAATATTAGTCTTTTCTCAGTTGAAAGCAAAAATGAGTTTGGCTAGAACCAGTCAAAACTAATGCTTGATTGGTTTAAGGTAGTCAGACCAGCCCATTAGGCACAAAATGCGGACTCAAAGACTTACAGACCCACCCCTTTGGTGGCCTTGAGATTAGTGGGTTAGGAATAATACTCTCTTTGCACTACAATTAATGGCGTTCTAGTTTGGCCTGCCACTGCTCAAGGGCACCCTTTCGTGCCTGCAAACTCCTCCTATAAGCAAAACGATTCCGATAGCAAGGATTTTCTGATTGTCTTCAAATTAAAAAAAAAATACTTTGGCCGGTATTAACAAAAGAGAAAGATATTATCAGATACCTATGAATGAAGCTGTGAGCTGAGCACTTATTCGCATAGATACCCTTACTGGTAAATAACCACAAGGCTGGCACCAGTAAACGTCGAGCGGCCTGGCTTAGCCCGGATGAACCCAACTTATAAAAACTAGGACCTGGGAGCAAAATATGACCCAAGGGTCAGGCCTCAGGCTCAACTTGGGCCAGCCCAGCCAGTTTGCCAAGATTTCCGAACAACGTCTTAGTGGCTAAGTCACGCTCTCAATGCCACTGCTTGCTCACACTCAAATTTTGAACATCTCGGTCACCAAACTGATTCGGGGTGGGTTCAAAAGTTCATGATTTTACCAAGAACTGGTGCAATTGTCTGTTAATGATATACAGTCACCAACCATGTTTGCTGGTCTTATCTCTCTCAACTACTCTCTTATTTAGCTTCTTTGACAGATCCATATACATAAGCAACAGAAAGTACTTTCCAAGAAGGAAAAGATAAAGCAAGAACCAAACACATGAAACACAGAAACAAGAGAGGGAATACCAAAACCATACAGAACATTTCTAAAACCCTGTCCCAATTCCTTCCTTTTCAGCCCCCTGCTTTCCCTACAAACAACCGCCCCAACCTCCTCTCAATGGAACCAGGAGTGGGAAAACCCTTGGTTTCCTCCACATTTTCTACCACCCCACCATATCTTCTCTTATAGTCCTCATAGGCCGGCACCACAAGCTTCACAATAGACCCCTTAATTTGCTCCCTCAGGTCTACATCTGGGACATTGTACCCATACTTCTTATGCCTCTCATAACATATTTCAAAGCTCTTTAAAAAGGCCTTCAAATTCTCTCTCATTAGAGCCTCAATTTCTCCCTTGTCATTGTAGTTTTCCTCTTTCAACTCCTCTCCTTCTAAATAAGCCACTGCTGACCCCCATGCATTCTCTTGATAGGAGTAAGCAGCCATCTCAGCTGCTGCCTTGAACTTCTCTCTGAGCCATGGCTCACCCAAAAGCCTCCCCAACTCTGTGTTTCTAGCCCTCATGTATACATACCAATGCGCGTTCATCGAGAAAATCCACGACAGAATCCGGTCTCTGTAAGAGGATTTCTTTCCATCAATGTACCTCTTCATTGCCTCCATAACATTCATGATTGCATCTTTTAACAGAGATTCTTCAGTGGCAGGCTTCGATAGGACACCCGATTTCCAAATTTGCTCTGTTTTGAGTGCCTTTGCCATGGCCGAGCTATAACCTTCGCTCGTTAAAGTTTTTAGGTAATTTACAGAGTAACGTATGAGTTTTGTGACTGCTCCATCGGAAGGAGGCACCCCGTCTTGTAGACCTTCAACGTGGAGGCCGAACTCATAAAACACTTTGCAGGAAGCATGGACAAGAAGTTTTTGCAGTTCCCTAAGTCTTGCACATATATCAATCCCTGCTTCTCCTTCAAATATATCAGCCACTTCCGGCTTGAGCCTCTCTGTTGACTCATACATGTCAAGAAGCTTGAAGAGTTTTTGTGGTTCCTTGCTGCTCCTCGCTACCCCTTCTCCAAACCTAAAGAAGACAGCCATGATCTTATCAGCGATCTTCACGAAGCACTCAGGCCACATAGAGCCCTCCATTATGTTATTGAATACTTGTTGACATAGCTTCTTCTCTGACTCAAACACTGTTTTAAGAGCAAGCTCGAAATGTTGAATCCATAGAGAAATTGCGGTTTCGAGCTTCTTCCAAGCCATTAAGTCAATATCTTCCGGTGCATACGTCTTGAGATAATCTGGGTTCAATTGCATCAAGGCTTTTGCCGCTCTCTTATAACGGATCTTCACATAGATGTCGATGCAGATGTCCAGGCAATCGTTAACGGAGAGTGTCTCGGTAATTCTTCTCAATACTTCGACTTGCAATTCTGACCCCAAATCCTTCCTATCCTGGTCTCCTTCTTCTGTGATTTTGAGCTTCAATTGATCCAGAATTTTCTCATAGTCATATTGCAAACTCAAAAGTGTCTCATCAAGTAACCCATCATAATTCATGGTGTCAATTTCATTCTCATACACAGCCTTAAGTGTCTCTAGAGCATCCTTGAGGCGATTGATGCGATAATTATCAGTGGCTCTTGTCCTACTGAGGAACTCAACAACCTCTTGTAGCCGTTGGATTGCCGGCTCACAATCTGTGGTGAGCAATTGAAGCGTATAATGCAATTCATCGATGATTTGTAACAATTGCAATATTTGATTGAGGTGATCATCTGAGACTGGGTTCGAGGGGTTGGCTGATTTCAAGACAGGATCAACGGTAGAACTGGGATTTGGGTTTGGGGTCTTTGACAACTTGGTTTGGAGATTCTCGGCAATCCGAAAGGTTTCGAGGACCTTTGTGGCTGGAGAGATGGCTCGATCAATGCGAGTGTCCAAGGCTTTGGTGGCCATTGCAATGGACTGTAAAGGGGCAATGACCCTTCTTGTTGTAGAGATGGTTTGTGTTATGGTAGTCAAACGCATCTCCATTTTGGTTAAGCTCAAATCCATGGAATTTGAGGCTTGGAGAATATCAAGAAGGTCGGATTTTGCACGAAATAGCTTCAAAGACATGGGGTCTTCATCATATGGCTCCATCACTCTTAAGTATGAAGAAATATGGTGGAAATTCTGTGTTTTATTTATGCTCACAAACTTTTCAAACCACTGAAACTCTTGACGAAATTATGCAAAAATGGAAAATCATGGAAAATGAAGTTTGGTGTTTGTTGTGAAATACTATGGGGCAAAAACCAAGAGATCCTTTATTCAAAATATTATATAATGTTGTAAAAATCTGTGAAAAACTCAAGAAAAAAAGGGTATTAGCTACTCTTTAGACACAGAGAGAGAGAGAGAGAGAGTTTGAAACCCTAATTACCATTGTATTATGTGCTCATCACAACTACACCTGGATTATCTGCAACCTGTCATAGAATTTTGAGAGAAAAACTAGCAAAAATTTAGCTTAACACTTAATCAAAAATCAAAACCAGCGTACATAACCATTCGTTTACACCATAAGTAACAAATTTCTCTCTCGTTCATTTCATTGCATTGGATAATTAAATGCGTGGCTTTGGTTTTCACGGAAATAAAAATAAAAATAGAAAAAGAATAATGACAAAGGGGAATATGAAGAATAGCTGTGTTTATGAAGGATGAAATAGAAAAAGAATAATGACAAAGGGGAATATGAAGAATAGCTGTGTTTATGGAGGATGAAGACAATAGGAAAATACCAAGATGAAAGACGTTACAAAAACAAAAGGCTTTCTAATATTAAACTAACTTAATAGAGGGAGGACGATGTTTTTTTTGTTTGAAGTGTGAGGCCAGTATAAGGTGCTAGGAGTGGCAGTGGAGACTCGGACCGACCTGGGACCCGAGGAGTAGGCATGTTCCAGGTCTGGGTACACATCCAAAAATTGGACCCGGTGGGTCGCGTTTGGGTCTAAATCTTGGACTCAAACACTATGGTCCGGGTCTAATAATATTTTTTGGGTCCCAATATATGAAAGAAAATGGTTTGATAGGGCTGCAACCCTATCAAAAAAAGCAAAGCCTCACCTTATAATTAGTCAAAAATTGCAATTCAAGTGTTGGAAAACATCTAAATCGATCATCTCAGCTTGAACATGATGGTTGTGAAAAAAATTAGGATTTCAAATTCTAAAAATAATGTCTTTCAAGCAACAAATCATCGAGATGGTCCATTTTTTCATAAAAACAAGTGTTCACAAATCCACAAGATTTATACCCTTTTTTAGTTTCAAATTTTATTGTCGGTATTGGAAAGTGATTTTAAAGTCATCATAGAGATTTCTAAGGCCGAAAGTACTATCCAGATGAGGATTTTGAGGTGAGGCTTTATTTAGTTTTCATAAAGAGTAGGCCACATAGAAATTTCATCCACATATGAAATATATTTAAATATAGTTAAAGGGTACGGTTTCTATAAGGTTGCAACCTTAAACAATCCAATTAAGGCGCACCTCCAAATTTTATCATAACATGTAATTTTGTTGTAAAAAAATCTTAAGATTATCTTAAAATCTATTTTCATATCTAATTAGAAAATTTTAACTCCAAAAATAGTTAAAATCAAGGAGATCTATAAACATATGAAAATTTTGAAAATGGATGGCCTAGATAATGTGTTGCAAGATGCACTATTTCTGAGACTCAATTTTATTTTATTTTTTATATTCATACATCTCGATGTCGAGATGATCAAATAGAGTGTTTTTCAACATTAAAACAACCTTTCCGGTAGATTTTTTGAGTTGTATTATAATTCTACATTTTAAGGTTGGAACCTTATATAAACTTTTCCCATAGTTAAATACATAGCTATTTTAATTTTGGGAAAAGTTTATATGGAGCCGAGGCTCTAAACAATCAAATAAGAGCCTATCTCAAAATTTTCACTAGAAGAGGTTGTTTTGATTCCCAAATATCCTCAAATTGATCATCTCGACATGAAGATACATGGACACGAGAGAAAATTGGATTTCAAGTTTTCGAAATAATGTATTTTGTAACGCATTTTTGGACCGTCAATTTTCAAAAATTTCAAGTTCTCACAGATCTGTCGATCTACACTATCTTGAAGCATTAAACTTTCTTTATTTATAAAATAAGCTTGAAAATACACTTTAAGGCTATCACATAGATTTCCGGTATTGAAACCACATTTCTCGAAACTATTTGAAGGTAGGCTCTAATTTGATGGTTTAGAACCTAGGCTCTATGCAAACCGCACCCTATAATTTTTGGGTCGGGTCTAGGTCCTACACTATATTTTTTGGTCCAGATCCCTTATCATTTTCTCTGGTTTGTATCCGGGTCCGACCCGACCCGTCCCGTTGCCACCCTCATAGCGCAAAGTGAACTTCAAAAACTTTGTGGGAAGACATAGTTCTGGTGATGAGAGACCTGGCTGTTGGCCTTTACTTGCGAAATATAGGTCCAGGAAAGTCAGGCTCAAAAGTCATCCAAACCGTTCGGCCAATGAGCATGCGATATGGGTCGAAGCAGATTAGAGTCCTAACCGCCTGCCTATGAGTATGGGATATGGGTTTGGGCAAGTTAGGCTAAAAAAGAGTCTTGACCACCGGCCTATGAACCCTTTGTGATGAATGAATCATTTGAATGATCAAAGACCTTGACCTCAGGAGAAGAAGTTGCCGCCATATGTTTAATGGGGTACTAAACCTACGCATGTTTTCGTGTAATTCATTTGGTGCATGGACTTCTTCGAATTGATGCTTACTGCCGTTCGCTAATGCACTCGGTCTGGGAGGATTTGCAGCCATGCGAGAGCTTATCCCTCGCATCCACGGGAACATCGATTTGTCGCTGCTTCTCGCGATAAGTCAGAGCGACTTGAAGGGGGGGACTGCTGCCCATTGCAACATTCACTTCCCTTCGAATCAACTTTCTCCAGCGACGTGTTTAGATTGTGCGAAAATACGCCCAATTGATGGTGCTGGAAATGCACATCGCACCGTGATAGTTCTTACCAAGAAGGATAAAGGCAGCCATATGGTAGCCCTTACCAAGAAGGATAACGCCAAGGCAGCCATATTTGTAGCCCTTTTTGATGACCTATGTAAAAACACAGAGGACTGATTGTCAATCAAAGTAAAGAGAGAGAGAGACTATCGTGAAGCTCAATTCTAGAGAGAGAAAATGCTGTTTTCCCTAGACTCTAGGTGAACCCCTCCCCAGTGGAGTCGCTATAGATTTGGTCCCTCCAGAAGTGTGCTAGTAGGAAATGCTTAAGTTACTATGATTCGAAGTTAGAAAAACAACTAGAGAACGAACACAAACGGGGCCAAATTCTCCCTTATGTTTCATATCATGAAAACAATAGTATTTTTTACATATATACCGGCTGCATGAGGAGTTCCAAGGACTTACAATCCCTGTTAAAAATTACATCAACCTGCAATGCAAGGTCTTTGTATCAACAACTTTTCTCTCTCTTTATCAGATTTCTTTACTACAGATTAGATAATGGTAATATCATAGGCCTATCTCTTGACCGATGGTGAATGAGTAGTCACCTCTCTTGTCTCTCTATCTCTTTATCACGCACAAAAATGTGGATGGGGAGTGTACTAATTTTGTCCTCTCCTTCTGCCTTTCTCTCGTTGAGAAGTGGAGTTTATATAAACTTCATGAAATGATAAGGATGAATATCAATCAAGCTTGTCCAAATCTTTGATCATTATACCTATAACTCACAAGTTGGTTCAAAATGATAAACATACATCTTTGTTTGAATTTGCAAATGCTTCCAGGTAGCTTTGATGATAATTATGTCCTTGTTTAGACTTGATCTTGTCCGATATTTGAATTTGAGTGCGCAACTGCTAAGATTCATCGTGATATTGCATGAGAAAACCAAAGAAATTGGTTATTCCTTACCCGTCATAAGGTCAGTCTACATAACAAAATTGACATGTCTATATTATCTTCTGCCTCTTTCTGATGACGAATCCATTTACCATGAAATTTGGAGTGACGTTAGAGGGCTCAAAGGCAAACACAATGGTTCAAGCCTCACTTCAAATGGATCAAGAAATAGAGAGATATGGCTCATCCAATTGAACCCATTTTTTCTGCAAATTACACCAAGATATATAAGGATTATGGGTATAACCGATTTCACCACAGGGACTTATTGAATACAAATGATGGGTTAGGCCATCTCCAAATGACTTGAAACTTTGGACGAGGGATATAACACCTCAAATATGATTTTTCAAGATTTTCGGATCAATCCCCAAAATATCAAGTTTGGTGTTACCAATCAAGGCATATCTTGACCGCCGATGAATACGAATAACGGGTTAATACAACTCTGAATGATGTGAAACTTCAATATGATGATATAATGCCTCAAATATTATTTTTCAAGACTTTTAGATAAATCCCCGAAATATCAAGTTTGGAGTTGTCAGTCAATGCATATCTTGACTGCCGGTGAATAGGGCTAATAGACTAAATGATGCCCAACTTGCATGATTTTTGGAGTAGAGATATATGAGGCCTCATTGAATATATTTTTAAGGATATACATCATTGTGATATCATATGGTGAGGTTTCCTTATGCTCCCTTTGACAAAACACTCCTTTGTTGGCAAACGACGGATTCAAAAGACATATCGTACTGCATCAAAGTCTTTCGATATCATGTGGAGAGGTGTATTATGATATCGGGATTGTATGTATCCCAGAGCTTGTCTCAAACTAAGATGGCTTGATGATCTCTTATAATCAATCATTAGCCAAAATGCACATATGTGACCGACGAAGGATGTGAAAGTGTCTCGTACCTTTTTTAAACTCTTTTAATATCATGTGGAGAGACATATCATGTATATGTATTCCAGATTCTATCTCAAATTAATATGGTTTGATTACTACCCAAGATATATGAGTTGATCGACGACCAGGACTCTTAAGGCATATTGGGGTCTTTATATGACGAGTCCCAGACATATCATACTCCATATATCACATCAAGAGCAAATCTTTGCAAATATCTTCAAGAACCATATCCATTGGTTTGCTTAGTTATCCACCATCTGCCAAGATATTAATCTGGTGTCCGTTCAACACTTATCTCATGGTCACACCCTCAGGCTCATCAATGCATCCCTCAAAGTGTATTCAGCCTTGTATGATGACTAAAAATATTCCCAACACTATGGTGCCTCCTTTAGATTGAGAGGTTGGTTTCTCGTAGAAAAGTGATTCCCATGGAGATTTTAGGTGGTTCCCCTTTTAATGAGAGAAAATCTCGATTGATATCAATGGTATCTTCCAAGACAGTGGTTTAGTTGTAGAATAAAATTGAGATATCAATGGCGGTGCCGGTCGCGAGAGCAGGTCTAAAATGCTTTGCTCGACTGGGTTTTATTGAGGGTTAACTATATAACTTTATGTCCCTAAATATATGATGCAACTTTTATTGGTATAGTGAATTTTAGTCTGTCATGCTCGTAAATGTAGCCCTTTTGGGTGAACCACATAAATCTTTGTGTTCTCGTGATATGTATATTTTATGATTTATTTAATGTATTATGACTAATACTCTCGCCCAATGGTTTAAAAAGAGGATCGGTGACCTGGATCGGGCACCTCAAAAACCGATCCGGATCGGTGAATCGGCGATTTGGATCGGGGAATCGACTGAATCGGTCGGATTAAAGCTTCAAAAAAATCCAAAAAAATTATTAAAATTTATTATAAATGTTTTTTTTAGGAATCCAATAAAAAATGAGGGTACTACATTATTAACTTTCATTTTTTTTTATTAATTTGTAAATATTGAGATGTTCTTTTCCTGTATAAACTTATTTTAGCTATTAAATTTGCATCACATAAAAGAAAAATCATAGAATTATCATGGATAAAATATATAATTATATATGGACTATTATAAAGAGTAGACTAATCAATGAAAGAATGGCCATTAAAATCTCGTTTTGGCGAAAAATCCTAACCCGCTAAAAAAACCCAAACTATTACAGTCTAACTAACTATAATCCAAAATTATTACAACCTCACTAATTATAATATTATATACTGAAATTATAATTATTAGTTTACATTTTATAATTATTTTATTAGACAAATAATAACAAATTAAAAATATTTTATAATATTATCTAATTTAAAATGTATTATTGACAAATGTAAGAAAAATAGTACATTACATGATTTATAATGTAAAAATTCATAAATAAAATAAAAGATTTGGTTATCAATATAAAAATTAATAAAATACGTACAAATTTTGGAAATAACACTTCAATTTTTTAAAAATTTATTTTTTTAGGTTTCTATAATAAATTTAGTAAAAGAGATTGTTAGTAGAAAGATGGAGATTTCAAATAGAATAAACTTTTTATTTTTATTTTTTTTATACCTTTCATATTATTTACAAAAATAATTATACCACTATATACAACAAAAATTAACTATTATATAAAAAATTAATTTTTTTATTTTTCATTTTTTTATGTCTTTTATATTATTTACAAAAATATTTATATTTATACCAACCACTATATACACAACAAAAATATTTATATTTATACCAACCACTATATATACAGCAAAAATGCAACACATGCCCAAGGGGATTCGAATACAACAAAAATATTTATATTTATACCAACCACTATATACACAACAAAAATACAACACATGCCCAAGGGGATTCGAATGCAACACATGCCCAAGGGGATTCGACCTTGGGACCTCAAGTAAAAAATTCAAAGTCATAACCATCAAGCCATCTAACTACATATGATTATAAATTGTTGATTAATAGGCTATATGTACATTTCGTTTTCATTTAATGATGTTTGAGAATTATCTCACATCAAAAGATGGTATTCAATTTGGTATATAAATACCTATGCAATATGAATTATAAGATGTGTGCAAAATATTAGGGCAACCTCACACGTGCATTTGGATACACGTGTGCACGCGTGAGTGTGCATGAGGCACGCTCGCACGTGTGCTTGGACACACGTGTGCACGCGTGAGTGCGTGGGGTACCCTCATACGTGCGCTTGGACACACGTGTGCACGTGTGAGTGTGCGTGGGGCATGCTCGAACATGCGCTTGGACACACGTGTGCACGTGTGAGTGTGTGTGGGGCATGCTCGCACATGCGCTCGAACACATGGCACGCTTGGATACACGTGTGCACGCGTAAGTGTGCGTGGGGCACGCTCGCACGTGTGCTTGGACACACGTGTGCACGCGTGAGTGCGTGGGGCACATGTGTGCACGTGTGAGTGTGCGTGGGGCACGCTCGAATGTGCGCTTGGACACACGTGTGCACATGTGAGTGTGTGTGGGGCATGCTCGCACATGCGCTTGGACACACATGTGTACGTGTGAGTGTGTGTGAGGCACGCTCGCACGTGTGCTCGAACACACGTGTACGCGTGTGATTGTGAGTGGGGTACGCTCGCACGTGTGTATCATGCGTTATGTGTGTGAACCGGGCTGAGCCAGATAGAATCGGATGGGGACCGGCGGTTCCACTCTAGAACCGGGCGGTTCCTAGTTTTTGGTTAGAACCGGCACGGGCACATGTGTTTCCGAGTCGAATCGAGCGAGTCCGGTTCGACTCGTCTTTTTTTAAAACACTGCTCTCGCCTATTTTGTTTCAAGCTGAATAAGGACACGTTCTTAGTGGGATCCAACTTTTGGGATTCCTATTTCCGTATTTAAGAGAGTTATTAAATCCTAACAAGTGGTATCAGAGTGCATGGTTCGATACATGGCTAGTGTTTGTGCACTCGGTTGAAAAAAAACACATGGAAAAGTATGCGACTCTTTTATTTGAGGTGGAGAAATATGATGGCAAGCACAAACTTTCCAATTAAATGTTGGCATGGTACGGGGGTGATTTTGATATCAAGGTGGAAATTATTGGATATGATATCCAACACCACCCAACAAAAAAAAATCTCATATTATGTGGGATCGAGATTGATATTGATAAGTTTCCTAAATAAAATAGAAATCCAAAAAGATTAGGACTCTTAAATATATCTCTTGGTTTATTAGATATATGTAACATCTATGGGAAGCTTTTTATTTAGTCTAAATTCCTAATATTATATATATGGAATGAAATATGAAAGAATAAGTGTGCCATATTTGGATCACTATATAGGAAATATCTCTTCCTATAAAGAGAGAGAGGTATGGGCCTCATAGGCATGAGGGGTGGTCTCTCCCTAGAGAGAAGAGAGCTTCATATAAAAAGAAACACTATTATAGTGAGATTTGGGCAGTTTTTCCTTTTAGTTACATAAAGTCTTCATTGCTCTCAACAGTTTCTTCTCAAACAGTAGTTTGGCTGTGGAATAGAGATAAGAGCGAGCATATGTTTTGTGACTTATTTCTTGTATTATGGTTCGTACTCTCGCCTCTTTCATTTTTAATTGGATAAGTACATGTTCCGATCCAACTTTTAGGATTCCTGTTTCTACATCTAAAAAGGCTATTAACTCCTAACATAAATTTCTTGGGAGTTGGCATCAAAGTTAAGCTACACATCCTGCAAGTTGGCGAATCTATCGACTAGTCCGGGTGGCTTTGGGGAGGCTTGATTTTACGATCTCTCCTAGATTGATTTAAATGATATGGACATGAATTCATCCCTAAGTCCCTGACTAAAGCCCATTAAAGAAAGCATCCATGATCTTAGGTTTGACGTATTGCGGGTTGGTTGAGAGAGAGACTTTGTTCTTTTTACCTCTAGTCTAAAAGCAGCTTCGCCTAGTGTAGCCAATGCGAAGCAAGCCTGCTCTGATCTGGAAGCAGGAAACTTTCCTGTTGTTTCCAATTCGACCTTGCTAGTGGAGTGCATAAGCACAGAGCGAACCAGCTGTGAACCGCCAGCCCCTTCAATCCACAATTGAAGGGGAGGAGCTGCATGTCTACTCGCAAATGTTCGTTGAAGAAATGGCATATGCAAGCTTATTGAGAAAGAGCAAAAAGGGAGGAGCTATCAGAATTAGTAAAGCCCAATGTAAGAAAAATCAGGTGGCCCGGTTAATCGGAATCGACCGCTTTTGGTGAACCGGCTATGTATTTTTAAAAAGATTAAAAAATATATATATAACCCCAAAAACATAGGACATTTTATTTGTAATGTTTTTTTTAATGTTTTTTTTTCATTTTGACGAAGATTATAAATTGTTTTGGCTATTAAAACCTTTTTACATTTTTCTATCTTTTTTTAAAAAAATCAAAAATATCCTGATCATTCTTTAAAGGGTGTGGTTTCCATAAGGTTGCAACCTTGAACAATCCAATTAAGGCACACCTTTCAAATTTTATCGTAAGATATAACTTTGATGTAAAATATACTTAAGATTATCTCAAAATCTATTTTCATATCTAACTATAAAATTTTAAACCCCAAAAATGGTTAAAATCAAGTACATCTATAAACATATGAAAATCTTGAAAATGGGCGGTCTAGATAATGTGTTGTAAGATGCACTATTTATGCGACTCAAAATCCTTTTTTTCTTCTTAGTCAGACATCTCGATGACGAGATGATCAATTAGAGGGTTTTTCAACATTAAAACAATGTTTTCAAATAGATTTTTGAGGTGCATCCATAGTTCTACATTTTAAGGTTGCAACCTTATATTTTTTTTTTTCTTCTTTAAAATGTGTTATTTGTATAGAGCGAGGCTCTAAACAATCAAAGCAAAGCGCACCTTCAAATAGTATCGAGAAATGTAGTTTCAGTACTGAAAATCTTTGTGATAACCTTAAAGTATATTTTCATCTTTAATTATAAAATTTAAATCTTAAAAAATGTGTAGATCAAGTAGATCTATGAAAACTTGAAAATCTTGAAAATTGACGATCCAAAAATGTGTTACAAGATGTACTATTTTCAAAACTTGAAATCTATTTTTTTCTCATGTCCATGCATCATGATGTCGAGATGATCAATTTGAGGATATTTGGGCATCAAAACAACCTCTTCTAGTGAAATTTTTGAGGAGGGCTCTAATTTGATTGTTTAGAGTCTCAGCTCTATATAAATTTTTTTCTATCTTTAAAATCCACTTTTTAAATTAATTTTGAACTTCATTTGGATGTGTTTTGTTTAATCCTATTTTAAATATATTTTTTATATTTTATTAAAAAATATTTTTTGACCACCATCCCCATGTCCGATTAACTCTTCCGGTTCAATTTTCCTACACTGGTAAAGCCTCACCGCATAACTCGTTGCAAGTTGCAATTCAAGCATTGACAAACCTTTATATCGATCATCTTGGCTTGAACATTATGTTTGTGAAAGAAATTAGGATTTAAAGCTCTAAAAATAATGTATATTGTAACAAATTATCTAGGCCAGCGATTTCGCCCTAAAAATAAGTGTGCATAGATCCGCAAGATTTGTACCATTTTTTTATTTTCAACTTTTATTGTTGGTGTTGGAAATTGATTTTAAAACAATCAGTAAGGTTTCATTTTGTTTTTATAGAGCCTAGACCTTATACAAACTTCATTTTTAAATAAAATAGGCAAAAGAATACAGGTCGGCTGCTTGCCTACTTATTCCATTCTTCAAAAGTATCATCCATTTAGAAAGATCATGGACATTATCGAATGATAATGCGGACACTAGATACTACTGGATACCATCTTAGATCCCCATTTCCAAAAATGTTTGTCCACAAATATTTTTAGCAAATTTTTTAACAAATAAAACGAATGAAATCAATCCATAACCAACCAAAAAAAATGATACATCTATTCACAATAATTAGATAATTTTCCTATGTATTGAATTATCATTTCAAATTCTTCCAACATTGTATGATTTCCTGAAAATTCAAAAATACATATTTAATTAGTTCTTTCTTTTCAGAGTCTTCTACCACTTGGAATCCAAATGAAGTTTCCCAAGTTTTCTTCACTTGGTTTGCAGCCGGTAGCAGCAACCGCTCAACACCAATGCCGGCCAAAAGCTAACAAAAGAGACAAAAAAATATATTAGCAAAACAATCCAAAAAAAGATCCAACAATATATCAACATTAAATGAGTTCCAAGCACAACTAGTAAAGAAAAAGCTCAAATACAATTATGAATACCTTCTCAAGACCATCAATGAGAAGATGGCACATGCCCTGTCTCCGGAACTTAACTGAAGTTCCAACTAAGGGAAGCTCTGCTATCTTCTCCCCATGGATCCTGCAATGAAGATTTGTCGATAAATGAATAACCTTAATAAAATAAATTAGCATGATTGTGGACTCAAATATTACTCACACGAGAAGATGATACAAATAGAACTGTGTATTTTCTCTAGAAAAATATAAAAAGGAAAAGAGATGAAACTCACCGAATTGTAGCTACCGATATCATCTCATCATCCTCATTTTCAAGTATGAGGGTGTAGAAACCCCCAAAGTCCAATCTTTTCAATTCAAATCTGGATACAAAAAATTCATTGAAATCCATGATAAGCTTTTAAAAATAACTTTGAGAAGGATATTAGGTCACAAAATATTCCTCAAATACAATAAATTTTATATTTTAATCCTTGAAAATAATTCGGACAATAAAACAAGTACAACTTGTTCTGATAAAGTGAATGAAATTGAGATTTACATTTTAATCAAAATGTGCACCAATTTGGCAAGAAATGGATCACAATGCATGAATATGGTCAAATCTCACTATAGATGTTGTGAATCATGCTGGAGTCTCTAAATGTGATTAACTCAGAAGTTTCTAGGACTCCTTGAGATTAAGGCATACATTTTATATTTTAAATTTGTTAAATGTTTCATTTCACTGTGAAGCATGAACAAACCTAACAACCAAATGCATACATGTGTTTCTAATTCTTCGTCTATTGGGATGAGAACTCCAAACTTCAAACAAACTAATGTAACTCAAGTAAAGTCATTAAGTGCATTCTTCTTTAAGGGCAGTAACCCCGTACTGGTCCTGCCTAAGCAAGGTGCCGGGAGGGGTGGGCAGGAAACGGTCCTAACCTTTGGCTTATGCACAAAGTGGCTGCTCTCAAGACTCGAATCCATGCTCTTGCACTGGCTACCCAAGCCTTTTACCGCCACAACAAGTGACGGCCCCTTAAGTGCATTCTTCTTTCTGATGTCTCAAAATCACCCAATGGACTAGCTCTGTTGTACCAACATTGGGCACCACGTACATCATGGATCTTACTGCATTAGAACTAAAACTTTTACGGTAGGTTTTGGTTTTTCACTCTCAAATAATATGTTGAGATCCTGAAACATACTAGAAACTAATTAGCATAAGGGTTACCTTACTCAACTAGGACTCCATCAGAAGCCCTTAGCCAATCAGTACTCTTTGGACTGATACATTACTCTTCTAGACTTACCCCTTTGAGGGGCTATTATTCAAAAAAGGGCTATTATTCAAAAATAGCCACTCAATCATGATTTCTTTTTGAATAATAGCCCCTTTGAGGTATTGCAATCTCCCTATGAAAGAAAAGCTAGTTATAACTAACTACTCCCGCTAAGACTTAGAGAACCAATTGAATCACAGGTCCTATTATGAGAAAATGGTGAGAGCCATAATATAAATCTATGGCTACTAAATGGTTAATATTTCCTTTTAGTTAACCCCGAAACCGAAAAATCATCAGATATTAAACTCCTAAGAAAATGAAATTCTAACTCAATACTAATGCGAAAAATCATCATATATTAAACTACTAAGAAAATAAAAATCTAACTCGATACTAAAGCTAGAGTATAAGCCACACATTGTTGCTATCTCTGTGAAGATGAACATAACCATAATTCTGGACCCAGCAATCCAGCTTGCAAAGCTAAAAACCCTTGTGATCTCAATCACAAGAGACATGAGATCACTTGACATGTACACAACATTGAACTCTTAGGGAGTGCAAACTCCACTTATATCAGTGAGATGTACTAAGAAAATCAAGCGTTGCACCTGTTTCCTCCACATGATCTCATGGAAATAATTTCTTATCGTTCATTATGTAACCTAAATACAAAATTATATCATATCATATCATATTACTTCTTCTTTTTTTATCCAGGTGTATGCAAAGAGCAACATGCTTGGTCACAAACTCAACATATGCAAGGGATACCACAACATGCGTCTAACATATAGAGATAATGGCTTCAAGGGTTAGGGTTTCAAGCACTGATTCCAAGGGCAACACAGAGTTGCCCAAGCTTGACACTCCAAGTTAAGTCGGAACACTTTGGGAGTAAATTTACCTCTCATTAAGACAGAAAGCAATATCTCCCTTAAAGAAAAATATAAACAAGTATAAGAGATAAAAATGATCATACACTCGTTTTAAATGTCAAAAATACCTTTAATCATAAGCATGTACAGAAATCTAGAAATATCTCTAATAGGTGAATCATATAGTTGTTTATTTCATGAATTGGGTTTACATAATGTAGATTTCATCAACTATTTTGTCTATGCAAATCTCAATCATGTGAACAGAGATAATCACCTTGGCATATAAAAGGAAAAGTATACAAAGAGACTATTCACTTCCAATACAAGTAGGTCACAATTACTCTCGTCTGTCGGATTTTAAATCGTGTGGTTGTGAGTATGTTATTGACTGGACTCAAAGTTAAAAAAAAATTCTCAAACTTTGTGCTACAACCCAAGCCATCCAATTTGACATCCAAATGCAGGTAGCAGTTGTGATCTCCTTGTATCAAAGATAAATGGTCTCCTAATATACAACGTCTATCTAAAACAATAATCTAAATAATAACGCTCCTACCCACTACAAGTTAGGCAAGGTTTCACCTCTATGTAATTTGATCCTTTTTCAATCCTCTTGGTTATCACTTTTTGGGCTCTAAAACTACCTTATTTTATCATAGACTATGTTAGGTAATAAAAATTTACAAGTGAAAATCTTTTCTACAAGCAAAATTGAGAAGTATCCCAAGCGACAATCAATCGTATCAGAAAAATTATGCAAGATTGCACTCATAGTGAATGCGATGATTTACTTGTTAACTAAAAACTTTATAGTATTATTCAATAGTAAAAAAAGGCTACCTATTATTGGAAAGGAGGTCCACAACAATATCTCTATTTGTCCAGGGTTCAATCACTGGAACGAAACACTCATGTAAGATATCATATGCAACACAAAGTTTGCAATGATATCCTGTCATCTCCTCAATCTCCGAGTTATTGCACGTCCTGCGATTTCTCCTACCTCTGAGAAGTGTCCAAGTTATGCCTGAAATCTTTGTTGGAATTCGTTTGCCTAGAAGGTCATTTAGGCATGTATGAATCTACAAATAACAAGAACAAGAACAAGAACCATAAAAAAATACCATATTTACCTACAATTGATTACATTTCAGTGGACAATTTCAAATGATGCAACTTAACTAAAAATAAATCATAAACACACCAAAACTTGTGGGTAAAGGCAGAAATAAATTCCAACTTATACTTAAGAAAGGCAATGCCTATTGTTCTGACAATAAGTAAATTCTATCTAGTAAGATATCTATGAATTCCTTTCACCCTACTAGGACGATATTGTCTCAGTTATTTGAGCTAGCCCTACACATCTCTAAGGTTCCATGTATTGGCACTTCAGATAGCTTCCGGATACAAAGAATAAAAGCCTAAAGATACTTTTGCTTTTAATAGCATGAACTGGATAATATATAATCCACATTACAAGAGCGGCGATGAAAAAGTTGCTGTATACCAGCCTACTAGTACAATAAAAATGTCAATACCCAAAATAGTCAGCTACATTATGAAATCAGCTATCGGATCAACTAGCATAAGACCTAATGAGCTAGAAAACTGAATTTGTGAAGGTGCATCCACCCTAACGACATTGATTGAGACCTGCCACTTAGCAATATCACCCTTAATACATGCAGCATGGGATAGGAGGATAGACATTGGACAAGGTCAAAGCAATAAAGAAATAGAAAGCAAGAAAAAGATAAAGAAAAGAATCTTTTTATATTATTCCCCTCCTATAAAGAAAAAAAGAGATGCAGTTCTACCTTTAATGAATGACAAAACTGGCATCTGTTGGTACAATCAATAGAAGCTCAAGTAGACTAAGTGAGGTAGGTAAAGGCCTTTTGCTATTAGAAGAAATATGTCTGATGAGGGTAGATATTGGAGGAGATGTGATGCAAATCGCGTCCAATATATTTATTTATTTAATTTTATTGTTGGGACAATATTCATATAGGGGCTAAAAAGGGATTTTTATTTTATTTAGGATGGATTTCCTAGTGTGTAGGATTCCATGACCCTATTGTGGTAGGATTATCTAATGTGTTGATTTTGCTTGATCTAGAGAGATTTATGTTGGATATGGATGGGGAGGTAGAGATTTTAAAAAAAGATTTTTATGGCAGATTTTCATGGGAGTAAAGATTTAAAGAAAGATTTTATGGGGGAGGGAGATTTACGAGATAAGGAAATGAGCTAGAGAGAGAAAATCCTAGGGGAGAGGGAGAAAGAGATTAACGTGGGGGAGAGAGAGAGATTGGTGTGGGAGAGAAGGAGTCTATTCTTTTGGGTTTTTTTATTCATTTTTAATTGACACGTATTTAAGGTGGAACTTTCCCCTTAGAAAAGATACTGGAATGTTTTTGTAGAGAATTTGTTTATGAATGAAGAAAGATAGCTTCTTCTTTTCCATGACTTGATTTACAATCATATTTCCCCACATTATTGTTTAATTTTTGCTTGTTTAAGATCGAAAGAAGGTCAGATTTAATTTCCCGGACTCCTTTTGCATCATTTGGTATCAGAACATGGTTTGAAAAGGGTTAGTGACTATGATGGACGGTTGCAGAGGTCGCAACAGTAGGAATGCCGAGCATGACCAAATATACAAGAAAATCGATAACTTGATGGAGATATTTGAATATTTGTTGTAAAAAAAAAGATTGCAACAACGCACATCGAATAAGAAGAGATCTCCGATGTTAGATCCATATTGTGCGAGTTCTAGTGGAGATCGGCGTAGATTAGAGTGCAAATTTGAGTGGGAACGACCTGATGTTATGCTTGATCACATTTATGGGTTCGATGCACAACGGCATCGACTGGAGCATGAATGCAGAGAAAAGTTGGGTGACCGACAACCCCAAAGCTGATGTCATAGACATAGGGGAGTAGACCAAAATTATTGTTGTGCTAGATTTAGTAATCAAGCATGCCAATTTTAATATTCTTAAGCATTCAATCAGGCAGTCTACCAAAAAGATTTTGAAGCATATAAATGTTTATGACTTTATGTATCAAGGCCATAAAAAGACAGTGTTAGATAAACAAGAGCCAAAATATTTTCTAAATACTATAATGTGACAGCAAGATAACCATGGATAAATCTATCCCCGTGCAAGTAGTAGTTACTTAACCAATAAAATAAATTAAGAGACAAAAAAGATTAACGTACATCTGAGCACTTCTTGCTACAAAACCAATTCCCTTTTGGATAGCTTTTCACCACCATGGACCCTCTTTCATTGTAGCAACCCACATGATCTAAAAATAAACAGATAAAATACCACTTTAAGCATTTAGCTGAAAAGCAAAAGACGAAATGAAATGTCTCTTGATATATAGAGAAAACTCACAATTATGATTGCATTGCTCGCAATTAAGAAATGTCTTTGCATTGAACTGATCTCTATCGGCGTTGCTTTCATCCCCGTCGCATATGGCACAACAACACGATGGGCAGAACCAATCTCCTTCAGGCAAATCCTACAAGAAATACACATTTCAGTTTAGTTACAAATGATTGACAAGAAAATAATGCAACTTAGAAACTTGTTTGACTTGTACAGAAAATTCCTTCTACTATTATTTTTGTTCAATTGCTAATTCCATTGTCCTCAATTTAGCGATTTGTCAATGCAAAGTGCTGTCCAAAACCAGCTTACTTGCTACATGAAACTTGATAAAACAGTTCAAGAAACGTGGGATCATCTCATCAAGTTTTTTGTACAATCATTCAAGCATGTCCACATACTGTGATCAGAACAATAATTAGCTTTTTCATAGTTAAAGAGAGAAAATTTCGCAAGATGGTTATTCAACCAAAGACACTGAGAGAGTTCATTATTATACATCATTGCTAATTGGAAGCAAACCCATATATTTCACTGGTAATTGGATTGAGTGTCCTCAAATTAAGCATTCGCCATTGTTATCCACTCCATAGATCGAAGTATGAATGAGTAAATCTGATGGGACACACAACTATTTAACCAAGCATTGTTCATATATGACAAATAGGAAACCATTTTCCTAATACAACATTAAGATAGTTTACCAATATTTAACAAAAGAGTATATGAAACAAAACTGATGATCTTCTAAGAAACCAATTAATACAGCCATTGTACAAGGTAAATTTAGCAATATACTTATAGCAAAGAGAAAGGGGAGACATACCTTTAGGTGGAGGCAAGCCAAATGATATGCAGAGGGGCAGCAGTCACATAGCACAAGTTCTCCTCCATAGTGGCAGATTGAGCATATTTCATCACTTTCACACTGGTTATAATCTGCTTTCTTTCTCTCACAAGATTTCAGCCTTAAGTCTTTCAACACACTCTGATCCAGCATTTGCCTTTGGCAATCATAAAGTGATCTCCCATCTCCCACAAAAATTTGGGAGGATGGGGTCTTAGCATGGGCTTCAAAATCAGCAATTCTATAGACTTCACTGCAACAATTACACTTGATCCCTACTCTAGTTACTCTTGCTTCTCCTTTAACACGATTGTCCTCTCCACCCACATAATAAGACAGCTTCTCCCTTGGTAGTATCACATTATGATCTATCATCCATGACAAAACAGTTCTAATAGAGGGCCTACCAGATCTCAATGACATATCCCTTGGCTTCTTTTGGGTGCCATGGGTGCCAAGAAGGTTACAAAGCTCACGGTAAAGGCCTTGTTGGTTCTTATTTTCCCAAGAGACACTGGAATCCTTAAAAGTTTTATACCCTCGTCTATCAGTGGCTCTAACCAAATGATGTTGTCGTTGTCTCTCTCTAGTAGAGGATTCCCTAGTGCACAATGGAGGCAAGGAAACTAGTGTGGCGACTGAATTTGATAAATCAAGCTCTTTATTGGCATTGCTGCACAATGGAGCTGGAGGAACTGAATTTGCTAAATTGAACTCTCTATTTGTATTAGAGCACAATAGAGGGAAGGAAGATGGTGGGGGGGCTGAATTTGCTAAATTGAGCTTTCTATTGACAGGGCCTTTTCGAGTTGCTCTGTTTATTTTCTCTTTGCTAATTCTGGCATCCCTTGTCACCATGGACTTCTTAGAGATAGATGAGTCCCTCATTTTGAGGCCATTTTTTCTTTGCATCAAGCCCATGACTTCTCTCTCTAGTGATAGGCAAGCAGTGTGAAGAGTAGCATAGCGCTTCCCTTTCGGTGAATTATACCTCCTGTATGAATTCTTTAAGCTATAAGAAAGTGACCACCCTATAGCCAAGAGATGGGCCATTACTTTTGGGGCCATCAATTTACCAAATTTTATCTTCTGTCCTCCACTAATATCACTCTTAAATAGAAGAAGATAATCTCTTAGAGCTACAGGAGAATACACTGGCTTTAAATCTTTGTCCTTCTCGATTACCCCAAGTTTCTTCAAAATAGAAGGCCTTATGTCTCCAGCAGGGACCCAGTCTTCTTCTTCTTCTTCTTCCACAAGATTTTCAGGCAATGAGAAATCTTCCATTTCAACATCAGAAACTACATCCACATAAGAACCAGAAGTTAATTCTTCAATAAGTGAACTACGAATAGAAATGGGGAGCTTTGGAGTACCTCTTTCTATAGTTTTAGAGTAAAAAGAAATATTGGGTGGAGAGTTTATGCTAGGAGGACAGGGTTCATATATGGTGGAGCCTGTCTGATCTATACAACTACGAGTAGAACCTTGTTCTTCTTCTTCTTCTCTCTTATATCCGATACAAGCTCGATAGAGACAGTAATAAACCTTGCCACTTGATGAAATGTAGTGGTGCATTGCCAACCTGCGCTCCAACTTCCAGCCAGATGCTAAGAGATGCATCTTTGCTTTCCTCATCATCTCTTGAAGGAGTGCTCTTTTATTGCCCCTTTGGCTTTTAAGATTCAAATATTCAGTTATGGCCTCAGGGCAATATTCAGCTTCCAGTTCAACTTCATAACGCACAACCTCCGAGGAAACCTCTGGGGCCCATGGAGCTTCTGATTGTTGTCTCTCTAAGATAGCCATTATTTCATTGCCTTCATCTCTCTCACTGTAACTTTCTCTGATTTGTGGTAGTAGCCGGTAGGTGGTTTCTTTTTCTTGTTCTTCATTAACGCAATCGTCCTCAGAATCCAAGTCATCTCGATGAGGAGACGAATATCCACAAGTTATCAAACCATTGATCCTAGCAATGCGCTTTGTTCTTTCAAACCCTTCTCCAATCTTAGAAACTTGCTTCCGTTTCTTAGTCATCTGCACCACATTATAAATTAATGGATGGAGAGAGAGACAACAGGGCAGAAGCAATTGGTTATTCAGGAATTTGAAATAGAAGAAGAGATGTGCATAGGGAGGGATAGAAAGAGAAATAAAACTTGATTTTTCTGCTGGTTTTCAAGTTTAGGTAGAGAAGAAAGTTTAGGTAAAGAAGAAGAAGTATTATGCAGAGCAATGTTTATTAAACACAATGGGAATAGGGCTGGGACTCGCAGAAAACAGAGTCAGTATTTTGTCTGAGTAATTCCTTTAGAGAATTGCAAACTCAGATGGTGCCTGGAGTTTTACCTCGGGACTTGCCATGGCGCCAAGTTGAAGGCAACTCAGGCAAGCTCAGAGGCGAGTCTCACTGTTATGGAAGACGGAGAGAGAGAGAGAGCAACCAACAATAAAAGAAAGAAGGCTTCAATATAAACAATTCAACAGCAATATAGAGAAAGAAAATAATGAACCTAAATTACCTGGTTTTCAAAAAAAATTACAGAGATAAATGACTCCTCTGCAGGGGGAGAGAAACCAACAGTAAAAGAAAGAACTGAAAGAGAAACCAGAGAAATCAACGGTAAAAGAAAGAAGGCTTCAACAGGATATAAAGAACTTAATGGTTTTCAAAAATTTATAGATAACTAACTCTTTCTGAGAGAGAGAGCAATTCAACATTGTTAATGCTAATCAAAATCTTAGAGAGAGAAAGAGCATACCCCAACGTGTTCTCCAAATCCAAACCTGCAACCATTACGCCTGCACATCCTTATCTCACCCACCAAAGCCATGCTCCAAGTTAAAAAAAAAAAAAAGCAGAAAGATTTTACTGAAACAGGGGAACAAGAAAAAAAGCAGAAAGATTTTTCTGAAACAGGGGAACAAGAAAATCATACGAGAGAGATGGTAGAGATAGCTCTAATGAGCTTAGAGATAGAGAGAGAAAATCATGCATTTTGCGAGAAGGAAACTGAAGATTTTATACGTTCCGATTGGCTGGGTCCATTAGCGTGATGCCACATCAGCATCAAGAATACTTATAATTTCGATTTCTCGCTTTTTATTCGCCGCGTATCATTCTTCTCTTTGGAAGGTGGTGGGTTTTAGAAGGTTGAGATCGGACGATCGGAGTTTAGACGATGGCTTCGAAACTCGGTTATAATCGCCGTTCATTATTTCGGGGAAAAGAAAATCGTTATGCATTAATTACGGAGTATTTTGTTGGTAAAATCGTGATCCCTTCGTTTATCTTTAATTTATAGGATAATTGGTTGGATAATTATTAATAACGGAATAATCAGGATAATTGGTTGGATAATTATTAATAACGGAATAATCTTTCATTAGGAATGCTGACTGCAAATTCAAACGGGAAAATATATCCTTCACGGGGTTATAACCCTTAGGTCCCATTTATCAAGGATGTAGTTTGTGTAGGGCTGAGGCTCCAAATAATCAAAAGTCAGGCACACCTTTAAATAGTATGAAATATATTTTTGGTATTAAAAATCTTTGTGATGGTTTGAAACTTTATTTTCATATTTAATTATAAAATTTAAAGCTTCAAAAATAGTGTAGATCAAGCGAATTTATAGACACTTGAAATTTTTTTCATATTAATAGTTCATAAATATATTACAAGATGGATTATTTCCTTTTTTTTGTATGTTCATACATCTTGATATCAAGATGAGATGTTGGATTTGAGGATTTTTGGACTTTGAAATAACATTTTCTAGTGGACTTTTAAGTTGCGTATTAATTTAATTGCATAGCGCCTTGCCCTTATAAAAACTTTTTCCTACGAGAGTTTACGTTTAGGTAGTAATCCAATAAAAGCCTGGCTCAACGGGGACTAGATGAATTAAAACTCATTTGCATCGTGCTCGCGCGGGTGCACCTAGACCCCATGGAATACTGCTTATTGGATATTTTTCCTACAACTTTATGTTATGTTATTTGATAATTAAATGAAAATGGTTAAAGTTGTGATATTGTCCCAATTTTAACATGTTTTTTGAGTCTTGTTTTTCATTTCTTTGTAGATTATTTTACTGAATTTTGAATAGCAATACTAATGGCCATACTATTACCAACCAGCTTTGAGATGTTGCTATAATCCATTTGGCACCAAACAATAAAAGGGTGTGATTTGTATAAGGCTGAGGCCCTAAACAATCAAAGTAAGGCACCCCTTCAAATTGTGTCGAAATATGTTGTTTTAGTATTGGAAATCTTTGTGATAGCCTTTCCTCTCTAATTATAAGATTTAAAGCTCCAAAAATAATATTGATCGAGCAGATCTATAAATGCTTGAAAATTGTCACTATAGAAAATACATTATAAGATGTACTATTTCCATGACTTGATATCTATTTTTTCTCATGTCCATAAATCTTAAGGTTAAGATGGTCGATTTGAATTTTAGACATCGAAATAACCTCTTCTAGTGAATTTTTGAAGTGCGCTTTAATTTGATTGTTTAGAACCTCACCCTTATACAAACTTTTTCCAACAGTAAAACAATGTCGATTGTCATACGGAACACAATTTTTGTTTCCATTCCACATTGCCATCCATTTGGTTGCCTCTACATTGTTCTTAAATGTACCTTCATGACTATGCAATCACATAGCGGTTCATAAGGTTGATAAATATGAACCCGGTCCCCTTCATTAAAGTATATATATAATTAATAAGATTATATATTTTTGGTATAAGAGGTCACAATTATAAATGATCATTAGGTGGTTGGGGATGTATCACTCGACACAGTCCAAAATAATTCTTAAAACGTCTTGACATACTTCGATATGCCCGATTTTACATTCAATAGCTAATAATAATTGCGACATCTATAGAATCTCTTCATAAAATATATATATGCCCGATTTTATATTCAATAACTAATAGTGATTGCGACATCTGTAAAATCTCTTCATAGAATATTGGTACATACGTGTTGAAAAATAACTCATTGAAAATGGGAAGAAGTCATATTCAGTAAAAGAATGTACTCTATAGGTCACGGTGGAAAAGGAGCTACAACACGACGTTTAAATTTCAATACCTATCAAAAGTCTCACGTACATTCAAAAAAAAAAAGTTCCACGTCCGCATTAAAAAAGAAGCAAGTTTTGTTAAGTACACAAAAATGTTAACTATCATTAGCTCAGCATCATTTCAACTATTTGGGTAAGCTACAAGAATTATGTTCCATCAATTTTCACTATTGAAGTTATAAGTTATCATATTTCTTATGAGATCTATTTGGAGTCAGCCAGAAGACAAATGTTTTACCAATATGTTCTATCGAGGGTCATACTCTTAAACTATAAGTCATCATGTTTCTTATCCAAAAGGTTTATAAAAACGGATCAGTAACTCGGATCGGCCACCTCAAAAACCGTGTCAAATCAACGATTTGGATCAAAGAATCAACCAGATTTAGCCTCTCAAAAAATCATTAAAAAGCTCTAAAAATAATATTTTTTGAGTTTTGAAAAAAATTGGGGGTGTTACATTATGTACTTTCATTATTTGTAACAATACGTTAATATTGATATGTTGTTTCCTTGTTTGGATATATGTATAATTATTAATTGTAATATATTGCAACAAAATAATTCAAAAATATCAAAAACACTTAAATATTATAAGATTAAAAACTACCCCTTGTAAAGTGAAATTAATATCATATCGAACGTTTATAAATTCACTTTACTTATCCAAAATTATCACAACATAACAAACTAAAATATTATACACTAAAATTGGAATTATTGGTTTATACTTTATAACTATCTTTTTTGAGAAAGTTTACTACTTTACTTTATAATTATTTTATTATACAAATAGGAATAAATTTAAAATGTATCTTATAATATCATCTAATTTAAAAAATCTTATTTACTACTATAACAAAAATAATACATTATGTAATTTATAATACATATAAATTAATAAATAAAATATAAAAATTAATTAAAATTATCAATTATAATATTATAATAATCAGATTAAAAAATTATTAGAAAACATTTCCATATCAAATGATTAAAAATAAAAATAAATCCCCTTATAAATTTCAATGGTATGGCATTAAAAAATATTCAAAAAATATTTGTCCCTAAAAAATAGAAAATAACGATGTCAAAATAAAAAAATGTTAAAAATAAATAATATTGAATCACATGTCATATGCATCCCATAGCTTATTTTGCAAAGTATAATGTACTTTCATTAGTTGAGTGCTAAGCATAGCCCTTTGATCGAGAATGCAAAGTAAGAAATGTAGAAGTGTCCTATGGTTCAGCCGTAAGAAGTTTGATGTGTGTCATGGTGTGCATGAAGTTAGATATCGCACACACAATAGACATAGTGTGTAGATTTATTGCTAATCCTAACAAAGAATATTGGACAACAGTCAAGTGGATATTAAGATATCTCAGAGGAACATCCAAAGTATACTTGAGTTTTGGAAAACGCATATCTGTGTTACAAAGGTACAAAATCGCAGTCATAGCTGGGGAGATACAAGCTCTTGGAAGTCATAGAATCGTTGCAACCACTATGATAGTGAAAGCTGTAGAAGTGTGTAGCTTGGATGAATCTCGTCATCTAGTGTGACAGTAAGAGCAACATAGTTGGAGATATAAACTCCTGGAAATCATCTTGTGATAGTTGTTTACTTTTGTGAGGAAGCTATGTCATGGTAGTCCAAGGTACAAAAGCATGTGGTTTTGTCGACCACATAGAATCGTTGCATCCACCATAACAGTCTGTAGAAGTGTGTGGCTTGGATGAATCTCTTCATCCACTATGACCGTCATAGCACTATCCACTTGAGTAAAAATGTGAGCTTCCAATATAAGACAAAACACATTGTTGTGTGCTACCATTTGATTCGAGATGTCATAGAGAAGAAGTTACCACAATTAGAGAAGATCCATACCAATAAAAAAACTCGAATATAATGACAAAGACCTTAGCCGGAGACAAACATGATCGACATGAATGCCATTTGAGCACTTTTTGATCTCCAAAGGAAAACCTCAATCCTAGGGCAGGAGAGGGAGATGGTTGGGTATTCCGTCCTATAAAGAAGGGACATTAGTGGTTTTCCTTAATTATGGGGGCTTGTCACGGGAATTAAATCAATGGTTTGCATTACAAGTCATTGAGGTAGTTACAAAAGATAACCTCACTTAGAGAGGTTATAGGATTCTTATAACAAAGAGAATAAATCCGATTGGCCCATATAAATTCAAAAGTAGGATGGGAGTTAGGGTTTCTTGTAGGAAATGTGTTCCCTCTTCTTAGCGTGTCTCTTCATTGCTAAGAAACAGTAAACCTTCTCTTAGAGAGAAAAAGAAGAAGAGAGAGAAAGTGAGAGTTTTTTTAGAGAGAAGAAGAGAAAGAGAAAAGCTTATCAGAAAGAGAAATATAAGAAAACCTCTAAGAGTGAGAAGAATCTCAAATAAGGAAAAATTAGAGAGAAGATTCTCTAGAAGAACTCAGAGGGCCCAAGAGAGCTTGGCCCTTGAAAGAAGTTGTAACCATTATTTTTATTAGTTGATTATTGATCAATTTCTCCTATAGACGTAACTTGAAAATGTGAACTACTTAAATTTCAGTACTAGTAAGTTATTAATTATTTTATTTATTTTATTGCAATTACTTTTCCACTCATACACATATGCAAAAAGTCTCGTGTGTTTTGTTACATAATCCGCACGCATCTTCAATTTTTGTAAGAGGGCTCACATGGTGAGCCTAACAACGAGACCACCTAAGTTTACTTTCCATCTTCTTATTGCCTACTGAAACAACCCCTAAGTTTTATCAGATGTACATCTTTCAAAGTCTATCATTTTCTTGTCTTGTCACTCATCTATCTCAACATTCTCATCTCAGCTATATTCATTCTATAAATATATAACCTGAAAATGTGAACTGCCTAAATCTTGATGCTAGCATGTTATTAATTGTTTTATTTATTTTATTGCAATCATTTTTTTACTCATACACATATGCAAAAATCGGGTGTTTTGTCACAAAATCTGAGTTTTGCTACGTGCATTCACAATTTTTGCAAGAGGCCTTAAACAATGAGCTTAACAACGAGATCATGTAAGTTTACTTTTCCTCATCTTATTGTTTATTGAAACAACTCCTAAGTTTTATCAAATGTACACCTTTCGAATTCTATCTTTTTTTTGTTTTGGCATTCATCGATTTTAACATTCGCATCTTAGCTATACTCATTTTATGGATATGTCGTTTCTTGACCGGCCAATATGTGTCCCATAAAAGCATGACCAGACTTTCAAGTATTTTATAAAACTCTTCATTCAATTTCATTAGTATGTGACCATCACATTAGACCCAAAAGCACATCTCCACCGCATCCACTCAACCATAGAACTAGTTTTTTTTGGGGGTGTGAAAGAGCATGGACAACTACCGCAAAGTGTCCAAAACACATGATGTGCTACATGGGAAAAGGGTAGCGGGTGAAGTTATCTCATGGGAGGTGGCTTGGACTGCAGCTTCTTAACGAGAAGCATGTAATCTCTAAAGTTTCAATCGATATATGTAACCTTTAGGTTTCCCAATTAGCCGTAGGATTTGTTTGCTTGTAACATTATATCCAAAACAGCATGTTCTCTCGCTTTATAACAAGGCCACTCTGCAAATTACGAAAACCTCGTTGATGGGCCAATAATTTCACACCAACAAAACGAGCCAAAGGGTCGTAGGTGGTGAAGAGAGAGAAATAGAGAGAGGAGAGAGAGTTTTTATACACGTTTAGCCCCATCAATCTGCAATCCACCTGTGTTTGAATAAATTATAAAGGGATGATGGTTCCTAAATCAATCCCCTCTCTCTCCATATATCTTTTTCTGCTTTGTTTCTCTCTCCAAAACGCAAAAGATGGATCCGTATTTAGTCCCTGCTACTCTCTCTGCTTCTAAGCCCCATTTCCTTGAAACTTCTACTGTATCAAGGTGAGTTGAATTAATCTTGTTTTATGGGGAATCAGGTCATTCATGGTGGATTTTTTTTTTTGATAATTTAAGTTAAATTCAGTGTCATGGGATTGCTTTTTCAAACCCTAGGTTTTTTTTTCCCTTTTTAAATTTTGGAAGGAATTGTTCCCTGTTCTTTGTTATAAACAATTGGAGCCTGGTCTTGGTTTCTGATGAGGATGAAGACATTGTTTTAGATGTGGTTTTTTAGAATTTTTGAAGCTGTGTGGCCTTGTAAAACTCAATTGCTTGGTGCCATTTTCTATATTTTTGTTTTCTTAGGTTGGTGATTCGTGTACCTTATTTTTAGCCCATTTTAGTAGGGTTATGTTCATTTTTTAATGCCATTGGATTCTCTATATGATGAGTTAGAATCATGGTTCTTTGGTGTTTTTTTTTTCGGTCTTGCATCTGTTTTTTTTGTTTTCGATATTTGTAATGAAATCCACAATGCGTCATTTTGAAACTTTTTATTCGGAAATCCACATTTTATTAACTGAATATGCGGCAAGGATATAGAGATTAACTCCGAATTGAGTCTATTCACACAAGCCACACAACTCGGGATAATTGATAATAAGGGATAGAAAAAAAAGGGCTTCCAGTTTGTCTTTCTTTTATTTTGTCTTTGATTTTAGTTGCTTTATATATCTACTGCTGATGGGCTGTTATTGAGGTTTTTGAAGTAAATGGTAGCTTTGTGCAGTTATGTTTTTTCTAGTGCAGGTGTGTTATCTTGGTGTTGATATCGATGAGACAGGTCATTATTATATCAGGATGTGCTTGCAAGGAATAAAAATGAATAATTTCAGTTACTAATATGAGTACAATCCGCCATTTTATAATTTGATGTATTGATTTATTTCAGCATTAAAATGATATTGGGTAGACAGTCATGTGTATACAATTAGATGTCTTTGCAAAGGAATAGAAATGTACAATTTTAGCCTGATACTAATGACAAAATGAGTATTATCTTTTGATCTTGGTCTTTACCTTTCTGATTGTCACCAGGGATGGGGGAAAGAGGAAATAATAAAGAAGCCTTGGCTCTTTGTGTTGAACAACTTGAGCGTGGTATGTATTCCCATATGTTTTTCAACTTCCTTGGAGAATAGAAATCTTTGTTGTATAAACGTATGGTTATTCATGGATTAGAAGAACAAAAACATAACACTATACATTTCACATAGCAATCACCTTTAAGTTTGGAGAAATTTTTAAGCTAACAGTGTTGGATGTAACTGTGGTTGCTTGGGGAGTTTGGGTTTGTAGTAGTGTTAGACTAGTTGAGTGTATCATGTGCGTTCTATATTTTCTAGGTGAATGTATTGCTGGTGGTTGGTGTTAATAGTCTCATTAGAGATGAAAATGGAATTCATGGAGAATTTTAGGTGCGTGATGATGCAGGATATGTACCTAGTAGAGCAGAGTTTTGAAGGGCTCTTACAGAACATATTGGAGGTTTGAGGGGTATCTGGGAGAATTATGGGGATTGGGGGGATATTATAGAAGAAAGGGATTTATAAAGTTTTGATGAATTTCGTGAGAAACAATTATTGAACTACTTATACTTTCTTTTTAGTAATCTCTTAACTTGATGCTTTTCTGCTATATATGTGCATAAGTAAAGCTCATTTTATATGAACACTCAATTTTTATTGTGGTGTAGATTTTTCCTTTTTGGTGATAGGTTATTTTAATCTAGATTAACTACGGAGTTTTTTTTCCCTTTAGAGCGCGATGAATTAAGGAAAGATATTGAACAATTATGCATGCAACAATCTGGGCCTGGTTATTTAGGCGTGGTTGGTCGAATATATTTACAGAGGTTTGTAATTCCCTTTCATCTTGTCTTATCAAATTGTTTATTTGTTCTGCTCATAGTATAGTATCACAAACTTTTGGGAGCTTCTATCTTCAAGTCAAATTAATGTCCTACCAGGACAGCTGGTTTGGAGCAGGAGATTGAGAATCTGAAAAAGAAGTTGGCAGGTTGCAATAGAGATTATCTTAATCTTCAGGAGGAGCTTTCAGAAGTTTATCGTATCAAAGTGAGGCTCTAGTAGTCTAGTTTATTGCTTGTTTGAGATTCTGAATCCTTTTGTGTCCCTCATTCCCAATTACCTAATTGCATATTTGCTTTTTAATTGTCAGAGTCAATTGGCAGATTTGCATAGTGCTGAGGTGGAAAAGGTACCATCTTCACTTAGTCTCTTTTGATGATATTTTGAATTTCACTCAGTAAATAAATTGGTTGAATATTTATCACCTTGCAACGAACATGGACTACAAGCAATTGGGTCCATCTTTATGTTTGGATCATTGGCTTCTCATTTTAAACAAAGATACAAGAGAAGTGAAATTTGCAAATGATTGCAAGTTAGATATAGTTAAGCGGAAAAGATATAATTGAATTTGTTTGTTGCTTTCTTCACAAGTTCTTTTTCGCATTAAAGTTGTATCCTATAACATCTTTAAAGTAATACATGATATACTAAATTAGTACCCGTTACTCACAAACATGCATTACACACTCTTTGTTTATGTTTCTGTTTTATTCACATCGCTAATGTTGTCTCTTATAATATTTTTGACTGGTTGCTTTTTGGGCCATCATCACAGAACAAGGAAGCGGAGAAGCAAGTTAAATTCTTTCAGGGCTGTGTTGCTGCTGCTTTTGCTGAGAGGGATCATTCATTGATGGAGGTATTTGATGCTTTCTTCTAAGATACAAATGCTTTAGAATCTACATAACCGGTCCCTTGTTTCGTAGTTTGTTTATATGAGGAAAGAATCCTCTCCTCTTTCTTATCTGATGATTTTGGATTCTGTTATGTACTACAGGCAGAAAGTGCTATTGAAAGAGAGGAAGCCATGTCAAACAGGCTGAATGACCTGCAGAAAAGGTACAGTGGGTACAAAAGTCTTTTAAGTCAATTTTGGGTATATGAATTCCATAATTTGTGGGAGGCTTCGTCCCACTCCCAAAATCTCTAGGTGCCAAACACGCCCTTAAGAAGTTTTACAGGGGTACTGGGATGGAATTGTGAATGTCTAATTTTTTTTTCCTTTACATCATAGAATTTTGAAGAAATGGCTTATATTGTCCCTAAATTTGAACTTCTCTGATATTTTGTACTCTGTACCGTTACTTTGACTGTATCTTCAGACATTTTTTATGTGCAATCCTTAGTGTTCCGGTTATCCTGTCTGTTCAAATATATTCTTAGTTCAGAATTGGGGCTCTTGTATTTCACTGCATAAAAGTTTCACTGACTCAATTTATATGAAAGGAGCTTGCACCGGAAAAGCTTGATTCTCTGAGGGTGTATTCTTTAGGGCTGGCAATGCGTCGGGTCCAACAATACCCGTACCCAGGAAATACCCTATATTAACCATACCCGGACCCATACCCGACACTGGGTAGTGTTTTGAACCTACCCGTACCCTTACCCGATGGGTAGTGTTGGACCTGGGACCCATACCCTTACCCGATGCTGTTCCAATGAGGGGGTTTGGAAATAGCTAAATGCTCCAATACTTCTACTTTTATAGATCTCAACCCACCTATTTCTTCTATCCCCATCAATGTGGGATCAAACTTCCTATCTATAAAAGATGGTGCATGTACATAGGATTGGGGTTAGAGAGAGATAAAAACTCATGATACACCAAAGTAATTGGCTGGCGCCTCACACCCTAATAAAGAGGAAATATGCCCTCATTTTCCTAAACGTTCTCTCTCTCTCTCTCCCTCTCTCTCTCTCTCTCTCTCTTAATGGGCTGCACCAGGGTGCACTAAGCATCCTAATAAAAAAGCAATATTCCCTCATTTTCCAACGTTCTCTCTCTCTCTTAATGAGCTGGCACCAGACCGGCATGCCAGACGCACAACTGATATGCCTCTCACGTTAAGATCTCCTATTTTATTAGTATGGGATTAATCCCACATCGAAGAGGTATGTGGAATCCCTAGGATGGAAGCTCTATAAAAGGGTGGGGAAAGTTAAAGTTGTAAAAAAATTAAGTCATGTAAAATAATAAAATCAAGGTTATATATTAATACTGGTCCGGGTACCCGTCGGATCGGATATAGTCATACCCGTACCCGAGATTGGTCGAGTATCATTCATTGGACCCGGACCCTACACCCGGGTCCATAACTTGGACCCATACCGTGTCGGCTATACCCGTTGGGTATGGGTCGGGGCCAGGTCCATTGCCACCCCTAGTATTCTTCTCCCGTGGTTTCTTTCTAATCCTACTTCATTTTAGGTGAGATCAAGCCAAGACCTGTAAGATCTCATTGCACATGTATCAGGGTAGGGTGAACACTCTGACATGCTAACTCATGTCTCAGTAGGAGCAGGAAACTGTTACATGGACATAGTCATGGATGTTAGTCTGGCATGGGCTAGGATTGTTATGTGATTATTTGGGTGAAACTTGCTAATTATCTTGCCTGCCTTTAGATGATACTTGCAGGTTTTATAAGTACGGTTTGAAATGCTATTGATGATTTGACTAGATCAGGTGGACTCCTAAGGGCGCATAATTTTTATTCATCTAGTTTTCATTGGGTGCAATTATTTTATGATTTTTATTACAGTTTAGAAGTCAGAATCATTGATAACACTTTTTACTATAGCATATATTGGCAGATAAGTGAAGATAAAACAATTGTTTTTGGAATGTTCCTTATTGAAAGTAACTGTTTACTTTCTGCGGTTCTTGACCTGTGTTCTTTGTGTCAGGTTTGATCAGCTTACAGAAGAATACCTTCAAGAGAAAAGAATCAATGCTGAGTTGCAGAAGGAATTGATTGAAGCAAGAGAAGAAGTTGCACATTCTGAGCAGGTATATATGTAGTTTACCTTATTTGGTTGCAAATGTACCAATAATCATACCCTTCAAGACGATGATCGTGCATGGGTGTAATGATTCAAATGCCATTGATGGTTTCTTTTGCTACACATATTCTTAGGATAAATAATTTCTGTTCACCTGTTTCACTACAATCCAGTTTATTTAATCAGAGGTTAGAAGCATTTTTTTGCAGAACCCTCCTTACTAATACAACAGCAATCTTGCAAAGTTGAAAATACGATTTTCAGGATGTTGCTTGAACAAGAAAACAATTCTTGACAAAACTTCCATTTCTGGGACCGTACCTGAACCCCTGAAACATTTAAAATGACTATTTTACTCCTGATTTGATGCTTAATAAACCATACAAGTAAAAGGAATATAGGCTAAATTGATATGGATTTGTCCACTAAGAGTTCCATGTAGTTCTAGATATGCTGATCAGTTTCTTTTAAATTGAAGGGTTGAATGGTGCTAATTGTATACTGAATTCTCAGTGTCATTTTCTGCAAGTAAGTTATATAGGGGATTTTGGGAAAGCAAGGGTGGAGGGGCTGATTTTTTGGCTAATAGACATTTATCTTTAGATTGCCCATGATAGTTACTGTTGAAACTTAACAATGCATGTTCCAAAATTGTCAGTCAGATTAAATTGAATTTTTACCTTTCTATTAGAAACATTATCTTGATGCTACATCTTCGTTGCTTCACTAGCTTCTACAATATTCATTTTATTTTACTTTGGGGTATAATATACTTAAATTCTCACAGGTACATTGAGTTTAAAGTTCAAACCCATCTTTGTTTATGATTGGTTGCAGGTTATTGACAAGTTCTATCAGATTAAGCAAAGGGCACTTGGGTGTATGGAGGCTGAAAATAGTGAAGACATGGCTTCATGTCTTTTGCAGGATCCCGAGGAGACATGGAGTTTTGGCAACCATAGAGAAACCTCAGCCTACATTGTATGTCCAAACCATTATTATGATCTCGTTTATTGTAGAGAAAAATTTCAGGACAGTACTTGGACCAATTGCATGGATAATGCATAGGGGTCCATGAAATTGAATTATCAGGAGGGTAGCAAGGCTCTCAATTTTTTAAAATGACTGTCATCCCTGAATGGTGTTCAAAGGAGAGAACATGCATGGTTGAGAAGGTAAATGCATATGGACTTATCCAAAACTTTAAACACCAGGATGGGATAAAATAGTCATTGAGACTTTAAGCTATTCTGATTTTTCAGGTTTCTGGACCATCTGCAAGACCTATGCAGGTGTTCCAGGCACTTTTCATTATACTTTTACCTTTTACTTCTCTATGCTCTATTAGTCATGTTTAGTGTTTTGTAACATTAGATGCAGTTGTAAGATTAAGGTCTTCCAATTGACAAATTTTGTGCTGATTTATACATATGCTGTAAACTACTATTGCTGTGCTGCTGCATGTTTAGTAGTTTTCATGTTTTAATTCAGTGTTCAAAAACATGGACTCAGGTTGTGACTTGGCAACGGACCGGGCTGAGTCGGCTCACTGGATCTCAAATCTGCTCAGCTTGTCCGGCCCTGTCCAGTTAAAATGGCCCTAAAAAGTAAAAAATAAAAAATAAACTCTAGACTATTAGGAAAAATTAAAGAATATTATGATTTTTTTTAAAACTCATAAAATTGCCATGTGGATCGGTGAAATTTTCGAAGACTTAAAAAATGTAAGGGTTTTATCTTCTAGACTGCCATACATTTAAGAGTCCGAAATGTATGATGATAACCTTAGGAGTATTGAAATTTCAAAATACAAATATATAAGTATACAATTCAAGCCAAAAGAACGATAAGGAGGGTCAAAGTTATCCCAAGCATGTAATCTTTATCATTGTCATCCTGAGAATGTCTGTACCAGTCTTGGAATGATTTTTTCAGTTGGGAAACTTGGGTAGCCCCTCTTGACCCAAAGTCCGCAACGCTCCCGACACCTCATGCTCGTCCCAACCCTGCTTCTTGTGCTCAGTGCCTCAGTCTTATGCCTCTCAGTCTCACTATTGTTTTATATACCTATTGGTTTACGAGTAAGTTTGTCGGTAGCCCTTCATAAAAGTCCCCAAGGCTAGCCACCTGTCCTGCTTGTCCCAACCTTGCTTCTTGTGCTTGGTCTCATACCCCCATTCTCTCTACTATTCTCTACATCGGTGGCCTCATCATTGTTTTCATCACAATAATCATCATGTCTTCTACGTCTCCCCCTTGCCTCCTCAACTTATGCTCCTTAATGTGACTTAGACTGGGCCGGCCACTGAACTGGTGGAAGCATTGTGGTTCAGTCAGTCTGGTCGAACTAGATCGATTCTCTAGTTAGACTACTCAATTTTTTTAAAATTAAAAAAAGAAAATATAAATAAATAGAAAAATAGAAAAGTCCCGCCTGAAAAATATTTTGAAAATCCCAAAGAAATCAGAAAATTATTAGGAACATTTGGAGAAATATAAATTCATAAATATGCAATATTTGAGGCCAAACTTACAAATTAACAATACATATCACATGAAGCGCATTCCCTGAGGCACTAATTAGTTAAGCAATAACCAATTTGACACTGGAATTGAAGGGTATTGAGCAAGTAATTTAGTAAAATGCTAAAATGAATCCCATCATATCCTATAACTAAAAATTACAAAGCCTCACACTTCCACTCTCACAAAGAGTCAAAGACATAACTGTTAAGGAATAAAGCATATAGGCAATTCATCTTCGTCTTCTTCTCCTTCTTCCTCATTTTTTCCACCTTACCTATTGTCATCAGAGAAATTCCCTCCACTGAGACCCTCTAAATCATCATCCCCACTGTGAAAAAAAAAAAAAACATATTTCAGCTATTACTGATTATCATTTACTGACAAACCATAGGAGCCCAGAGTCTTGATTCTTGTAATATCCAAAATTTTAAATCAATTACTTAAAATTTACGTCCTTGTGGTGGTTCTATCTCCATATAGTTACTAATTGCTTGTCCATGCCTTATCTAATTGTTCATCCATGCCTTCGAGAACTGGACACCTTTGCTGGATGACCCATACTTCTAGCAATATCAATGTTCTCTAGGTCAATTGGGTCTGAGCATGTAGGTCTTTCGTTCTACATTTCATAGTATTTCACCAGCTTAGAACTTTAAGAGGTATACAATTATACCATAATGGAAAAATAGTATAAGAGCCTATCACTACAATTTGTTACTTTTGCTTCAACCTCAAGTTATATTGCCCAAAGACTGAGTTGTTAAGCCTCTTTTGCTCTATCCTATTTAGTTTATCTATATGCATTGGAACATGTCCAATTCCTCTTGCAGCCACTTACACTGTTTGACCTTGGTTATAAATGTCGACAAATTAAAAGGGATAAGGCTGGACGGTCGAACTAGTTGGTCCAGATATTGAGATTTTCACCGGTTCATAGTTCATTTGTCCCACTAATTTGGGAACTCCAACTAGGGGTCCATCGGTTCCTGGTTCTACTCAGTCTTAGTTTCATTGGACTTCCTCTCGCAACTCTTGCTCCTCCCTCAAGTTGTCCACCTCTTCCAACTTCTACCTCTTAAAATATAATATAATATAATATAATATAATACTAGTAATATGCATGTGTGTTGCACATGATATTTAATATTAATCACTGAAATATATTTATTATTGAAAAATATTTTCAATAAAACATGATCGTACATATCATTGAATTTATCTCGACAATTGAATAATTTTATTAAATAATAATGAATTTAATATTAAATATTAATTTCATATAATATTTGCAACAACGGGGCCGTCGTTTGGTGTGACGATAAAAGGCTCGGGAAACCAACGTAAGACCGTGGGTTTGAGTCCTAGGAGTGGCCACTTTGTGCATAAGCCAAAGGTTAGTACCGTTTCCAGCTCATCCCTCCCAGGACCCTGCATTGGTAGGACCAGCACCGGGTTATGGCCCTTTATTTGCAACAACTTGAGAAGAATAGAATTTCTTTAAAACCATGAAAGAAAGAAATAATTTAGATATACTGTTTGTGATAAAATAAGATTAGAGGGAGGTCAAAAAATATTAAATGCTATTTTAAATAGAGGTATCAAGCGAGACATAGTGCAAATGAAAAGTAGTGAGAGAAAACTAGAGGAGATGCAATTAGAATTCATAATTAGAAAATAAAAATTACTCAAGTATCGAAAAAGAAAAAGAATTAAATCTTATATATACTTCATCACAATTTTTTTAAAAAATATAATATTGTAATTACAAAAGTAATGTAATGTTCAAATAATCGTAAAAATTTTAAAATATAAAAATTATAGTTAAAATACTTACAAAAAGTAAATTGAGATGAAAACAAATTGATGCATCATTTATTATAACAATAAAAAAGAAAAAAATAATCCTTTTTCTTTAGTATTCATGATCAATGGACTTTACTTAATATGATAAAAGTAAATTATAAAATAAAAATAAAAATAAAAATATTACTTCTCAATAGAAAAATTGAAAGAGACATAATCTATTTGGAAAATAGCAAGAGAAAGCTAGAAGATAAGTAAATAAGTTATAAGCAATTTAATAATGAAAATAATTCAATAAAGTAAGGAATAATAATAATACTAATAATAATAACAACAATAACAACAACAACAACAACAACAACAACAACAACAACAACAACAACAAAAACAACAACTTGTACTTATTATTATGTTCAATTTTAGAGAGAGAAGAGTGAATGAACCCAAACTCGAAATCTATTATACAGAGAGAATGAACCCAAACTCGAAATCTATTATACAGAGATAGTAACAAATAACATACCTTCTACTTTTTTGTTAGAAAAATATTTTTGACAAAAAGGACCCTTGTAGTGGACCCCAATTGACTGGCAATAGGCTAGAATGATGATGATGACGACAGCAGGGACCCTTGTGAGAAATTACTAAAGAAATGAACATAGGATAGCCCATAGAGAACTTGTAGACACGGTGATATGATAACCAAGAGAGATTTTAAAGAGGGATTTAGGAAGGGAGAGATTTATAGAGAGACTTAAGGAGAGATGAATAAGAGAGGAAAGATTGCTGGAGATAAAATGTTTTTACTAAAGAGAGATATGGAGAGAGAGATTGAGAGATGTTTAAGGAGAGAGATGAGTAAGAAAGGAGAGAGATTATGGGAGAGATTTTAGGAGGGAGTTATTATATAGAGATATATTAATTACATTAATTACCTGTTCATAGTGGGAGAGAGAAAGGTGGGAGGGGGAGAGAAACATGGGAGAGAGATTGATAGAGAGATTTAAGGAGAGAGAGAGATGAATAAGAGAGGAGAGATTATGGGCTTTTTTAAAGATAGAGAGAAATTTTTAAATAGAGAGATGAGTGAGAGAGGAGAGAGATTATGGGAGATTTTAAGGAGGGAGTTATCACATAGAGATACATTAATTGCATATTCATAGTGGCAGAGAGAAAGCTCCGAGGGGGAGAGAAACGTGGGAGGTAAATACATGCATGGTCATTAGAGAGATGTGGGAAGAGAGAAGAGAGTTATTAATATAGTGGGATACGTGGTGCAAAAATAGGGAGGGTGTGGCTTTTGCTTAATATACAATAATAAATAATATAATATATCATCATCATCATAGCTTTTTCTCAATTAATTGGGGTTAGCTACATGCATCCTAATTTGACATTCTGCTCTATTAAAGACCATACCATTAGTGAGGCCTTAAGTCCCCATATCTTTTCAAACTACTTCCAACCACATCCTTTTGGGTCTACCTTTTACCCATTTCAATCCTTCCACTTGTACTAACTTGCACCTCCCAATAGGTGTTGTACTGGGTAGGCACCACACATGGTCAGCCCACCTAAGTTTACTCTCTCCCATCTTATTGCTTATTAATGCTACACGTCAACTTTCCGAAATGGATTCATTTCGTATTATATCCCTTGTTGTCTTGCCACTCATCAATCTCAACATCCTCATCTTTGCTGCACTTATGCTATAGACATATTTTTTTTTGTCCCCCCAATATTTTGCCCCATAGAGCAGAGCTGGTCGTACTGCTGTCCTATAAAACTTGCCCTTCAGCTTTATTGGTATGCGGTGATCACATAAAATTTCATTCACACATCTCTACTTCGCCCACCCAGCTGTAATTCTGTATGCGACATCTTCCTCAATCTCTCCATTTTTCTGGATTATTGACCCAAGATATCAAAAGTGCGGTCTTTTTTGTACTTCTTGGTCGTTAATTTTAACTACTTCCTCCTATTATTACTAAACTTGCATTTTATATACTATCTTTGTCAGGCTACTTTTAAAACCTTTGGATTCTAGAGCTTCCCTTCAAAGTTCTAACTTTGTGCTGACGTTGTTTTGGGTCGCATCAATCAAAACTGTCATTTACAAACAACATGCACTGCGGTACCTCATCCTATAGGTGCCTAGTTAGGTCGTCCATAATTAAGACAATGAGGTACGGGCTCAATGCTGACCCTTGATGTAGACTTATTGTCACTAAAAACTCATTTGTCTCCCTAGTTGTTTGTACATTAGTCAATGCTTCATCGTACATATCTCTCACCAAGTCGATGTAGTGTTTAGGACTCCTTTCTTTTCCAACAACTGCCAAATCAAATATCAAGGTACTCTAACATAAGCTTTCTCTAGATCAATAAATACCATGTGGAGGTCTTTTTCCTTTGCCTTAAACTTTTCAAGCAGTTGCCTGAGTAGAAACATAGCCTCGGTTGTTGACCTTTCTGGCATAAAACCAAATTGATTTTCAGATACACTCGTTTCATACCTTAGTAGTTGCTCAATCACTCTCTCCCTGAGCTTCGTAGTATGACTCATAAGCTTGATCCCTTGATAGTTCCCACAATTCTGTGTTTCTTTTTTATTCTTGTAAATACGTACCACAAATACTTTTCCTCCTTCGTCTGACATTTTCTTTGTTCTCAACACCTTGTTGAACAGTTTCGTCCGCCAGTCAATACTAATCTCCTCCAAGAACTTTCAAACCTCTATCGGGATGCCATCTGGTCCTAAAGCTTTTCATGTCTTCATCTTTTCAAAGCTTGTTCACTTACGACATCCTAATCTTACGAATGTATCTATGACCTCCTCCATCATTTATACCAATAGTTCCTTCTATCACTATGTTCCCATTGTGTTCATCATTTAATAAATTTTGAAAATAAGCTCTTCACCTTTCGTTGACCTCATCATCCTTGATCAAAACCCTTTGATCCTCACTCTTAATGCATTTAATATGGCTTAGATCCCTACATTTTTCTCTCGTATTTTTGCTAATTTGAAGACATCGTTTTCACTTCTCTTATTCCCAGTTTATTGCATAGATTAGCATATGTTTACTCTCCTTCGTCTAATTGTATCCACTAACTCCATACTCTTACCTGTAAGCATGCCTACATTCCATGTGGCTAGACGAATCCTATTATCTTGGATTAGCTTCTTTACCCACGTTCGACCAGAATATCGTGGGAACCTTTTCTTATATTTCATTGCAACGGGGCGGCGCTGTGGCACGTAATTTCTGGGGAATACCCTAGCTAACGCTTGCTCATTTATCACTGTACCTGGGATTCGGTACATTCTGGAGAACACCCTAGCTACCCTTTGCTCATTTCTCACTGTACCGGGGTTCTGGTACAGTGCGTCGCTTTTAGGGAACACCCTAGCATAAACAAATACTGTGTGTATGATAAGTTTTGACAAAAATTTACGTTGGCTGCTTACCTAACTCAACCCAACCTCTTTTGTCGGGGGCATGGGGTGGGTTAAGGGAAAGTTTAAGGTCATCACCCTTAAACAACATATATTATATTATATTATATTATATTATAAAGTATATAAATAATATATATTATAATAATGTAATATATTGATATAATGTAATATATATTATTAATATAATATATAAATAATATATATTATATTATAATATAATATATGTATTATTTTATAAAGCAACATAATATATATAGTATATTATTACACTATATTAATTATAATATAATATAGGGAAAATATTGTACCCGTAATTTTCAAGTTTCATATCTCCATAGACCCGAGGTTTTAAAACATATCTTGGGGCATAGAAATCTTAGGTTTTATATCTTCTAACCCCCTGAACTAACTTTACCCATTTTAATTCTATTTTTTTAGCCCAAACAAATCATAGAAAGACAACCGTTTTAGAACCTCATCCCACTTCAAGTGATATTCCCTATTCTCTCTCTCCTCAAACCCCTTCTCTCTCTCTCTCCGTATTTCCCCCAACCCAACCCTTTCTCTCTCTCTCCTTGTTAACTTCCTCAAATCCCTTTCTCTGTTAACTTAAACCTTTTCTCTCTCCCCGTTAACTTCCATTCTCTCTCTCTCTCCCTCTCTCCGTTAACTTCCATCCTCTCTCTCTCTCCCCCTCTCTAAACAAACGAGATTCCTGAACTCATCTCCCACGTGTCCAAGGTTTCTCTCACATATCATTTCTGCTACTAGTGGAGGCTCACTGATAATCAAGCTCTACTCTGTACTCACCACTATACAACCCCCTTACTCTTCTTCTCCTGGTCTTCTCATTTTCTTGCTCTTGTTGTTGCTCCATTTTCTCTCTCTAGTTCTGTCTTTTTCTCTTTAGTTTTCAAGAAGCATGTAGTAGATTATTTATGCAGAGCCTGTAAACCCAAGATGGGTCTTCCTCTCTAGTTAGAATCAAGGTTTTGTATTTGCTAATCTCCTCTCTCAATTTCCTTCTCTGGCTTTTCTTCCTCTGCAAAAACCCTACTTGGGTTACTCCATATATGTATAGCTAAGGTTTTCCAGACTCCATGGCCATGAGATGGCTTGCATTGATGGAAAATGTGGCTTTGGCCATGGCTCGTAGAGCTCTGGTTCGAGCTCTCCCTTTTTTTATCATGACCTTCATGGCCCCGATCTTGTGTTATTTGTGTGAGGTTGAAACCATGTATCTATTTGTCGATTTTAAAGATCATGGCCGCGAGACAGTATTTTCATGAAATACACGAATGGGTTTTCCCCCAATTGGCAGTTGTCCCGCTTCTTCTATTTAGCAGGCTCTGGTCCTCTGCCGAAAAGAACCCATGTGAGGAAAACACTTATTTCATGTACCAAGTTTTCCAAGAGCTCATCAATGAGAAATTGCTAAGCCATGGAGCTAGGTGTCTCTTTGTTGGTGAGGTGTCCACCCCTGCTGTTTCTGCTCTTCATAAACTAGGGTTTTCCAATGCAATTGGTATTGATAAGTACCCCCTTTTCTCTATAGTGAGGAGAGGAGGCATTTACAAGTTCCCTTTTAAGGAGAATTCCTTTGATTTCGTGTTTTCTAGGGCTTTGAATAAGGCCCTTGTTCCTGCCCCTTTGGTTCTTGACATGGAGTGGGTCTTGAGTTCGGGCTCTATTGGAGCAGTCTTGGTCAGTGTCACAACTGGATGGAAGTTAACAGAGAGAGGGAGAGAGAGAAAAGATGGAAGTTTATGGTGAGAGAGGGATTTGGGGAAGTTAACGGGAAGAGAGAAATGATTGGGTTGTAGAAATACGGAGAGAGAGAGAAGGGGTTTGGGGAGAGAGAAATTAGAGGGATGAGATTTTTGAAAGGGCTATCTTTGTATGATTTGTTTGGGTTAAAAGAATATGATTAAAGTGGATTAAAGTTTGTCTCGGGGGTTAGAAGATATGAAACCTAGGATTCTACTTCATGATATGTTTTGAAACCTTGGTCTATGAAAATATGAAACTTAAAAAATATGTTTATAATATAAAAATAACATAAAAAATATAAAAAAATAAATTATATTAGAAAGATACTACAAAACACCTATAGGCGAAAATGAACAGTGATTTCGCCTATCCTCATCACCGTCCAAAGTTCATCGTAGGGTCACGATTATCCGGTAGTATTTTATTTTTTATTTTTTCTACAAATCAAAATGACTTGAAATTTGGAGCGTGTGTTCATAAAAAATAGGTGAATCTACAAAAAATATCAAAAAAATATTTTACATGAAAACATTGACCAAAATACCCCCGAAAAGTTTTGGGGGTATTTTGGTCAATATTGTTTTTGCGAATTATTATTTTTTATATTTTTATTAGGTGCGCCTCACTAAGATGTACATACCCTCCAAATTTCAGGTCATTCCGATTTGTAGAAGAAAAAAACGAAAAATAAAACACTCTTGGAAAATCGTGACCGTGCAATGAACTTTGGACGGTGATAAGGGTAGGCGAAGTCACTGTTCATTTTCGCCTAGAGGCATTGGGAAGTCTTTTCCAATATTATATTATATTGTAAGTATATTATTTAATATATAAATAATAAATTGTATAATATATTATATTGTAAATAGTTAATAGTAATTGGTGGGTCAGCGTATGAAAATAAAATCTGGAAAATACTTCCTCATTGGTTGAGGTGTGGTTTTGTTTTCATTCGAAGTGGACTATTTTATGGTAAAATGTTTTACTATGGGTTTTGTATTCATGTGCTTTCTTCCCTTACTAAACATGTGTAAGGCCAATTTATTGTGAAAGTATTTTCCAGAAAATATTTTCACATTTGGTTTGTTCGTAAATATTTTCCTAGAAACATTTTCACATTTGGTTTGTGCGTAAATATTTCCTAAAACATTTTCACATGAAAATTTCCTTTCATGTGTTCGTTTGGTGTGTAATGCATATGCAAATAAATCCTATGGTAAAACATTTTACCATAAAATGGTTTAATTCATGGTAAAACGAAACCTCACCTCTTGAGGTGGGGCAACATTCTCTGTGCTTTAATTTTTACACATGGGCCCACTATTCACTATTCACTATTTACAATATAGTATTATTATATAAAGGAAAAAGTTTATATTGGAGGAACTGGATGATAGGTTGTTACTCTCATCCACATCTCTCCATCCTCATCAATGGGTCACCAAAAGGCTACTTCCCAGCTCACAGGGGACTCCGCCAAGGGGATCCTCTCTCTCCATTCCTTTTTGCCATTGCTGCGGAAGTCTTCTCCAGATCCCTTTCCCACCTTTACCAATCCGGGTTTCTTTCCGGCTTCAAAAGTTGTAACCAAGGCCCATTGGTGTCACAGCTGCAATATGCAGATGACACACTCAAACTCTCTCCTGTGCTTCCAGAAAGCTATAGGATTCAAAGTGAATGTGCAGAAATCCAAAATGATGGGGGTGCCATGACAACTGCTGAGGTAGGGGCCCTCATCCCGGATTGGGAATGTCAAGTGGAAGACCGCCCTTCCACTTACTTGGGCCTTCCCCTGGGTCTGAGGAAACCTAAAAAGAGACTTTGGTCTCAGGTTCTGGATAAAGTAGAGAGACTTTTTGCCTCTTGGAAAGGCAGATACCTTTTTCCAGTAGGAAGAACAACTCTGAGCAAAGCTACTTTGGCAAACACTCCGGTTTACTACATGTCCCTTTTCCAGATCGCAGCACAAGTGGCCAAACGCATAGAACATCTTATGCGAAATTTCCTTGGTTTGGACAGGCTGAGAAGACCAAATTCCACCTTGTTGCTTGGGACTCCATTTGTCTTCCTAGAAAGCAAGGGGGTTTAGGAATCAGGTCCCCCAGAAAACAAAACACAACCCTCCTCGGCAAATGATGGTGGCGAACAGCCTCCCAACCAGACTCTCTCTGGGCTCAGGTGTTACGCTCCAAGTACAAAATTTCGGACGAAACTTGGTTACCAGAAAGGATACAAAAACACAGGGCATTAGGGGTGTGGGTGTCTTTAGCATCTTCACTGTCATAGTTTAGAAAGCACATAGGATTTCATGCTATAGAAGGCCTTAGGATCAAGTTTTGGATTGATCTTTGGCTGGGTACATCTCCTCTATGCAAGGCTTTCCCAACCCTCTTCTCTCTCACGTCCAACCTTAACTCTACCATTGTCGAGGAGATGCCTCTCTTGGGTGGAAGGAGAATCTGGTCTCCCTCTGTTAGAAGAAACTCTCGGATGACGAAAGTGCTCTGTTCCAGCAACTTTCGTTTACTCTCTCCTTGCATTTCCTCCCTCTCCAGGGGAGCGATACTATTGTTTGGAGCCTCTCCCCCTCAGGCACTTTTTCTGTCACCTCTTTCTACAATAGTCTAATCCAACCCCCAACCTTCCTCTCAACCCAACCTCTATCTCATTTAAGGTCTGGTCCACCATTGCCCCCCTTAAGATTTAGTTCTTTAACTGGATTGCTTGCTATCAAAGAGCCCTCATAGTGGACCAACTTCAAAAAAGAGGCCTCTCCATCTCCAACAGATGTTCTCTCTGTCTGTATGAGGAGGGAACCAACCCCCACCTATTCATTCATTGTAGTTTTTCCCTTAAACTTTGGTCCCAAGTGCTCCTACTTTTCGGTTTCCAATGGGTTACTCCACCCACGGTTAAGGCTTTGATCTCTTTCAACTTCGATGCAATGGCCTTTGGCTGGAAAATCCTCATGGAAGGCAACAGTGGCTGCCACCATTTGGACTCTATGGCTAGAAAGGAACAACAGAATTTTCCATGGGATTCAGATCCAACCACCTTCTCTCTTTCACAAGGTTATCTCGCTGACCACTTTCTGGGCGGCAAATCACAAGACTTTCTTGGATATTTCTAGAAATACTCTTCTCTCTCAATGGGAAAACGTCCTCAGTCACAAACCCTCAAAACCCTTAAGAGCTAGTAATTGGCAACCACCATCAGAGGGCAGCATCAAGCTCAACTTTGATGGCTGCTCTCTAGGCAATCCCGGCCCTTCAGGAGCAGGGGGTTCTTCAGAGATTGCCAGCGACAAATCCTCTTGACTTTCTCTGCGTTCCTCGGGACCTCTGATTCCCAATATGCAGAAGCAATGGCCCTACTTCTGGGCTTGCGATTTCTCAATCCCTCCTGGGGTACATCTCTGATTGTGGAAGGAGACTCCCTGAACACCATATCTTGGGCAAGAGGCTTGTCCGCTCCACCTTGGCAACTGTCACTTATTTTTGATGAAATTACCCGTATCTGCAGGGGTATGAGCGTTTCATGGAGGCATACCTGGAAGAATGTCCAACGCTCTCGCAGATCTTCTGGCGAAGGAGGGAGCTAGCTTTGACATCGACAATCAGGCTAGTCCAACTCCTTTTTTGTTCAGGACCTCAGCCATACTACTTAACCCACTTCTTACGAGCAAGTGATAGCTCCGTTCGTTATTTTGTATATCTGACCGTATATCTTGTAAAGTGGGCATTCTTGTAAGCCTATCTTACCATTGATGACTAATGTAATTTTTTTTTTTTACTGATTGCCACCCTACGAGGGTGCTTTCAGTTCCACTCCTTTTGTAAACTTTTACTATCTTAGTAATACAATGTTAACAGTTCTAAAAAAAAAGAAAATCAATTTTCTGAATTTATTTTAATCAGAGAAGAAAATAAAATATTTAAAGGTTTTATAAAATTCATATTCATATTTTAAAAGTTTATTTAGGGTGTGGGGGCCCATTGGGACTTTGGGTCCACCGCATGCTGCAAGCCCATTTTGTGTATGTCTGTGTGGGGGGAGGGGGGCGTGGGGCCCACATGGCTCTCTGTTTGGGAGGCGCCCGACTCCCTTTTTCTTTCCTTTTTTGTGTGGCTTGTGTGTTGAGCCACCTTCTTGAATGAGAAAACTCATTCCTTTTAATCATGATGGCTGATCTAATGAATGAATGATTGAGATCTCTTCACTTTATAGGTCTCCATGATTGAAGATCAAAATCGTAGACCCCAAAACCCTAGCATCTACACACCTTAAACTCTCTTTCTCTCACAAAATCCAAGCGGTAGCCACAACCCACTTTGTCTTGCTTTCTCTCTCTGTTTCTCTCTCATTAGTTAGGGGTTGAACTAATAGAACCTAGAAACCCTAAGGGGGGGCATACCCAAGCCACAAGGGTGGCACACCCCTAGCTTGTGTGCATTGAGATTTGCTCATGTAATGAGCATTAATCAAAGTCCTATCCCATGTCATACTCTCAAGAGGTTTTGCCTAGGCTTTCCGAGTTATGAGATGGGGCTAGACCGAGATCCCGTGCGTCATTGATGGAGGAGACCCGGTGTGGGGTATATAAAGTCCTTAGGGATAATTTTAGGCAAGGTATTTGGTAATTCTAATTGCTCTGTGGTTCTGGATTCTTCATGCATTGTATTTTGTATGGTTGTACAGAATTGTAATGGTATGCAACAGAAGATCCTAGATTTTATTAAGGTATATTTTATGAATAAAGTTATATTCTTGGACACTTGTTAAGTGTTATTGCTGTTATGAATAAAAGCAAGAAAAGAAAATTTTACCTGTATATACTTGGCTAGATCATATAGTCATTCTTTCATTGGTATCAGAGTCAGGTTTCTTGTTGCCATATTTTTTTTTTTGTTTTTTCTGTTTTTGGTGAATTTTGAATCATAAACTTGAGAGCCAATGACTTTGTGGTTAAGTGATACACCTCTGTAAGAATTATTGACATTTTACCTACACCTAAAGGTACTCTGCAGATTAAGGTATTTTTGTACTGTTTTGGTGTACTTATATGAACTACAGGATGACTTATTTTTCTTGGGTATAACCAAGTGATAAATTGTGTTTTTAAGTGTAGTATCTTCCAGCAAAATTTCAGTTGGAGATCTTGTGGGGATTGAGAGTTATGGACTCATCATTGAGAGATGCCAATTCTGATTCAGCAAAATTCAGGAATTGAATACTATGTTTCGTGAATTTTCCATCGAGTAAATATATTTATTGTTGGGGAATATCTAATTGTACTTCATCCAGATTGAGTCTAATTTCAAACCAAAATAATTTCATGGAGAAAACCCTTGTGATATGAAAGATATGGTTATTTTATTGAAGGGTGCTCAAGTATTGCTTTTTGCAATGAAGACTATTTCTGTGACGTGAATGTCATGATTTAATATCCCTTCTTAATAGAATGTTTTGAAGCCCACACTGAGCTATATTTCTATTTTGAGTCTATTTTTTAACAAAAAATTTGATAGAGAAACTCCATGGGCACTATGAGAATATAATTTTATTGCAGAAGGGTCATCATGAGTTTCTGTAGTTTAATCTTGTTTATTGTGACGCGAATGTCACTTATTTATTTCCCTGCTAAAAAATATTAAATGAGATTTACGCCATAATGTTGAGTTGTGGTTTTGAGTCTAGTTTTCGACTAAAAAAGTTTGAGGAAGAAACTCTTCGTGGATTAAGAGAAAAGATTATTTTATTAAGGGATGTTCATCCTGATTTTCTATTAAATGAACTATGTTGTGATATGAGTGTCACCAGTTCATATACTCACTGAATGGTATAAATTCGGGCTTGTCTTGAGAATAATTTTAATTTTATGAGCCTATTTTCAGACTCAAAAAGTTTGACAGAGAAACTCCTTTTGATTTCATAGAAATTCTGTTTTTATCAGAGGATGCTCACTTTCTTTTCTGTAGCAAATCCAAAGGTGTGGCATGTTAAGTCACTAATTGATTCTCATTGATTGGAAAACTTTAAGGTGCATTTTGAGTCCTTTATGTGTTATGTGTCTACTTAAAGATAATAAAATTTTAGAGAGAGGTCATGAAAGATTGAGGAATTTTGAAGCCATATGTGTGGTGTGCTCGGCCCAGAAACTGCAGAAAATTAAAGTGAAGAATACATGATGTACTTGTAAAAGGCATATTCGGATTAAATCCACAAAACGAATCATAAAATCCATCTATAATTTTATCCAAACCAAAAACACAAGTAAAGGATGATTATCAAAAACCCAACAAAATATCCATAATGGATTTTCTTGGCAATTTGGAGAGCCTAAGATGAGATCCTCATCACGTGCAACACACCACCATATCACTCGACATTATCGAGAGGACAGAACACCAAAACCAGGTTCTATCAGAACAAGCAAATGGGTGCAACACTCCCTTTGCTACATATTGAATGAGCCATATCCATCTCTCGTATTTGATACTTAAGCCATAGATTTTAATCATAACACCAAAACCCCATCTTCATGTATTTTACTACCTTAAGTAGTTAACACTAGTACAAGAAGGTACATATATCTAAGGTTATTTAAAACTGGCTCCTTCACACTTGCTTCGCACCTATCAACTAATATCTTTACTCTCCATATATAAATATAAAAGCAGCCAACATGTAATAATAATAATAATAATAATAATAAAATTAATAAGGTTGACCCAAAAGGCTATAAGTTATTGAATCCTCTTTCCCTATATATAATGTGGGATAGATTTCATACTTCAAATTGTAGATGTGGTACCGGGCCTTTCTTGATCCTTGCTTTTGCTTGTTGATGAATGTTTATGGTCCTGGACGAGCACATAATTGATGGAGAATCACTTGGTCATCATTTGCACATGTTAGTGAAGTATCCAATTCTTTGGCCCTTGGATTCTCTCTTACTCGTACCGTGAATAAATACTCTTTGTCCATGCCATCACTCCAAAGGTCATGAATTTGATTTTGCCCCTGGTCTTAGAGTATCTAGGCTTCAACCAAGTCTCTCAAGTCTCAACACATCCCTTCATTACTCGACATGAAGAGAAAACAAGGTGCCTTTTACATGTATTGCATTTACTTTGTCTTTTTGCAGTTTCCCGAGTGAGCACCCTTCACATAGGTTGTCATCATCATCATCATTACATAGGGTGTCATATCTCCCGAATATCGTATGACCTCTCTTTGAAGTTTTTATTATCATAAATCATACTCATGGCACACTATAAAATTTAGAATGGGCTTGGGAAAGGCATCTAATCAAGGGAGTACAAAAACATGACTTAACATGTCACACCTTTCAATTTATTGTATAATAGAAGATGAGCATCCCTTGATGAAAATATGATTTATATCAATTCACAAGGAGTTTATCTCTACAACTCTTTGACTATGAAAGTAGACTCAAAAATACAAAATAATGCTCAGTGCTAGCCCTAACTCACTAAATTGTGTGATTCTACAAATTGGTGATATTCACGTCGCAATATAGTTCATACAACAGAAATTAGGACGATCATCCCTCAATAAAATAATCGTTTATTTCAATCCACGGAGAGTTTCTTCCTCAAACTTTTTTGTTGAAAACTAGACCCAAAATCACAACTCAAAATCATGATGTCAATCCCAATTAATGTTTCTCAACAGGGAAATAAATAAGGGACATTCACGTCTCAGTAAAACATATCAGGCTGCAGCAATTAAAGATGACCCTTTTCCAATAAAATAATCTTTTCTCTTAATGCCCATGGAGTTTCTCTCTCAAGTTTTTTTTGTTAGAAAAATAGACTCAAAATAGCAATATCATGACTCAGTGTTGGCTTCAAAACATTATATTAGGAAGGAATATAAAATCATGACTTTTACGTCACTGAAATAGTCTCCGTTGCAGAAAAAGCTTTTGAGCACTCTTCAATAAAATAACCATATCTTTCAAACCACAATGGTTTTCTCCATGAAGTTATTTTTGTTTAAAACTAGACCCAATTTGGGTAAATTACCGTCAGATAATCCCCAAAAATAAAAGTATTTAGTTCGTGGAAAAATTTGTGGAACGTAGTACATAGTTCCTGGATTTTGCAGGATCAGAACTAGCATCCCTCAATGATGAGTTCATAACTCTCAATCCCCACATGATCTCCCTTTGAAATTTTGCTGAGAGATACTACTCTTAGAAATGCAAAATAGAAATAGGGTATGCTCAATAAAAGTACTTCATCCTTTGGTTCACATCAGTGTACCAAAACATCACAAAAAACCCTAATCTACAAAGTGCCTCTCGGTTTTGGAAACACGCCAATAATTCTTTCAGAGGTGTATCACTTGACCACAAAAGCCATTGGCGTCTTATTCGAAACTCAACAAAAGAATAGAAAAAATAAAAAGGAATATGGCAGCAAGAAATTTAGCTCTGATACCAATAAAATTAGAACTATGTGACTCGGGAAAGTAAGTAAATTTCTTTTCTTTTTCTTTATTTTCACCACCTGGATCACTTCGAAGTGTCCAAGTACAATATATGAATCAATAAAACAACGCAGAATACCAAGGACTTTCACTTACTTGCCATCAAAATAAAAGCTCAGTTATAATATAAATTTGAAAATTACTTGACACTATGAATGAATTCAAGAAAGCATTAAATAGAGTAATACCAAAAACCTTACCTCAGGTTACCCACAAAGACTTCGTACACCCCACGCCAGGTGTCCTCCATCAGTGGCGCATGGGATCTTAGTTTAACCTTGTCTTATAACTTGGGAAGCCTAGGCAAAATCTCTTGAGAGCATGACATGGTATAAGGCTTCGATTAAGGTTTAACACATGAGAAAATCTCAATGCACATAGGCTAGAGTGTGGCCCTTTTTAGCTTGGGCGTGCCCCTCTTAGGGTTCTACCTTCTACAATTAAACCCTACGCTAAGTTGAAAGTGAAAGAGAGAGATAGAGAGGGGCGTGCCTGCCTTAGAGTTCAGAGAGAGAGAGCGAGGGAGGCTTATCAAAAGATGTAGAGAAAAGGACCCCCATAGAGAGTGTTTCTAATATAAAGGTTAGAATTTTTGCGTTTAGAGTTTTGTTATCATTATGAGACTCAATCTTGACCTCTAATCATTCATTAGATTAGCCATCATGATTAAAATGAATGAGGTGGAACCATATCCTTCAGTTTTCATAATTCTATTTCTATCAAATATTGTGTAGAGGAAATACTATTTTTTTGCAAATCAATTTCAATTAATCTCTACATTTTCCTATTTGAAATCAATCAAATTATTTATATAACACTGTCCTTTTTTTATCCAGTCAAGAGGGAGGTTTAGCACACAAGCCACACAAAAAGGAAAGAAGAAGGGAGTGGGGTGCCTCACACATGGATAACCATGTGGGCCCCACGCCCCCACTAGTAGGCTTATTTATGGTGGGCCCAAAATCCCAATGGGCCCCCACACCCTATGTTATATTTTAGAATAATAAAAAGATTTTTATAAATCTTTTGAATATTCTATTTTCCTCTTTGAAATAAATAAAGCCCGAAAACTGATTTTTTTTATAATGTTAAATTTTCTTATTTAAAATTATTTTTTAATGAAATAAAATAACCAAAGAAGTCTAAAAATTCATTTTAATTATTAAAATTATAATTAAAACATAATTAAACATATTAAAGAAAATTTGATGGGAATTTGATGTAGGGAAAAAAATAATTAAAGTAAAAACAATAACAAAGGTGAGAAAATTTACCCTCTCTCAAGGTTCACAAGGGATTTCACCCCCAATGAGAGAATATACCATCGCTCAAGGTCTTCAAGGGAATTTACCCCAAAAACGATCTTTTCACAAGACCAAATTTTACTCAATTTCAATATTTGATCATTCTCTGATTACAATTAAGGGAGATCTCCCTTTAAATAGGCTAAAAAAGAAGATAAACAATAATTAAATAAAGACCTCTCTCTGCACGGACTTTCCCTATTTTATCTCTCCTCCATATTTTCTCTCTTTTAACCTCACGTGCCAAATAGATTTGCTTCTAAATAGATAGCCCACGTTTTACCTAGTGAAAGCCTCCCCCTAAAGGCAAAACGTTGCCTACTGTTGAAAAGTTAAACACCCCCTATATTAACCTTATCCTATTTATATTCCTCTTTTTTAGAAACTAATCAACCCAATTCATCAATATCACATCACACACAAAATCCTGCCTCCTCCCAAACTAACTTGACTTATCCTAGGGCAATTTTTATTCCTAAAATTAAAATAAAATAAAAATTAAATCCCAATTTTATTTGCATCAGAATTGGTTCCAAAGAGTTTGGAATATAACAAATATATTGAGGACTCCATCCTTGTTTAAAACCGAATCTCACTCCACCTTTTCAAACTGATCCAATAGTTCCCATGACCTACAACCCTTCCCAGGGTTCATGATTAGAATCAAAGTTAGCCAATAAATGCAAGAGACACGATCCTAGTCCTTAGATTATAGATCCCTCCATAAGGACAAGTCCAGGCCTTATTCCAGCACTATGTTACACTGGTCCTTCCAACACAGTCAATGTTGCAGGGAGTCGTCTCTTTGGCACGTGTATAAAACATACACCCTCATCTAGAGGGCCTCTTCCCGGACAACTATCTAGTGTATGTGTCGTGTGATGGTAATGATGAGGATTTTGGCCCTTGTCCTCTTTGGCCACCCATTACACACAGGGGTTACATCCAGTCCCTTGACCAACCGCCTTGGGTACAACTCCAACCTCATCAAGGGTTAATCTCACATCGAATCCTTATCGTTGTGCACAAATGCCCAAGGCTACGAGTTTTAGACATCACCTTGAGCCATAACTAGTTAAAGCATAGGTGAGTCTCGACACTAATAATGCCTCACATTCCAATCTGGACCACACTCCCACTGGAATGAACATATCACTATATATGATTTCATTACATGCTCCCATAAGGCCTTTAAATGGCCCTAACATCTCCCACCTGGTCTTTGAAGACCTTATAATTTCGCCCTCACACTCTCATCCCCCATTACAATCTCTCTCTCAAGTATTTTTCACTTATTTTCTCTCGTGCTCATTACATAACCTGGCGAACTCTTTCGCCATCCATCCTTACACTAAGGATTCATGAATGTAGCCTCAGTGGGAGTCATGAAGCCTCTCTCTCTGCTGCTTGGATCTCGTCCAAAAGGTGACCATAGTCCATCCTTATGTCCTTAATATTAGCATTACGAATCATGGACTCGTTGTCGTAGAATATCTTCATGCACCTTCATCACATGAGGTCGTATCTCTGCAGCTCAAAGAAGTTCTTTAATCATAATACTTCCTTTTGTAGCCAGACAACCAATACCACATATTTGGGTTCCATGGTGGACAACATTAGAGTATGTTGTTTCAACTGCTTCAGTAGATATTCCCACTGGAATGTTAAGTTATTTGGATACCTTTGAGAATTTATAATTGTATACCTGTATGTCTGAATATCCAAGCATCCTAGAAGAGCCGTGGGATTGCAACAACTCCCACTCAAACAAAATACGTATAACACTCATTGTCTCAACATGCTCATTCCTGTGCCATGAGGTACTATAGCAAGTCTCATGCCAAAATGACTCGATGCTCATAGTCTTGCAATGTGCAATCCTTTTTCGTTTCTAGCCAAGAATATACAGTTATATATAATGTATAAATTTTTTAGCTGAATATACTTGGCTATGTGATATAGCCAAGTGAAGATCCTAGGTCATATTAGGGTGTATTTTATGGATAAAGTTGTCTTGTTAGATACTTGTAAGTGTTCTAGCTGGTATGAATAAAAAAAAAACAAAGAGAAATTTTAATTGTATATACTTGGCTGGATCAGATATTGTATATAATTTATAAAATATATAATATATATTATTAACATATATTTATAGGGTTTTGTTAGGCTACACTACTCGGTGGTGTAGACCCTTAAAGTCCTCAACATTTTGGACACTTAAATACCCTTGAATTGTAATACAAATTTTTTCAAGTAGGGGCATTTTTGGTCATTTAGAAGGGGTTGAAGGGATATTTATATAAGAAAATAGTGGCATTCTATTAGTAGTTAAAAAACAATTAATGCATCTTGTGGGTGATGTCACACACCATATTGGTGATGTCATTGTCCATTATTGTTAATAAATGTTTTTATTTCTATTAGGATTTTCTACTTTACCCTTGTCTAATTACTTAAAATACCCCTAGACAAAAAGTTACTACACTATAGGATAAGGGTATCTAAAAATGTTGGATTTTAAGGGTATACACCACCAAGTGGTGTAGCCTAACAAAACCCATATTTATAAACTATATACTGTTAATATATATATATATATTATATGATAGCCTCCCAGTTTGGGAGCTTCTAGAACCGTAGACTCCCAGCTACCCTACCCTACCCCCCAAAACAACCCAAGCCCCTACCCCCCCCTCTCTCTTCTTCTCTCCTCCCCCATGTGACTCAGCTGAGTCCCGAGCAAAGTCGCTGTTTGTTCAACGTTGTTTAGTTATTCTGACTCTGTATTTATGTGCAGGCTTCTCTTGAAGAAGAATTAAAAACATTGAGAGACTCATTGGCGAATTTTAATAAAGAACAGCAGGAGGTATACTCATGCACATTGTCGAGGGAAATTGTGGATTCAATTTGAGAGTGTCAAGAGTGTAATTGTTAACTTTGATGGCAGTAACAGAGATAAAATTCTTGTCTTTTTCACGCAGAGATGCAAATCTGAAGAAACACTAAGGAGGAGTATGTCCTTGCTCGAAGAAAAACGTGTAAGAATGTAAATATCTTCAAGCAAGTTTATGCCTTTTTTGCTTGTGTTTCTTGGTCAATATGTATGTAATTTGTATGAAACACAGGCTCTTTTGGAGGAGAGAACAAGGAAAGGATTATCAATGTTGCATCATTTTCATGTCCAGAGTAGAGGCGAAATTATAAGTTTATTGGAACAAGAAAAGATTCACTTGAAAACACTGGTGGAAGATTTTTTCAAAAGGACAACCAAACTTTGCATGATAAATGGGGCTGGAGAACTTCAGAGAAATGGACAGACTGATGATATTGAATGCCGAGATGTCCATATTACTAGTTATGTTGATCCCAGCAATGTAATGGAGGTTTGCTTCCTAAATCTCAAAAGACTTGACTTGCTCTTTTAGGAAATTTTTGATAAGAAACTGTCAGTTTATGCTTTATTTTCATTAGAGGGATTGTAAATCAGGTGCTTGAGACAAGCAGTAAATGAAGCATGTTGAACTTATTTAACGATGATATTTATGATGAAAATGGCAAAAGAATATTAAAAGTTTCATCATCTAATATTCTAAGTCATTAGGGCCTTCCTATTAAGCTTATTATAGCTGCCATCTTCATATATCTTACGTAGAACACAGAAGATGTTCTCTGATCATTTGACCTACAAAAGTAGCTTTTCTTTTGTGAGAATGGGATTTGAGCCTGCAGTGATGATAGGAGACTAAGGCGTTCAAATTTATAAGCTTCCCATATTTCCATATAATCAATCATCAATATGCAATTCAAATAGAGGTCTAATATTTATAATATTTTTGAGAACTTCAATATAAGCTGAAATCCTGATTCTGTTTCAGGAAAGTGACAGTTCTGCTTCACCAAGATTTTATGTAGAAGGGAAGGATGACATCTCAAGTGCCCTTGCTCAAGCTTTGCAAGAGAAGGTTGTTTTCTTTTCTCTGTTTGTCTGTGTAAATAATAAATGCCTGTGCGATCTCAATCTTATGATTGAATCTAACAAATCCAGAAATTATCAAATAACCTAGTTTTCATTATTAATTCTGTTGATTGTTTAGATGGTCTATTTAGTGCTTAAAGGTCTATGTTGAATGTTGATTCAACTATTTTATCGGCTCTTCTACAGGTTGCTACACTTTTACTCCTATCACAAGAGGAAGAGAGACATTTATTAGAGAAGAATGTCAATGCTGCTCTTGAGAAGAAGTTAGGGGAACTCCAGAAGATGTTATATCAAGTAATTCTTGCGGGCTTGTTTAACTTTGCATATTAAGTTTTATATGGAGCAGATCATGCTTCTCCCTGTGATTACATTATGTTATATTATTGTCATTTGTTGTATAGGTTACAAATGAAAAGGTGGAGGCTCTTATGGAATTGGCGCAACTGAGACAAGAGCACCAAATGTTGCAAGCGTATGCATTTCTTTGACCTGAATTAGAAAATAGAATAAATGATGCTTTATTTTCCCTTCAATACTCTCTTAAATGATTTTTGGTTTTATGTCTATTAGATTCACTTAATCAATTTCCTTTGTATTGAATACCTAAAATGAAGTGATATTTTATGTCAACAGGAAGTGAGAATAAAATGCTTTCACTGCTGACAATTTTTGTAACCAGAAAACCACTTATGATGGATAAAATATGGTGGGATGAAACTCTTTGAAGTTTGATTTACGAGAAGTTGTTTCTTATTATTTTTAGTTTTTAAATTTCCTGAAATGTTGAGGTTTACTTGAAATGTTTATATAAGAAAACTTCGATGCTTTCATGAAGTGTTTAAAGTCTTGGGCTTGGGCATGGCCTGGCTGAGTCAGCCCATAAAGTATGAAAAATTGTAATAATCTATTAATAGTTACAGAAAATGTAGAATATGATGAAATGAAAAAAATTCAGAACAATATTATTTATATTCTAAGAAAAAATAGAAAATTCATAGAACAGGGGATTCTAATTGTCAGAGTGCGAGTTCTTCATTCAATGGTCCATATTGGAGTACATAACAGTAATAATTTTCATAGGAGCAATTAAAATTAGAAATATACATGTCAAGGTACTCAGTCTACAGCTAATATGAATGGTAGGGAGGCTCATAGTTATCTTGATCATGGTCATCCTGACTATCTCTATAGAATGACTCTCTCAACTAGGAACTTGGGTAGCCCAGCCTTCCTAACCCAAAATCAGCAGGGCTACTCTAGCCTTGTGCTCCCCCACCTCACTGCTCGTGCTCACTCTTAAGGCCCTTTGTATGGTTCGGTGGCCTCATCATTGTCATCCATCTTCACCTCCACCTTACCCTTGCTCATCAACTTGTGCACCTCCTCCAAACTCATGCCTCTTAGGTTCCACCGTCCTCGTCTTCCTCTTCCATGAGGCCCAACTCTTCTTCTAGTAGCCTATGATTGAGAAGTGGCTCCTCCACTTCCACCAACCACTCCATAGTTGGATCCTCTAGGAATATGTGATTCAAGTTAAAAGGGTCTTTGTCCTTAATTTCTCTCCTCAGCATCAGCTTTCAGAGGTTCAAGTTGTAGTAGATGTAGACCAGCTTGTGTGAACCTCTAGAAATTATTCCAGATTCACTCTCACCTGTAGAGTAACATGTTTTGCTGACCATTTGATCACAATATTTCGTTGGTAGCAAACTCCATTACCATGTAGTTCCCACCACTACGCTGAAAAAGGAAGAAGTACTCGTAAGAAAGGTGTAGAACAACAATAAAGGAATGAATAGTTCCTTGGGAACTTGAGAACTCACCTAGATCCAGCTAAGTGTGGGATTTCCTAGCAAGGTTTGTTGTGAATTCCCACGTGCATCCATATATGGAGAAAGCTAAGAAAAAAGTCGAGGTTTCATGATTCTAAAATTTGGATCACCCAATCATAAATGCCTTAAGCTAGGGAAACTTCACAAAAAATGGTTTCTTACCTCCTCAAGAGCTTCAATGTGCTTCCTTCCATCTCTCAGAAATATCTGTGTGTTGTTTCACCTCCTCCCTGATCTCGTGATGAGTTGATTGTATTGGGGGATAGAAGTATATGTGGGTTAAGAAAAAAATCTAGATGGCACATCCATTTAAAACAAGATCCCATGTTTGATTACATGAAACCTCATCAATCGCAAACCATATTTGAAATTACAAAATCCAAATTAAATGTCAAAACCGTTTACACAATACATGTATGGGTCAGTGCAACGAGTTATTTCATCAGTCATCGATTGTGTCACATACTTTAGATGGATAATATATATGGCTTCAAGGATCTGCTTTGCTTGATCAATTATTTCATGCAAGAACCCCATAATGGGCTTTATATTGGAATTTGCCATCTTGAAAATTGCTGGTAGAGGATTTGTAGCTCCTATGTTCTATTTGCAACTACCCCAGAGCTTGGCTATCCATTATCTCTTTAACTTCCCTTGTGGCATTGGTCCTTAATAAATGGGCATTTACCAATTGCTCTGAAGCAACCATCTTTTTAAGCCCTAATTGCACCTCAATATCGAATTGATGACGAGAACGAATTAATCATGTGATGGTAGCCTAATCAGCTCTCTCCCCTCTGAGCTGCCTTATCGAAGCTAGGATCTATGAGGGGTTGTATATGAATTTAGTAATGGTCTTCCCATTCTCAACATATACTCTCCCCTACTTCATCATCTTCAAAGCCTTTTTTCCCAACTAATTGGGGTCGGCTACACGAATTTTGGTCCGCCATTCTGCTCTATTAGTGATCATACTCTTAGTGAGATCATAGGTCCACATATCTTTTTTTACTACTTCAACCCATGTCCTTTTGGGCCCAGCCCTTACCCTTTTTAAGCCTTTCGCTTGAACTATTTGGGGTTATGCTTCGGATCAACAAGATGTGATGTTTGCTGAAGCTTTTTTGTAACTTGAAATTTGGTTTTCATGATATCTTTAACTTGCGACTTTGGTCGGTCTTTTGCAAATCATATTTATCAATTTGATCGAGGAATAAAATATGATCCTCGAGATGAAACTTTGGGGCTTAAAATTTCCAATTGGCTGAATATGCCAAGTTTTTTGGCCAAAATGAAGTACCAAAAAAAAAAAAGAAAGAAAAAGAAAGAAAAGGTTGGACACTGTGAGTTCAGGTCGACTCAACCAGGGTGGGGAACTCAGCCAAGTTCGACCAAGAATCAGCCGGGTCACTACGGGTACCAAGCCTGTTCTTTACCTGGGTCCTGAGACTAACAATTTGGGACCCTCCAAAACTGGCAGGGGTCTAATTCCAAGTGACTCAGACGATCCCATGCTGCAGTCATTGTGTTTTCAAGCACTGTGTGAAACCATTCTCTTGTGAGTTGCCCTTGTGGGCATGTGTTTGGAGGTCTCTCTTTTGTTGTATAAGCTCACAATAATATGCTATATTACAAAAAAAAAGAACTGTACAATGATTACAATTTTGTCACTGTGGACCTGATACTGGATCATTTATGCTGTTCTACCTTGATTTGATCATACCATCATCATCATCTTCAAAGCCTTTTCTCAAACTCTTTGGGGTTGGCTAGACGAATCGTGGTCTGCCATTCTGCTCTATCAGGGACCATATCCTAAGTGAGGCCATAAGTTCCCATATCTTTGATCATATATTGAACAAAAATGCCCTGATTAGGAGAACTTTTGGCCAATTATCGTATCCATTCAACTGAAAAACAACTTGAGGTCTTGAATCCTAGAATGCTTGAAAAATATTCTGTGCAATAATGTCTTCTTTCTGTGCATCATTCCTATTATTCGAATGCTAGTAGGCCTTTGAATGCTCACTATTAAGTACCAACTGATTCTCAACGTCTATCCTTCTTTGAAAAAGCATCTACTGTCAGGTATCAAGGTTCAAAGTTTGTCCGGAACCATTTCATAAATCTCATTGTGAGAAAGATGTTAGGATTTGTAGTTTACTTTTACTGGTATCAGTACTTGGTATATTTGAACAATGTAAATTTTTTTTTTAATTTCGAGTCTGACTGAATATGGTTTGTTTATCAAAAAGCATATAATGCACTTAGTGTGTTTTTATCACAAATGTTACAGGACTATCGGCCATGGGACAAAACAATATCATCCTTTTGGTTGGCCGGGTGTAAAAAACATCATTGCTCATGAAAGAGATGGAAGATTAAAGAGCTTGCTTAAGAGAACATATCTGAAGCGCTGGATGGGTGAAGTAGATATTCATGGAAATCAAGCTAATGTTTTCAAGAATGATGATGGCAGCACCCGCACCCCTAAAAATGCTGTCGATATCGCAAGGTAAAAATGCGTTACAAAGCTATTTAAAGTACAACTTCACAGCTTGCTGGAAAATAGTGACATGGTTAAATGCTGACTGAAAGAAATTTACATGGTTAACAAACAATACAAAAAACAAAGAAACACAAGTTACATTGTTAACTGCTCTTTCTGAGGGTCTCATATGCCACTCCAAATTCACGAGTATGCATGAGCCTTGGCGAATTGGCTCAAGAGCACTTTCCTGTGGATTTACAAACCACCTCATTTGCTTGTGAACTTGCTTTGTAGATGGAAAATGCCACTCTCATACATTGATATGATAAGGATGGAACAAGTAAGCCATTCTCTGTTTTGCTTGCAAAATGTTAGCTGACAATGTCTCTTTAGCTGACAATAGGTCTCAATTAGTATTGCCAAAAATCCGCATTATTTTATTTATTTATTTATTTATTTAATGCTTCCTGTATTTCCATGTTCATATCCTCTGGAAATCTTATTCTTTTTAATTCAAATCATCTCCTTTTGGATTGAATTTATAAAGAGGTGTGTATACTCAAGGTTGTTTCCTCTTTATCCTTTCTTTTTGTTACGTGTCTTTGGGGACTCTTTTGTTTTTTTTTTTTCATTTATAAAGAAGTTGATTGGATTGATATCTCCAGACTTAGTTTGATATTTAGTTATTCCTCAATTGTCCCCCAATTTGCTTCTTTATGTTTTTGGACGGTTTTGAAAAGATGATAGCAGACTGTTGAGAGCATGTAATTTTCTGATGCTATTCCTTTTCTGGCCTGTGTTGCAGATTGAAGATTGAGAATGCAACCCTTCAAGAGGGCATGGCAAGCCTGGAACATCTCACATCTTCTATTCATCGGCTTCGCCTAGCCCTTGTGCAGGTAATGCGATTCCCTCGGGAGAATGTAGCATTGCGCTTCTTTAGTGTTCTTGGGATACCTCGGTAGTTTCGGCTTGCTAAAGATTATATTGTATTACTTAAAATTCATACAATTGCAGGCCAAAGACATTGCGAGAACTACAACACATGCCAAAAGTACCGTAGAAACATTGGATGGTATTGTTGTAGAGGCAAACCATTTGAAAACAGCTCTTGGGAGCTCCCTTCCGTTGAGCTGGTCATCAGAGACTGATCCACTGCCTTTTGAGGACCAACCTGAGCTCTCACGAGACCTCAAAACCGAGAAATTAGACTCTATAACGGCTGTTGGTTTAGAGCTGGTTGAGCTTCTGTTAATGGCCACCCAACTTCAAAAGGATGAGATAGTTAAAAGGTTACCAGAACAAGAAGCTGATTTCAGATGATTGTTTTTAGGGCTTTTGATGTAATTTATGGTGTCTTGAATGTGCACTTCTGGTTGTGAAAATGTCTCTAGTTCATTTCTGTATTTATTTCTTTTTAATGTATTTTCGATTTTCTGATTTCCGTGTCAACATGCGACCATGTACATTACGTTTCATGCAACAATAGTCTAGTCATATAATGTAATGTTAGGGCCATTTGTTTGACCTCAATTTTTAAATATACACTTTTTTTATTCCAATGAACAATCACAAAATAAAATAAAATTTGAAAGCACATTCTAAAAAGAATTTTTTTAGCCTAATTAACATAAGCTCTTCATTTTGTTAAGATGATTATATCTAAGCCTTAGAAGGATTTCTTCCCATTTTAAAACGTTTAGATAAATTTGTTATTATTCGATGAACAATATTGAAAAAGGAAAAAATGATTTTGAGTTAAAAAAAGCTTAGATCTTGAAATTCATCAAATGGATGATCTAGATTCATTGTTGGAAGGATTCATTTTAACCATATCTAGGATGCAAATTGATTTTTTTTTTTTTAAAATAACTATCAGGATGAAGAGGGTATGTGCAATTTTTGGTGCAACAAACGTGGTATCTAGAAATGTAATTTCATTATATTATTATAAAATCGTTGCATGAAATCATTCCTATTTGCTCTTACTAATAGACCAAAAGCTATCCCAATGAGTGTTGTCAAAATCGCTTCACTTCGGCTGAAGCCTTCAAATTTTAGGCCTAGATAGAAACAAAGCGAAACTTGGTGTTGTTGGTTCGAGTTGCTTCAGACCGTTTTGGTTAGATTCAGGTTTGCTTTGGGTTGATTCGGTCAAAGCTTCGGCTTTTTCAGCCAAAGCAAAGAAATATCTATATAAAAATTTATTTATTTATTTTTTTTGGACATTTTTATTTTAAATTTTCTTATTATTTATATATATAAATATATAATTTATATACATGAATTTTTGTAAAAAAGTCCAAAGTCTTCTCCGAATTGGTTGAAGCACCGAATTTTTTCATTTTAATATTGATCCCAATTTTATGAACACTTTAAAAAAATATATTGAATTTCGAATATATGGTATTTCATTTTTTATTTTTGACAAGAGTACAAAATCTTATTGCTTAAACCTGCTTACAAGAGAATTACCATGAATAAAAAGTAAAAGAAATATCTTGTATATAGATTTCCCTTTCAGCGAAGTTATCTGCCCTATCATTAGCATCACCCTATTATTAGCTTCCCGATAGATAAGCATGTTCAAAAACAATCTTACGATTTCGACAAATATCCCATATTTCATTGCATGAAACTTTCAGATTCTATAGTGGCCTTCCAATCCAATTGTTCCAATTAATTATATTTAAAGAATCCCTTTCCACCACCCAATTTAAACCAGCATATTTATCTCTAAGGGTTTTTACGCGCTGTAGCAATGTTATCGTCTCTGCCTTGTTGGCCGAAGCTTCTCCACAGGGACCAGAGATTGTACAACAATTTTGTGTCCTTGAGTTTGTGATTACCCTTTCAATTCTTGCTGGTCTTAAATTTTCAGATGAACTTTCATCAAAATTCAATTTCACAGCACCTTGAATTGGTAGATTTAGGGCATTTTGAAAAACAATAATATGTAAATTTTGAATCACATCTACTTTTGATATGCCATATTTTTTGTATTTGAATAAAAGAATTATGAATTATTCTCTCCTTAACTCTAGGCATATCATAACTAATCCCATCAAATGTGTGACATTTTCTTTCCATCCAAATTTCCCAAACCAGCGAGCCCTTAAAAATATTCTAGATAATTGTTCATTTTTTTGGCATATTTGGTAGCTCAGACATGTAATTATCTCCTTATGTGACACAGGCAAAGGTATCACAACTCCCACAAGGCTAAAAGCCCATTTTGCCACAAAAGGTTGGCCACTGGACAATGCAAAATATAGATATCTACAATCATCTTACCTCTAATTCTTAAGTTATCAATTGTTAACACTTTGTTCTGAGATAAGATCCAAACAAACATCTGCATTTTATGTGGAATTTTCCATTTCCAAATTTTATTGAGCTCAGGACGGGACCATCGAACTCTATCATTAAATATAAGCTGATATGTTGTTTTTACCGAGAAAACTCCATCATTTGAGAGTTCCCATAACATTTCGTCTCTCACCTCCTTAGACACACACACCTCCTGTAGTCCTTTCATCAAATTCATGAATTGTGAAATAACCACATTGGGGAATCTATTATATGCAAATGGTAAGTTCCAACTTCCTCCACTTCCACTTCGACCAAAGATTTCATTAACCTTAATATGCTGAAACCCACTTCTATCATATCGATCTTTATACATGTTCTTCAAGAAGCCATCTCCCATCCCTTGATAATCAAAAATCAATTGAAGCTCCATTACCCACAATCCATCTAGTATTTCTCAGCATTATTTCTCTATTTACATATATACATTAGAATCTTCCACCTCTTCCTTTTTTGATAAAACCACTGTTGTCCACCCCATATTTAGTCATAAGAACTTCCTTTCATAACTGGTTCTCATCTCCTAAGGTTCTCCATCACCATTTAGCTAATAAGGCTTGATTAACGCATTTAACATTTCTTATGCCCAAAGTCCTTTCATATTTTGGGATATAAACTTTTTCCAACTCACTAAATGATATTTCTTTCCTTCATCCAAAGTAACCTATAGGAACTTTCTCATTAGCTTTTCTATCTCTTTGATCGCTGGTGAAGGCATATGCAATAAAGACATAAGGACTACAAGCATAGTAGCTAATGAGGATTTAATCAATGTAGCCTTACCTCCTGGTGATAAGACCTTAGATTTCCATAGGTCAAGGTTTACATGAATACTTTTTAACACTGGGTCCCAGATGGACCTAGGTAATTTGGTATCAGAAATGGCAATACCAAGGTACTTCAAAGGAAAATATTCTACAGAACAACCAACCTCTCTTGCCATTTCTTGTACCAAGGATTCCCCACATCCAACATCAACCATAGTTGTTTTAGAGAAGTTAACTTTTAAGCCCAAAGTAAATTTACAACATCTTAAAAAATTCGAAATTGAGCGTACCTGGTTAACCTTCGCACCGTAAAATATTAGCGTATCATTTACATATTAAAGGTGCGATATGGTTGGACCATTCTCAGCAATTTGAAAGCCATTAAACCATCCCTTTCCCACAACATTTTTTTATCATAGGACTTAAACCTTCTGCCACAAAAGTGAATAGAATGGGTGATAATGGATCCCCCCGTCTCAAACCCCTTGATGCCTTAAAAATTCCTTTTGGGCATCCATTAACCAAGATCGAAAAGTGTGCTGAAAATAGGCAGGCCGTAATCTACCCCATCCAACTACTACCGAACCCCATAGTCCTCATTATCTCAACAAGTATTTTCCATTCTACCCTATCATACGTCTTCTCTAGGTCTAATTTCATAAGGATACCCGAATTCCTACTTATAGCTCTTGAATGTGAACATTCTTGAGCAATACACATCACATTAGTAGTGATGATTTTGTCTTTGATGAATGCTGATTGAGGCCCAACTATTAACCTATTTGTAAGAACTTTTGCAACTATTTTATATAAACTCCTAAGACGACTAATGGGTCTTAAATAATTGAGATCCACAATTGCATCCTTTATAGGAACTAAAACAATAAACGTTGAGTTTATACTGTTATCAATAACCCTACGCTCCCAAAATTCTCGCACCATGGTAAAGACATCCCATTTAAGCAATTCCCAAAAACTTTAAAAGAACCCCATTGGAAATCCATGAGGCTCAGGTGCTTTATCACCTACGAGCAAGAAAACTGCTAACTTTGCTTCCTCCATAGTAACCGGGTTTTCAAGTTCCTTTACCTTTAAGTTTTCCAGTCTTTTAAAAGGCACCCTAGAGCCTCCTCCATAGTAACCGGGTTTTTAAGTTCCTTTGCCTTAAAGTTTTCCAGACTTTTAAAAGGCACCCTAGAGAACTTCACTTGTGAAGGCCTTTTCAAAGTGACTTGCAAACTTACTTTCCCACCCCTCTACATCATCCTCTCCATTATTTGGAAAAGTAATAACCGAGATCATTTTGTCTCCTTGAATTTGCAATTGCATGAAAATATCTTGTGTTCAAGTCACCATCTTTTAACCTTTTTACCCTTGATCTATGTCACCAGTATACTTGTGAGAGATGTGCCAAAATTTGTTCTATGACTACCCCATTCACTTGAATATCATCATCTAGATGTTCAATTTCCTAGATGACAAGATCCATCTTATCCCGAATATCAAATCTTGAAGGCTTCTTCCAATCAATTAAATGTTGTTTCACATTTAACATTTCTTATGCACTTCATATCCGCATCACCCTTGAACAATTGCATACACCAAGTACATTTAATGATATCCTTCACCTCATTTTCCATCAACCTAAGCATTTTTCAAATCTAAAAGGTCTAGGTCCCAAAACCTCATTAGATGTGTTTATAGATAATGGAATATAATCAGAGGATAATTTAGGTAGTGATCTAATACCAACTAAAGGAAACTTCCTTTCCCAATCACCCGACACCAAGATTACTTGTGTTGTTATTGGATCATGTATATAAGTTTTCATTCGTCGGCAATTCAATCAAGCTACTTGACATTATAAAGTCATTGAATATGCGCATTTCATCTGGCCTATGAATAAAGTTAAAATCCCTTCCCACACAAATAGTTAGAGAAACATCATTCAACACATTCATAATTTCAGCCAAAAAGTCTTACTTCAAAACCATTAAATTTGGTCCATAAACATTTGAAAGCAACGAAAAGAAGAAAAAATGTCCTTAAACCTCAAAACATTTGGATAACATTCGAGCATTTCAACACTGAAGGATCCCAAAAGTCCATAAAACCCCAGATGCTCCTACAGAACCTACCCCACAAAGCTGGACCTGACCTAAACCCCACACTTCCCTTATTGACCTAACCGTTGGACTAGGTTGCTTCATTTCTTGTAGCATCACAATATCTCGCTTATGTTTTGCTACCAAAAAATGAAGTTCTTGCTTTCTCCTAACCTCTCCTAGTCCACGAACATTCCAAGTGACAATTTCATTAACCACAAATATTCAGGCAGCCATTATTGGTGGCTCCCCTCGAGTCGGCAATTAGCTGTCCATCATTGTCATTTCATCATCGCTGATCACGAATACCTAGCCTGAATCATCATCGCAGTTGGCTCTAGCAAAGACCCTCGGGCCTACATTCACATCCATCCTATCTGATGACCGAGTTGGCTTAGGAGCCACCTTATCCTTGCCTTTCCCATTTTTGCTGGCCACTGAATTGATCTCCTTCTGCTTGGAAATGCTTGCCAACTTAGATTGGCTTGCCTTCTATTTCTAAAGATTTTCTTTAATAGCTTTAAGACCACTCCAATGGGGACATCGAAGTTAGCCCCCATATCCTCTAAAATCTACCACCCACATTCAGCCACTCTGTCTTCCAAATCATGTTTGTGCATAGCATTCCAGTCACCAATTAAAGGTGGCTGCACAAGCCCCAAATCCCCCATACCATCACCTGGGTTGCCGACCTCTTCTTCATCGAAAGGCATTCCTCCACCATCTACTGGCTCGGGCACAGGAAAGGGAACCTCAGGTACCTGGTCTTCAGCTACGTGACCAAGACAGAGAGCCAGTTCGTGGGGAATATCAATTCCACCTATTTCAACCATCAGCTCCTCATCACCACTTCTAAGGCTATCTCATGACCAGGGATCTGATCATCCAGCAGAACCTGCTCCTCATCTTCATTGAGGTGCACCACATCTGGATGAGGGCCGATCTAGCCTGTTCTTCTTCTTAGCTGCAACCCTGAAAGACAACGATCTTGCAGGGAACATTGTGAAAACTGCTGATATGAACAAATAAAGCAAAGTAAGCTTGCTCACAAATACCAACAATGACTGAAATTCCTGCTTCTAACTATATACGGCAAAGAGCCTATCTTCTCTACCACGAAAACATCCCGTTTAACGTACTTTCCAAATCTACAATCCACCCCCAAGATATTTGCGGAAACCCCACAACTGACCTTATTTTCATCTTCGATGATCTCCTTAGCAACAATACGATTTTCAACTAAATCCCAAATATGACAAATTTAATCCATCCATATCCCCAAGTCGTCTTATTTTTCTCTACCCAAATCTTTTTTTGATTTTTGAATTTTGCACGGCAAGTTAGAGGGTACTAACCTTCTTAAATTCGAATTTGACTTGCCTTTGATTGGAATGGTTATGCTTGAGCATTTTCACCATTGATGTTACAGAAATTCTGTACTACTCCAACCCCATCATGGTTCTTTATCCTCTTCTTCTTAGAACTTTTTGATTGCACCAATGTCCACCCCTCATGAGGCAACTCGATCACAGACTCAATTGTTATTTCAGGTTTCAAAGCAGCTTTAAGATCCTTCGTGGGGACTGGCTACTTGACCCTCAAAGGTCACTTTGATGACAAAATCATCCTGAATCTTAACTTTTTATGAACCGGATAAAATCTGTTAAGAAAAACCAAGTTTGACAAACCTCATTTAAACGCTCTTTAAGAGATCCCAGTCCTGTTTAGAAAGAGATCCCAGTCCTGTTTAGAAAAGATTCCGCAACAATTGGCTAGCTTTTGGATCACTCCAAGATTCCAAACATGAAGAAGTATGCCCCACAGACGAATCCAAGTCTCTTTCATTGCGGCATGTGCAACATTTACACTTGGATGCCAGAAGTTCGGAGTGGAGTTGAAGAGTTCTCTTACGTACTCTGAACATTCTCTGACGGACCACCCTCAGAGTTCGGGCAAAAGCTACCTGAGAAGCCCCCAACGTTTTCACCTGAGGAATGTAAGATAATCCCCGAGCCCGAGCCCTATTAGCCCACTCTCCCAAACGAAACACATCATCTAAGAGAGGAGAAAAAGATCCCACCACAACTTTTGTAGCATTTTTAAAAGAATCAGCAAGAAACTTCACGTCAAAATCTATAAAAGGAATCCCACTTTCACCATCTTCTTCCTCCTTTCGAGCACCATCATCCCCAGAGCTACTTTAATTTCATAAGGTCTGACAAGTTAAGCTCTAAACATGTGTAATAGAAAGGGTGAAGTAGAGCGAGAACATGGAGATAAAAATGTTTGGGACAGTTGTATTTTGATATGCAGGAGCCAAAAAAATTGAATGGAAATTTCAATTTTCAGTTTTCTTTGTCCCCAAGTCATATCAAGTAGGTTATTACTCACTCGAGTTTATTTTACTTGATTTTTTTTTTTTTTTGCCTAGAATTGTTTTTCTGTTACTCTATATTATGATAGTTCATTTTATATTATTTGCTTTAAAATTTTAGAACAAGAAGAGACCTAGATTTCCATTTTGTACAATTTGGAACTAAAGCACCAAATAAAACAATTTTGAAGTAAAACAAAGAAAGAGTGAAGCACCAAACAACAAATATTACATGCTACATTTATTTTTGTGTAAAGAGGTTACAATCACCTTGATGTGAAATTCGATAGCTTCAAGTGTATCACAATTTGAAAAATTTTAGTTTGAAATTCTTGTCCCATCAATCACACACCTTCAACATCCTTATTTCACATCTAATGGTTGTTAATGAGTGTGACTTATATAAAAAAAATGATATATTTGAATATATTTCCATGAACTATTGAAAGGGGATTATGCGACAAGATTTTTGGAGGGGGATTGTATAATAAAAGGCTACTTATTTTTGTTTAAAGAGCCTATAATTACTCTTAATTATCGGATGTGAGATCCATGAGTTAAAAAATAGGTATTTTACACAATGAAGCCATTTATTATTTGGTATAAAGGGGTCACAATTATTCACAACCGTCCGATGGAAAATTTGATAGCTTGAGTATGTCACACAGTTTGGATTTTTTTTTTGAAAGTTTCAATTTAGTCGATTTACGGTTTACATTTTAGGGTCACAGCCGCGGACGTTTTAGATATGGGTTTGGACACGGTATCTCCTCATACACGTGCTCACTGGCATCCACGGGGATTCCAGGAAATATTCGCCAAAAATTACAGAGAAAGAGAGAGAAGAGAGAGGAAGAGAGAGAAGAGAGAGGAGAGAGATCCCTGCCATCCTTTACTAAGAGGGAGAGATTCCGAGCTCATTCCCAGCTTACACAAGAGAGAAAGAGAGGAAAAAGAGAACCCCTTGAAGAGAGAGAGGAGGTTCCCAGAAGATGGAAGAAACGTTCAGAAATGCATCCAGCTCTCGACAAAACGATCCAAAACCATCAAGCCTAGACTTTTGCGCTTTCCCATCTGACGTACAGGCATGTATTCTCTCAATTCTCTCACCTGCCGATATCTTCTCTTTCTCCTGTGCCTGTAAACGCTTCTCTACTCTGTGCTCTGATGAAGCCATAACGTGGCGAGCGATTTGCCATAGGAGATGGGGATCAAAAACCCAAATTGAGAAATGGGGCGATGGCCAGATTAGCTATAAACTTCTCTACAAAACCCTAGAGAAATGGGAGAACCTTATTGGGTTTTGGAGGATAATTGGCCAAGAAAACGGCCCTCTGGTTATGTTCGATTGGGGTGCGTTTTGTCTCACTGGTTCTAGGGTTTCATCTCTCGGGTGTTGCTCTTACGAGGTTCGAAAGGTCCCCTTTCTCTGGTTGGGTCTTTCTCATGATGCCTCACCTTTGAATTTTTTCGATCCAGAGTATGGCCATGTACAAGATGCCTGCAAGCCTGAACAGGAATTAGGGTTTTCTGAAGATGGGAGTTTTAAGAGAGAAAAAGCTCAGTCCTTTCTGAATTCTAATAAGAACTTGGACCCAGAAGCCATCGAAGAGGTTCTTGGGTTATCCATGATAAATGTTAACTTTGTGGGTAACAATCACATTGTGATTGAGAGGAGAGAGAATTATACTCCCTTTTCGTCTGCCATGTCTATTAGGCACAGTTGGTCTCCAAGCGAAGAAAAGCGAGTTTGTCGAAGCATGAGTTCTTATGATATTAGTGGGAATAATTTGCGTGATGAAGATACTGCTGATCTATCGGGGAGCTTGCCTGATAACTTGCAGTCTGAGATTTATCAGTATTTTGCTAACAGGACTAGCCCTGTTGGGGACCGGGCTTCGAGAAGGCAGAGGAGGAGGGAGAAGGAAAGGTCATTTGGAAGGGGACAAAGGAAATCGGAAGCTGAGCATTTCGTAAAGATAGTTGATTGTTATCCTACCCGTGATCGTCCTCTACAAGGATTATGGAAGGTGAGATTTTTAATTTTTCTTTCTTGATATTGCATTTGCTGTTTTATGTCATTTCATGCTAAATTATGAGAGCCAATTTCTTATTTCTTGGCAATGGGGTTAAATTCATGTAGATTTCTTGCTTCACTTTTAAGTCAATCCTTAATTGAGTTTTTTAGAAACCCAAATTTGTTATTCTATGGGAAATGAGCTTAAATTCAGGTGGATTGAATATTAGTTATTACCATCTGATGTTTGTTGCTGTGATAACCTCCTTGGTATTTTTATTGAAAATCTCCTTTAGTTGTTTGATGGTGGTATTTTGTCTTAAACTAATTCTTTCCATACCATGAAAAAAGAAAGAAAAGAATATTGTAAAATGAAAAGAGAAGTAAACTAGTGATCTAGTACCTGATATCCTCTTTCCATTGAGTATTGGAGTTAGTTTTGTTTATAATATTTGTTGATGAAATTCGGAAGAAGTGTGCTTTCTAAGTTCTGTTCACTTGAAAAAACGTTCTGGTCACTTGCATTCGAGAGCCTGCAATCTCTTTTGGTGTTGTTGTCCACAGAGTTCTTTTTCCTGGTCTAGTTTCTGATTACTTCTTTTGTTGCTTCTTCTTCTAGGGAACATCTGATTGTGCAGGACTGAACTTTTATCTTGTGACATATGATGACATTGGAGGCATAGCTTGTAGAAGGGTAGGGAGCACTGTGCAACCTTACTGTTCCCCAGTTTTCTGGACCTCAAATTCTACATTTCTGGAGTCACCTCTCTCTCAGGAAGAAGAGGGTATATATATTGAACGTGTTCATGGCCAGACCTGTGCCCACCAATCTCATGGGCATTCACCTTCCTTTGCTGAGAATGAGGTAGTCTCTCGCATCCTTTATATCAATTCAAGTTACGCGCTGGTCATGCCTGATCTCATTGATCGTGTTGCCCATCCTCGAGATTTTGAAGGAAGAGTTTGGTTGTATGCTAATGGAACAATGGGATTTGGTTTTTTGCGAGATAATTACATCACACAATTGAAGCATCTTGCTTTTGATGGTCTCCTTCTGGATATGGTGGAAGAAGGAAGCTAACCCAGGTCATTCTCCTCGAGAAATGGAATCTCTGTACATAATAATATTAGGTTCGACTTGTGCATTATAGCTGCTTCATTTTTATGTTTTCTTATTTAGCACTAGCAGAAGTAATACGGCATTTCAACTCAAGAGTTGAAGCACATTGCTTCGCCATGTACGGTCATGGTCTCCTGGCTATTATCCATCTCAATCACTGGTCGTATGTGCAATGTAAGTTATTCATGTTAGGTGGTTGATTTTTAGTGCAATGCTTTGGGCTTATCTATATGTTGTGCTAGCTTTATCTTTATGATCGCATCGTTATTTTCTTTTGGGATGAAAACATTTTGGACCTACTATGGGTCTTTTTTCCCTTGCTGATAAATTCCCTTTTATGATAGCTCTTTATTGGTTGCCCTTCTCTTCTCTTGGTACATCTGATTTAGACCAAAACCATTACTCTTTATCATTTTGTAGGCATCCTAATGGATATTTTCTTCATAGGCATCATGCTACTTACTCGTGTGAATATGTTTAATTTGTTCTCTTCCAGGGTGGTGGTGTTTGTATTTTTGGTGATAAGTCTATCTTCTTCAATGAGATTTTGGCAAGAAATTGAAAGTACGTGTCATTTAATTATATAATATATTGGGGTGTCATCTGTATTCCCTCTAACTATTCACAGTAATTTATTGACATATACCTTGAAAATATATTCCTATCTAATGGATCTATTAAAGCAGAGTGGTTGCTAAATTTTTTGTTAAGTGAAAAGTGACATACCATGGAAGCTAATTTATGTAATGAAATGCTCAGAACATTTAAGTACATTTGTAGGGATTTGAGGCTTGAGGATGGATCTATTTAAATTAGAACTTGTTTTCTTATATTTTTAATCCTCTTATGAAATCAAAAAGTGAAAAAAAGGAAACAGAAAGGGGTGCTTTATCATCTTTATGTAAGAAATTTTGTTGATTCTGGCATGGAATGCGTACACCGAGTTGTTGCCCCAGTTGCATAGAAGCTGAGACAAGTACACGGCTGCGTCATCCGAGTGGGAAGTTCCCCCCGAGAGTGAAACTTCTTTACCTTCTGCATCTCTTGAGTACCTTGGCTTCATGTTGGCAATATTAAGATTATGGTGAGCTGATATTACTGCTTCAACCATCTCATTTATGACATCTATATCGTTTTACTGAACACGCTTGCAATGCTGCCCACCTTATTTTATTAGTTGGTCGTCTTCCTTTAGTGGTCTCATGAGTTGCCTTTGAATAATCTATCACACATCAACTGGACTCGCTATCAGCCTCAAAGAAATTGCATCTCCCAGCTTTTCACAAAGACCTTCTACCCCTAATTTAGTGGATATTCTCAGGGGCGAGACTGTCAATGTTGTTTCGGAACACCCCCTAAAAGGGTGCTGCTTGGGTACTCTTAATCTGCAAATTTCATCTCATTTCACTGTCAACACACAATCCAAGTCTTTTGCTTTTCTCTCATGGTGCTCTTCAATGACTAGAGTGAAACCCTGCTGAAATCCTTTTTTTTTTTTCCTTGTGAAATACTGCAATAAGTAGCTGAGGATACACCTCTGCAGTGGATTTCCAGTCCATTAAAGGGAGACAACTAAATATGACCAATAAAGATGGGAATGAGCCAGAGGAACCCAAAGATTAACAAACTGGGGCAATGTGTTTTTGGGCCCCCTCAACCCTTCTGCAAGTTATAAGTCTAATGTCATATGTTGACACAAGATAAAAGTTTCAACCCTGAAGGACAAAACAATGGTATGAACTCAGAAATCCAAGCTGGAGAGAGATTGTACTGATAAACTGATAGAGCAAAATGAAGGCTTCTTTGACATCAACATTTCAAGAACTTGTGACTCTTGGATCTCAAAGAGCAGAAGGAGATTTGTTGTAATTTATAAACGAGGGTATTCGCCTTTGACCACTATATTTCTGTGTAGTCTTTGGGTTCAATGTAGACAGTGCTGAGGGCAGTCCTGGATAACTCTCCTTTCTTTTACATGCACCCACCTAGAGAGAGAGAGAGAGAGAGAAGGGGGTGGGTGGGGGGGGGGGGGGGGGGGGCGGAATCGACAGATTAATTAAACTCTTCTTTTTCCTACAGAAATTGTTTCCTAAGATTTATGATGCATTGTGTTTATGGAAAGAATGATTACTAGTGATAACAAAGAGCAATTGAATGAAGGTGTTGGACTATGGTTCATCCTTCAATTTTAATGCGATAATTGTCTTTGTACGCCTATGGTGAGTGATTTTGGCTTTCCCAGTGTGCATGATCATTCTCTGCGAGTAAGATTCGACGATTGCGATTTTGAACCATATATATTCCTATTTGCCATTTTTTATTTCATTTTCTCAATTGCCCCTTTAATGATCCTGACTACTGGAGGGAAAGGGGTACAAATTGTGTTCAATTGAACTGTTTGAGCACTTCAATTTGAGCTCGAAATATAAATGCTAAAACTGATGCCATGTTGAGCAAGATCCAAATTCCATTGGTAAACTAACACCATTTTTTCAATCTTGAGTGAGAGTCTAGAGATTAACCTCAATAAAAGTTGAATGTGCACCTAGAGCCTAAGCGAAAGAGGAAGGACAAGTCCTTAGTGCGTCAGGGGACGCAATTTTATGTTTGCGTTCCCTTGGCTAGTCCCGGATGGATGTGAAAAAGTGGTAGTCCCACATTGCAACAAAATCTATGTTCAACCATTTTTCTTCCAAAAATGTCATTTTTATATTTTAAAAGTTATTTATTTTTACATAACAAATGACAATACATTCTATAGTAAATAAATTAGATATTCTTAAAAGGAAAAAGTTTATATAAGGTCCCAATCTTAAAATGCAGAATTAAGGATGCACCTCAAAATTCCATTCAAAAAGATTGTTTTAATGTTGAAAAACCCTCTAATTGATCATCCGACATCAACATATATGAATATAAAAAAAAAAAAGATTATACATAGAGATGTATGAATATGAAAAAAACAAAAATTACATAGGGTGCTCATAAAAACCATGTCCAAAGATGAATACGCCCCTTAGATCTGTTGAATCAGAACTACCAAAAACGATTGAAATTTGTTATTAGGAAATACCGATACAGTGACCGCTGGACACCAAAATTTAAGATTCGGAAAATCCTCGAGTATTATGCCTGAGAAAGTAGGAGTAAAATCCATTGTTCCAAAAGTTGGCAGCCTGAGTGCCTAGGAACTCACCTAGGCAGGTAACGGCCTTAGGTACATCAGCATCTAGGGCAGAAGAAAGCCCCAAGGTGCTGATTTAGGTAGCAATGCAGTGAGGCACTGCCTAAGTGGGTGCCTAGTGTTATGGCGGATTCTCTCTCCCTATATATATATATATATATATATATATATATATATATATATATATATATATATATATATATATATATATATATATATATATATATATATGCATTCCTCACTCCTCTTTTCTATGTAGAAACGAACTAAATCTCATTGAAAATCTCGGAATTAAAAAAAAAATAGATCAGTGATTTGAATCGATCACACCCATACCGTATCGGATGGGGGGAATCGGTGGATCGGATCGGAAGAATAGGCGGCATTGGTAATTTTGTCTCAATTTTTTTAAAATAATAATGTAAGAAAGCATTGTTCTTTCCTTTTTCTTCTTTTTTTATTTTTTCGCTTGACCCGGTGAAGAATCAGTTGGAACCATTGAAGAATCGGTCGGACTCAATGAAGAATCATCGAAATCGGCCGTTCCGCGAAAAAATCAGCAAGTTTACTATCTTGAATCAACCAAATCCCGGTTTTTTACCGGATCTAGGACGATCATGGTGATTCCCGATTCCGGATCGGGTCACCAATTTTTAAATCACTTGAAAATCTTTTTAAGCGGGTCTGTAAAAATATGCTGTAGTGGGTGTATGCTATGAACAAGTTAATATTCCAAAAAAAAAAAAAGAGAAAAAAGAAGAAAGAAGAAAACATGCTATGAGCAATTCCAGTGAAGGAGCCTATGTATCTATTTTTTTTTTAATTCAATAATATTTTTAATCTTTACGTATTTTACGTTAAAGTCTCTTTTTTCCATTTAAGAGGTTTTTTCATAATAAATAAATAAAAACAAAGAAACTTCGTTCTTTCCCCACCATAGGTTTTCTCTCCCCACCGGGTCTAACACTTCAAGTACTGAGCGGGGTTATTTTGGGCCACAACAAAATTTGGCATAAAATTCATAAATATTGGGATTGGAAATTGAAAATAGCATTTCCTTAGTTATGAGATACCATAGCTTTGAATTATTAGGTTCAAACATTACTTTGGTGATTGTTAATCATTCCAAAATAGTAGCAACATGTATTTTGGTAGTTTTTTATGTCAAAAAATCATACGAATGATTGATTCCCTGTAATATCAAAAGAGTAACTTTGCTTTTTCGATTTGAAACTTGTTAAAATTTTGACCATTTCCTTTTCGTTCCAAATATATATGTACCAAGTTGTTCCAACTCGTTGATTCGTACTAACCACCCGATCAATGAGTCAATATTTGACTTTGTGCTCGAGTTATATAATTTCAAAAAACATTACATTCATTACCTTATAACTAATTAGAAAAAAAAATTGTCTTTGCACGTATACGAGAAAGAGGGATTCTGTCTTCTAATCTGTTATATGACATATATTCATAATTGGAGTTTCATGGTTTTAGCTGCGATACTGGTATGCAACAAGAAATGCAATATTATTCTCCTCTTTCAAATGGATTCCTCCCTCTGTCAATAGCTTAATGTCAAAGCTATAGCCCAACATAACATACCTTACTCTGAATAGGGATTTGTTTTTTTTTTTTAGGAACTGACTTGTTCAATGTATGCATGGGCAAGAAGGGAAAATCAGCAAAGTTTAATATATTCAATATTTTTTATTTCGATTTGGGAAATTTACCAAAATACACCTGAGATTCAAACTAGTTATTTGGATAAATTTTAAAACCCATTTTGATGTATCATTTGATGGGCTATTTAAAATTTGATCTACTTTTGTACCAATACTTCATCCAACAATTCAAAAGAATAAGCTTCTTGTGGTAGTTGTGTAGAATCTCATAACTGATGGATCTGGAGATTTCACTGAATTTAATTGTCAAATATAAAATCTCTTCACCTTGACCCAAAGACTGCTATGCAACCATCTGTAATTTGGGAGCTATTATGGTTAAACATTTGAGAAAGTTTTGAAATGCCAAGAGGGCATTTTGATCATTTGCCCAACATTTCAATCAATGCATTATTTGCTGTCAATGATTTAGCACATTGAAGTTACAGATTAAACATACTTTTTTAACTTTTTCCCTTTTTTCGTTGTGCATGTGCGACTCATTGTTTGTATCCACAAGTGCCTTCATGTCGGGATAACAGCGCCTTCATGTCAGGATAACTGCATGAACCGACTAGCAGATTAACATGGATTGATATGTATAAGCAAGCTCCATGCTTTGATAACCAGTGTTTTTTTTTTGAAAGAAAACAGAAAAGGGCTTCATGTTTTGATAATCTTGGGTAAGGTTAATTTAGGTGGAGTTTCTGATCCATTCCTCATAAATATATTTGAAGGAGGAAATATGAAAAACTATAAAACTATAAACAGGAAATCCAATATCCAACTCGATGCACAAGTAAACAATCATAGCTTCATAACTCTGTCTCTCTCTCCTCTCATTCTTGCCCTTAAACAGGGAATGAAACAAACCAACCTCAAACATGACCTAATCATCTCTATGCAAATAAAAACACATTCCTTTCATGAACCGGTACAAAATTACAAACCTGATATCCATGCCAAAAAGTCGGCATATAATGCCATAGTTTATTCTCTCACTTCATATCTCCAATACTCCATGCTATGATATTTATATTCGAATTATAAGGGAATAGAAGAGAAGAATACTGACATTGCAGCTGAAAATCAGCAACCATTTCAATCCATTGATCACTCTGATGCTACCTTAATTGTGTCCTCAGTCACCCCCTTCTCATTGCCACTCTTGTCTAGCTGGCTGTAATTCCCTTTCTCCTTGAAGAGTTGGGAATGATGGTGCTTGCAATAGAGCCTCCCCTCATGCGCAATGTAATTGGATGGGCTAATCACACATCCACCATGGCAACATTTGAAGCAACTCTTGTGATATGCGCTGCCGTCCACTGCAACCTGCATAAAAAGTTGCCGACCTCTTGATGCATGCACATACAGATACATGTGCAATGTACTTCTTCCAATGCATACGCATGTGAACATATATAAACATATACATGCTTACATACATACCTATCATATATGCATAAATACATCTATATGCATGCCCGTGCTTCATAAAATATATAATTGATAAAGGAATAAATTTAATTGTTCTTACTTTTTAAAATGCTGAAAGATAAACAATTATCAAAGGACATTGATCACATTTATTAAAGGGAAACTTGCAAAAAAATCCTGTTTTATTTTAGGAATACATAGTCCCATATGTATCATATTTTACACTCAAATCCCACTGTTTGAAAGCATTAGTGTATTTTTAATTTTGTATTTTTTTTTTCTATACAATGAGATTGAGCTCAAAATTGATATTTCCATATACTTATCTCCAACACACACCTTTTCAAAAATTTTAAAAAATAATTTTAAATAAATAAAATTAGTAAAATACCTTCAGCTATAGGGGTATTTTTATTATTATTTAATATTTTTTTTATAAGTGTATGATCATGAGAAGTATGAACATATAAAGTTTAAGCTTACTTTGATGTATAGAAAAAAAGATAAAATTAAAATATACTTTATACTCTCAAAAGGTGGGATTTAAATATGAAATATATGTGACTATTTTTAAATACCAAATAAAAAGTTGTTTCTGTGAATCCTACTACTAAACTGCTCAAGAAAAAATGCATACATTCATTCATGAGAACATGCTTATCCATAGAAGCCCATTGGGACATGCAAAAATATCTCCAGGAATAAATGTTTTTATAGGCATTGTGGACATGTCTAATTAAGGATTGCTTTCATGAAGATTACCTTCTCAATTGGGTACACAGTTTTCTTGCACCCTACACATTTGTCCCTTGTCCCAGCGAATAAACCAGAAACTCTGGCGCCCTGACCCTGTTATAAATGAACCCATTATGAGATTTTCTTAGAAGAAAATCACAAGAAAGGAATTAATCCAATCAATAGAATTAAAGTGATATGATTATGAGAATGCTATTTATTTGTGAAGTGTAACTCATGAGGACATAGGTAGTACCTCACTGTCAATAGGCTTCTCTGGTTTGGCGATTTTAGGGGTCCCTGAAAGAAGTTCAAGAAATAACATTAAGTCTCTGAAAAGGAGCTTCAAGCTGAAGTATTGTTAAAAAAAAAAAAGAAAAAAAAAGGAGCTTCAAGCTGAAGTATAACCCATACCTTCAAAACTTTTGTCCAGGCTGCCAGTCCTCTTAAAAAGTTGGTCATAGTGAGGCCTACAATAAAGGACCCCCTCAAAGGAACAATAGTTGCTGAGCTGCATATTACAAAGATAAAGGTATGAATAAGAAAAGAACAAGACGGAAAAAAACAAGAAGGAAAAGAAGGAAAAGAAGGAAAAGAAGAATAAGAAAAGAAATAAGGAAAAAAGAGAATGCAAGATGGATGGTTCTTGCAAATTCAACTTTTCGGAAAAGCACTAATTATGTAAAAGATCTTTGGAAAGCTAGAAAACAGGCCTCATAAATGATTCTCTTGTAAATTGGGTTTCTTTCTTTCACTTGGTATGGGTGTTTACGGAAATTTAATGAGAAGGGGCGAAATCAATCATTTCGGACATTAATCTTGGAAGCCCAGTTGATCTGTTAGAATTGCAAATACTTATTTTCCACAGCTCAAAACAGAGAAATATACCTGAATACAGCATAGATTATTAAGGTAATTTGGTCTTGATCTATGACTTAACAGTGTATCCATGATCGGATCGTAATTGATCCCTGCTTGGAATTTAAAGAGGAAAAGGATACAAAAAATGTAGCTATCGTTGAATACATTGTTAACAGATCCACAGCAATAACCACTTGATCATCATAACAACAACATATGAAAAAGCATTCATGAATTTCATAACCACCATTCTTTTCTATGAAAATAGAAAAAGTTCACCAGGGAAAAAAGAAGCTCTGAAAACTCTATTTTATTATTATTATTATTCTTTCTTTTAATAATAATTTTACTATCTCCTTCCTTGCTTGCCAAAGATTAGCTCAATCTTACTATCCCCTTCCTTGCCAAAGATTAGCTCAATTTTTTTGGATTCAGAAACTAGGTAAATTATCTCCTTTAAGATCTGAGCAATCTTTTAAAAATAACACAAAACCTGATTCCATGAATAGAAGAAATGAAGCTAAACATTCTCAATTACCCATTATCTTGAGGACTAAATTTCAGCATTATTTCAGATATTACATAAAATAAAAAGAAGAAGAAAAACCTGGAGAAGTTGATGATGATGTGAAGTCCATAACAAAGCCAAACAAGAAAAACCCAATATCACAATCAACGGAAATAAAACAGAAATGTCATAATCTAATAAAATTTGGACAAAAATAGAAGGTAGAGGGAGAGAGAGCCAAGATCTTCATAGAAGAAACAAGAATCAAAAGCAAAACAGAGAACCCACAAAATGAATTGCAATACAAATGAAGAAAAAGCAAGAGAAAGACTTCTAGACAGAGAAGATAGAAAAGAAACATTTAGAGAGAGAAGAAAGAGAAGAGAGAGAGAAGAAACCTTTAGAGTGCCTTTGCAATGATGGCATCTGAAGCAGGCCTTGTGGAAGGACCGGTTATCGGCGGTGAGCTTATCCACCAAATAGACCGTCTTCTCGCAGGCGTGACATTTCTGTGTTGTTCCTGCAAATGCCATGTCTCTTTCCCTCTCCTCTCTCCCTCTGTGTCTCTGGTAGAGGAGGGGAAATGGGTCTCTTTCTTGAACTTTAAATGGGTCTCTTTCTCTCTCTAGAGGGCAGAGCAGTTACACGGAAACAGGAAACATGGTGAAGGAGAATGAGAGAGAGACCCAAAAAAAAGGAGAGCAGAGGGAGAGGGCAATGATGGTGGCTTGCGGACACAGCGGGGGAGGAAATAATTCCACTTTCTCACTCTTCTTTATGAGCTTTTTGGCATGGCTGAGAGAGAGAGAGACCACTCAACAGAGGGAAAGAGGGGGGAAAAGTCCATTTTTGTAGCTGTCGATTCAACGGTTTATTTTCCGACTGATTTTGAAAATGCCACACAAAATTCCAACCCAACGGTGTTCATGTTAACCAACGGCTACGGCTGCAGCTTGGCTGGCGCATTTCTCTCACTAGACCTGAATTTTTAAAGGACCGAAATGCCCATCGTAATTTTGGATATTTGTCCAAAGGATGCTCTTTGTATAGAGCCTAGGCTCTAAACAATCAAATTACAGCCTACCTTCAAATAGTGTTTAGAAATGTGGTTTGAATATTGAAAATTTTTGTGATAGCCTTAAAATATATTTTCATATTTATTTATAAAGTTCAAAACTTCAAAAATAGTGTAGATTGAGTAGATCTATGAAATCTTGAAAATTGACGGTCCAAAAATACATTATAAAATATAATATTTCCAAAAACTCGAAATCTATTTCTTTTTCATGAATATGCATCTTGATGTCGAGATGATCAATTTGAAGATATTTGACCATCAAAACAACATTTTCAAGTGAATTTTTTGAGGTAGCCTCTAATTTGATTGTTTAGAGTCTCGGCTATATATAAATTTTCCCTTATCAAAATAAACATCAAGTATCAATTATTTAATATTTTTCATTTTCAACTATTCCAACTCATTATGTTTAGATGGATTTTTTGAAATTAAATAAAAAAATGAGTTATGTACGAAACAATAAAAGAAATGAGTTTAAAGAAATTAAATCAAAAGAAGTGGGTTTTTTAAAAAATAAAAAATAAATCAAAAGAAATAGGTAAAATATTAATCATTTTATCTCATGGGATTGGACGAGTTTCTCTTATAGAAATAATCAATAGAATATTTATCAAAATACACATAACTTGTTAGCTATTTAATATTTTACTCATTTTTAAGCATTTCAATTCATAATTATCTGTATTTTGATGGGGGTTTTCAAATTAAATCACAATAAATGGGTAATATGTTACAGAGCCAATCGTTCAGGAGAATTTTGATAGATCTTCCTATTATTCCAAACTATCTTATGGGTTTGTATACAATGAGAAGTACAAGGAGGTTACAATTACGTAAAACTATCTTATCTGAAATTTGATAGCTTTGGTGTGTCATAAAGTACGAAAAATTTTATTTTGAAGTTTTAGCTCGGTCAATAGAATAAATGAAACCATCTAATATTATATCCATTGGTCAAGATCAATTGTGACCAATTTGTACAAAAAATAAATGGTCTCATCGTATATCTTTTCTTATCTTATAAAGTCATTAAAGGCCACAAATCATTCTATTCAATATTAGGAGTTACTTTTAAGTTTTTTTTTAGTGTAATGCTACTTTTCATTTCCCTCATGAACCACTTTAAAAAACATTCAAGAAAGAAAACAACCAACTTGCCCCTAATCAAGATTAAAAACCTTGAACAAATAGTGGAATTTTGGTAATTTAGCCCCCACTTGATTGGCCCAAGCCAAATGAAAAAAATAACCTGGTTTGTTCAAAGTTGATAGCTTAGAATAATAATGATTTAAACAAAATAAATAAATTCTATATTGCGATCTTTTAATAATGGGTTTGTCTATAACGACCATTTCCTTTTTGTACAAGGAGGTCACAACTATTATTACTCATTAGATGACAAATTAGATGGCTTGGGATGAGCCATGAAATTCGAGAATTTTTTAGGGGTATGTTATGGTGCTCTTACACATGAAGTATTTTCTTAATGTACTCAACATTTTTTAATATTTATTACTCTTGTAATATTTTTTTTTTCAAAGAAGAGCATTTTTTGTTGTATTTATATAAGGGTGCGGTTTGTATAGAGCCGAGGATCTAAACAATCAAATTAGAGCCCACCTTCAAATAGTGTCGAGAAATGTGGTTTCTATATTCGAAATCTTTGTGATAGCTTTAAAATATATTTTCATATTTAATTATACAATTTAAAGATTCAAAAACAGTCTAGATTAAGCAAATCTATGAAATTTTGAAAATCTTGAAAATTGATGGTCCAAAATATGTCACAAGATGTACTATTTCCAAAACTTGAAATCTTTTTTTTCTCATGCCCTTCCATCTTGATATCGAGTTGGTCAATTTGAGGATATTTGGGCATCAAAACAACTTCTTTTAGTGAAACTTTTGAGGTGAGCTTTAATTTAATTGTTTAGAACCTTGGCTCAATATAAACTTTTTCCTTTAGGTAAATGATGCAGTGTGTACAGAGCCGATGCTCTAAACAATCAAAATAAACGCATCTTCAAATAGTATCAAGAAATGTGGTTTTAATACGGGAAATCTTTGTGATAGCCTTTAAATATATTTTCATATTTAATTATCAAACTTTAAACTTAAAAAATAGTATAGATCGAGCAGATCTATGAAAACTTAAAAATCTTAAAAATTGATGGTTCAAAAATCCGTTACAAGATGCACTATTTTCAAAACTTGAAATCCATTTTTTTTCTTGTCCATGCATCTTGATATCAATCAATTTGAGGATATTTGGGCATCAAAACAACCTCTTTTAGGGAAATTTTGTAGGCGGGTTCTAATTTGAAACTTTAGAGCGTCGGCTCTATATAAAATTTTTCCTTAAATAAATTGACCTTTCATAGTTTTGTAAAAGTAATTTATGTCAACATGCTCCCGAGGGAGCATTCTTTGCCTTTTTAATCCTTTGGGTAAAACTCAATTTAGGAGTAATTTTAGGATCCAAAATTTTGAATATTTAATATTATTAATCCATAGAATAACCTCAATAAAGTATGAGGTTGCAACCTTAAACAATCCAATCAAGACACACCTCCAAATTTTATCTTAACACATAATTTTGATCTAAAAAATTCTCAAAATTTGAAAATATATTTTTGTTTCAAATTATAAAATTCTAAACTCAAAAAATGGTTAACATCAAGTAGATCTATAAACATATGAAAATCTTGAAAATAGACGGTCTAGATAATGTGTTGCAAGATGCACTATTTATGGGACTCAAAATCCTTTTTTTTTATACTCATACATATCGATGTTGAAATGATTAATTAGAAGGTTTTTCAATATTAAAACAATCTTTTCTGATAGATTATTTATGTGCACGTTAAATGCTACATTTTAAGGTTGCAACCTTATATAAAATTTTTCCTAAAGAAACACACATATCCACTCCAGCATTTGAAACAAATAATGTCTCAAGATTGAACCAAGAACGTCCAAATTTTTGTGGATGTGATCTAAGTGTTAGAAAACTTAAAAATTAAATTTTATCTTTTGAAAATATTCATCGAGTGATTTCTTAGTTTCCGAATTTTTAGATTTAAAAAAATTTGCCCAAGTAGGATTTCTGCTAGAGGGAGTAGATCAATTGTATGTTCCCAGGGGAGCATCGTAGACACGCTCTTCATTTACTAGTTAAAGGCAAAACTTTCTAATTCGATAACCGAAATATGTGGGATGCAAAATTGAGATATTGTATATTGTGGCTTTATGCCCCAACTTTCATGGAATTTTTTGGTGAATAAATTGCCCAAATTTGAGTTTAATCCGAATTACTGAAAAGAAACTCAAATTAAAATGCTTTACAGACCCTCTTGTAATTTCTGATAATTTGATCTCGCAAGTACTTCTATGTATCCTTCGCTTCTCCAAAAAAAAAAAGTAACTTGTATGTATCTTTTTTTCATTAATACAATTTTGAATATTGTAAAATATACATATATATACACCTTCAAAAGGTGCGACTTGATCATAAAATATACATTACATGAGACTATTTTTAAAGAAAAAAGTTTCTACAAGGTTGCAACCTTAAAATATAGAATTACAGATGCACCTCAAAACTCTATTAGCAAAGGTTGTTTAGTATTGAAATTTTAATTGATCATCTCAGCATCGAGATATACGAATATAAAAATAAAAAAGATTTTGAGTCCTAGAAATAGTGAATCTTGCAACACATTATCTAGATTGCCCATTTTCAGGATTTTCATATATTTATAGATCTACTTGATTTTAACCATTTTTAGAGTTTAAAATTTATAATTAGATATAAAAATAAATTTTGAAATAATCCTAAAAAATTTTATTCTAAAATTGCATAAAATTTGGAGATGCTTCTTAATTGGATTGTTTAAGGTTACAACCATATAGAAACCACACCCATTTTTTAAATCGATAAGAAAATAAGATGTTCTATAAATTTTCCTATTAGATATTAAAATTTTAAAAAGGACTACAAAAAATTTCAAATTTCTAAAGCATCAAATACGTGTTATGTTCTTAATGTCAAGATGCACAAAATCCATGAACAATAACCATGTTACATGGCATATCACAAACAGAAGTGCAAGCTAGTCATTCACCAAGTTTGGTAGCTTAGTATAGGTGACAAAATTGTATAGGAATATGAAGGGTAATTTAGCCGAGCCGCTAATTTTAGCTGGTGGTTCCATTGGCTAAGCCAATAAATAGGTGGGCTAGGCATGCTAAATGGTACTCACTCAATTGAGTGGTGGACAGCTATGGTTTGGCCCCTCTTCTCTTTTGGGGTCCCAACTCCAGCTTGTCCATGTTACCCACCATTTTTTTTACTCTCTTTTAAAAAATATTCATTTTCTCTTTTTTTACTTTTATTTTTATTTTTATTTTTATTATTTTTATTATTTATTTTAAAGGTAGTGACCAAATGGAAGAAAGATTGTCCCTCTATTGTGCATGCTTCTCTATTGTCTCTCTATAAATGTGATGTGGCTCTTAAAAGATGAAATAATAGCTAGAAAAGGGGTTGGGTCGTGGTCGTAGCACTTCCATACCTAGTTATTAAGATGTGGTTTTCAATCCTGTTGACACCACACACCTTAAAAAAAGTTAACTCCCTAATCTATATAAATATATAAAGAAGATAAGTAGGGATCCGTCTTCTCCATTGAAATACCCAAAAATAAGGATGATATAGTTGCTAGATCGAGAGAATAGAATCAGATCCTTAGCTTGATATAGTGAGAGAGAAACAACATAATTTCTTTATTAAGCAACATATATAGACTTGGGTTTTAGGTGGTTTGCAGTTGATGTTAGCAATACAATATCTCTTTTACTAAACTACCAACAAAAAAATAAAATCAAATATAAAAATGCAAGTGACTAATGTTCAATTAGATTAATTAGTCAAACAAGCAAAAGCGAGCCTCTATTATCGTTATAGTTGGGAAACTCATATGTGCAATGCCACATAATTTTCGATGATCAAGCACAACAAATGTGGAGAGAAGCAAGGGCAATAATCTACTCCAATCACCTTTAATGGAGCTCAAAGCTAGGTAAAGCAATGTGTCTTCATATGAGATGCAACACCCACAAATTAAAACAAAATATATGAACCAACTTTAAAAGATTTCTCATGAAATGCAAGGACTTCCTCCCTCTAGGATATGTTGGTTAGTTAGAGACATGCAGTAAATTGAACAAGGGAAATTATAAAAAAAAAACTCCTAAAACTTGAACTACTACTCTAATATTTTGATGAAAATTTTAAAATCTATTTGATGTAACATTTAAATAGCCCATCAAATGTCACATCAAAATGAATTTTAAAATTTTATTTTAAAAAAATCCTCCCCAAAAAGATCTATACTCCCAAAGAAGCATAATAAATATGCCTTTTTTTGGCCCAATCTTAAAAGATATTTGAAATCTTCACAATATCTTAAAAGAATACAATAGAGGTGTAAGCACCACAGGGACAAATTGGTCCACTCAGTAAAATGCACCTAATAATGAGGCATCTTCTCCACGTTACTATCATTTAAATGCATTCATGATGATAACGTTGTCCTATGATGTTCTCGAACATTGTATATAACCAACTCAAAGTAGGGAAAATAGTGGCCTGCAAAAGCCTAAGATCTAATTTAATTCACATCTAAGCATTAAAGTCGAAGGTAATCTAATATCTAAAATCGTTATAGTCTGTTCAGAGCCCCTAATCAAGTTAGTTCGACCCTTGAAAACTTGATGCTAAATTATTTGTGGAGTGGATCCTCCAAAAAGAAGAAATTCCGTCTAGTTAAATGGAGTACATAGTATTTATCAAATAAAGATGGAAGATTTGGGTGTACGAAGACCTCGAACAATGAATGAGGCTTTACTTACTAAGTGGTGGCGGAGACTCCTACCAAGTCGGGATCGTATAGAAAGAGTTTAATAACGGGCTCGTGCCAAAAATGATAAGGGATGGTACCAAAATGTCATTTCGGCGTACAAAATGGTGGGGAGACTGGTCCACAAATTACCAATCCAGATTTATACAAAAAGGCTACGAGTAAAAGAGCGTTGGTTAGCGAAATAGTGCCCAAAGAAGGTTGGAATTCGACTTGGAACATTACCCTCAACTATATGAGGGTAGACCATAGTTAACAAGTCTTAGTTTAAAACACGATTTTTTCAAAAATAACTTCTGATTTTTTGAAATCCGTTTGAAACTTCGAGTTTTTCAAAAGATAGGACGCCACAGTGGCTGACTAGTACACGATTCTTCTGCAGCAATTGTATTCCAACTTCCTTTACCCTAGAGATAGGATGCCATTACTTTGGACCTTGATCCAAGGGGAACTTCTTCGGTTATATAGCTCTACCAACAAACGGCCAGTGACTGCTATGTGATATCTTCTCCGGGGGGGGGGGGGGGGGGGGGGGGGGGGGGGGGGGGGGGTAACAAAGTGTGGACCTTCAATGCTCCATTATGAGCTTGATGTTCATCCCACAATATAAATGACATTAAAGTGAACGTTATGTTAGGATGCTCATATTATAGAGTAATTTGTAATTATGCTTAATAAATTTCAAACATTTATATACTCATGTTTTGTATATGGAGCATTTTTTATTAAGGGTATCTTCGGCCATTATGAGAAGTGTAGCGTCATTCACATGAAGTATGACATCACCCACATAGAGCATACTAGTGGAATGTTATGCTCCATATAGGTGTATTGTACGACATTTTTGACGTACTTGTATCCTCGGGGCGAATAAGGAGAGGGCCGGTAGTAACCTAGTCCTGTCGATGCCCAAGATGTTGCCAAACCACGAGAACACTATACCAATAAGCCTAATATTGGACGACCTATGAAGAAGTGTCAGAATGACCTCAAATTGCATGAGATGGTAGTTTTGGACACCCTAAAGACATCCACAAAGTTTCGTCGCATTCTGACAAATTTTAAGATAATCAGGATGAAACTAAGTTTTCAAATCCAGTTTTTATCATGCAGAAAATAGACTTTATAACTATATACTTGTTTTTTGGGTCTCAAAATAGTACCATATAACCGTCATTGGATCTGCAACGTCGAAAAACCCCCAGGTACTAAATTTCAGCTCAATCAGACCCTCCGAGACCATTCTGGACCTAACTTACCATAAAATGGTGGGTTTTACGTTATTGCAGTGCATCCTCGATGAACCAGTTTCTATTTATAAAAAATGTGTTTTCTTATTTCTGGATGATTTTTAAATGTTTATAACTTGCTCATTTTGGGTGCAATTAAACTCAAATTCAGACACAAGCTAGATATCGACGATACGCTTGTTTTGACATATGATACGTGTCATAGCGTGGTCCGAAACGAGAGAATTTCTAGAAAGAATATAGGCTCGAAACATGAAAATTCAGATTTTCAAAAGAAGAACATTCAATTCTTTGAGAGGCCATAGCTCAAGATCCCAATGTCGGATCGTCACAATTATAGATCCGTTGCGATCGTACTTCGAAGAGCTACAATTTGATATAGTTTTTGTGTACGATTGGAGAACGGATGACACCAAATTTTGAAGTCGAAGATGACATGCCGTTCTAGTTGCCAGAATCCCACTTTCCAGTGTCTTCCCAAAATTGGAACATGCTCAAACGGAGACCAAAATGGACGAAATTTGTCACAAAATGATCATGATAGTATCCTCTTCGATTTGTGATCAAAATGAATGCTTGAAACGTCATCGATCATGCCGGATTGGTGGTTGAAGAATCACAAGTTTATGAAAATTGGCAAGATTTTGGGAATCTGTTCCAAGAGGATCAAAGGGTATCAAAACGTGCGTAATAATTCAAGCATCGATTCTAAGATGATTGATCGCCCGAATTGCCACCGTAAGCATCCGAAAAAAAACTCCTGATGCCTAGCAATTACAACAAGCCCCTCATAGAAGGATGGTTTTGTCATTTGTTGAAAAGCACTAGGGGGTATTTTAGTCATTTGCTTCAAAAACAGGATTAATATTCTAATTCATAAAATGTGCATTTGTTAACAATTTTTATAGTTTTTGAGCAATCCATCCTTGTTTGTGGTTGCTCTAGATACGGAACTCAAGTCATTTGTAATACTCTCTTTTGATCTCTCTTGAAAAGTGTTGAAAATTAATGAGAAAAGCTTGAGAATTCTAAGGCTTAGGCTTGTTTTTTTGTTTTGCTTTCAAGTTCAGGGCTCGAGATGGGAAGAGAGAGAAACAGTCCTAGAGAGAGAAAATACCTCTAACAACCTTACACTCTCTAGAACCCCAAAATTTCAATTCCCTTAAGATTTTCAACCCCGAATTCCATATACCCCAGAACTCCTAGCTTCTATACACCTTAGAACCCCTAGCTTCCAATCATACTCCATACACCCTACACTCTACCTTAGCTAGCCTACACCCTACCCTACACGATACACCATAGTACCCCATACACCATAGCATCCTATATACTTAAGTTATCCTATGCCTAACCCATTCCCAGACACCCTAACTTCTATACGCCATATCTCAACCTAACCTAACTAAGCTAGACACTTAGACCCCTAGACCCCAACCTTGACCCAAGGCTTAGACTTCTCTCTCTCATGTGCATGCAAAAAGACTGATGAATGTGCACCTAGGCTCAAGCACATTCGAGGTCCACTCTCTCTTCTCTCTCTCTCTCTCTCTTTCTTTCTCTCTCTTCTTTTCTCTCGTTCTCTCTCTTCTTCTTCTCGCTTCTGTCTCTTCTTCTATCTTCTCTCTCTTCCTTCTCTCCTTCTTTCTCAGTCTTCTTTCTCTTTCTCTCGCTTTTTGCTCAGATCCAGGGTAGGTCCGAGCCCTCACCCTCTCCCCCCCCTCTCTCTCTCTCTCTCCCTCTCTCTTGTTTGAGCCTGAACCCGCACCTAGGGTGGGCCCAGCTTCCCTCTCTCTCTCTTACTCTTTCTCCATGTCCACCCCTCTTTCTCTCTTTTTTCTCTCTCACTTCTTACTCTCTCCTATCCGCCCCTCTTTTTTTATTTTCCTTCTCTCACTCTCTTACTCTCTCTCCCTATCTGCCCCTCTCCCTGCACCCTCTCATCCAACTCTCTCCTTGCACCTTCTCATCCACCCCTCTCCCTGCACATTCTCATCCGCCCCTCTCCCTACCCCCTCTCATCTGCTCCTTTCTCTACTCCGACCATATCCGCCCCTCTCTCTCTCTCACGCTATCCACCCTCCTCTCTCAGACATGCCCTATTCGCCCCTCCCTCTACACACCCTATTCGCCCCTCTCTATCTCTTGCATACCCTATCCACCCCTCTCTCTCACACTCACTGTATCCGCCCCTTTTTCATTCTTTCATCCCCTTGTGAGCCCGGACCCATACCTTAGGCGGGTCTATCCCATTCTCTCTCCACTCTCTCACCCTCTCCCACTCTCTCATCTCCCCATAGAGTTCGGACCCACACCATAGGTGGGTCCATCATCCCTTGACCCCATTCACCCATTTTCTCTCAATTTTAAATACTATATTCTCCCCCTAAGTCATGTCTTGACCTTTTGTTTATTTTATTTTAGTTTTATTCTTATCATTTTGTTATACTCTCTTCTACCCATTGCTTCTTTCACTCTCGATAACTCAATTACGGGGTCTTTCTGAGAGAGTGCCCTAGGGTTCTAACTCTTGGACTGCTACTCTAACCATCACCTCATACAGTGTAGTTAAGTCATAAGAGACGTTGATTCTCTTACACTTGATCACTCGGGTTCGGGTCATCATGAGTTAGCTTTCTTTAGAGTTCTAACCCTTTTACTACTCTAACCACTGAGTCGTATAGTATTTGCTTCTCTTTCTTGCCTATTACTCTTACCACTCTACCCCTAAAACTAGAACTATTAACCCAGAAAGCACATCAGAGAGGAGTTAACATTAAGTGGATTACATAAGCAGCTTTTCAGTGAGAGTTCAGGTGAGGTGTTGAATTTAGAGAGAAGGCCGAATTCAAACCACGTTGCTGGATAGCCGGAGGGCTTTCGTTCATTGATCTACGAGGGTAGCAACCCAGGCTTATCCTACGAACTTAATCAGAGTGAGGTAGGTGTTCGAGTCCACATCTTCCTCGTTTTAAAATCCTTTCATAGTTGGACATGCATATCCGTACGTGACACACGAGTCGCACACATGCTCGTGAGGTCAAGCAGTTGTTCGAGAGGGGTTCAATCGAACTCGGGTCCCCAAGGGAGCCAGAGTGAGGTAGATCCAGGCCTGACCAGGGTGATGTCACACCCCATGTAGATGACGTTATACCCCTCGTAATGTCAAAAAATACCCTAATATAACCTATATATATATATATATATATATATATATATATATATATATATATATATATATATATATATATATATATATATATATATATATATATATATATATATATATATATATATATCATCCTAGTCATATACAATATAATTTCATTGAGCAGTTAACAAAGCATGGTACAATCATCTATGCCATTAAAAAAAGGATGCTATACCTCAACCTTGAATAATTAAAGCTAGGTGCACAACCACTTGCTAGAAGATACACTTTCGTGCTGGAAATCCTTATGATGGTCTGAAAAATCCATTTTCATATTAAAATATAAATTTTAAAGCTCCAAAATAGTACACGTCAAAAGAATGTAACTACATGAAAATAATGAAAATTGACAATCTAAATGATATGTTACAAGATGCATTGCTTTTAGGATTTAATTTTTTTTTTTTTGTATCTATCCATCTCGAGGATAAGATGATCAATTTAAAAAAAATTTAACATCAGCATAACCTTTTGAGTTGGGTTTTTAATTTGCGAGTCAAGATTGATGCCTTGTATGAAATTTTTTCTTTAAAAAACAAGGATGGGGTTTTGGTAGGTTGGCTAACATACCAATTCAAATAAAGTCTCCTTAACATATTTATCATATTTTAGATTTAAAATTTCAAAAGTCGATAATCTAAACCACTATAATCATTAATAAAAAAATATATATGAATTTTGAATATTAGAAATAGAATATTTAAAACTCGGTTTCATCACCATTCACTTTAATTCTTCACTTATTATCGGATTTGGACAATTTTTTGAGTTGCAAAATCATGGATCTGAAGTGGAGATGTCCTTAAAGTCTGGATCTATTTTTGATCCTAAATCGACATCTACAATGGATTTGGTGGAAGGGAACCGCATTTAAACATGTTTAAAATTTTCCCATTAAAAAATGAACACAATTTTAGTGATCGCTTGCACTACAATACGACCTCAAAAATCCTTTTTTTTGGGTTTTGAGACCCAAAATTCCTCTGATCTTGCGGCAATTACATTTTTGTTAAAAAATAATGGTTTGGAGCTCATAAAAAGCCCCAACGGTGCTTGATCTCGACGGTCTAAAATAGATTTTGAGACAATAATCAAGATCATGCATTTTTTAACATTCCAATTCTTTCTTTTTTTGCCCTCTTTTAAAATAAATCCATGATCTGTAGCAAGCTAATGGATCTTCGGAGTTTAGGGTCCCCAAACACCCAAAATTACAGAGAAATTGGGTACATATGTAGTACTACGGACTACACGATACTAGGGATTTTATAGTAAATAAAACAAGGATGGTTTGTATGGAGCTTAGGCTCTAAACAATCAAATTAGAGCCTACCTTCAAATAGTATCGAGAAATGTGGTTTCAATATTGAAAATCTTTGTGATAGCCTTAAAATACATTTTCATATTTATTTATAAACTTTAAAGCTTCAAAAATAGTATGGATTGACATATCTATGAAAACTTGAAAATCTTGAAAATTGACGGTCCAAAAATATGTTTAAAAATATACTATTTCCAAAACTTGCAATCCATTTTTTTCGCATGTCCATACATCTTGATGTCAAGATATGATCAATTTGAAGATATTTGAGCATCAAAACAACCTCTTCAAGGGAAATTTTTGAGGTAGGCTCAAGTTTGGTTGTTTAGAGCCTCGGCTCTACATAAACTTTTCCCTTAAAACAATTGATATTTTAATCATGTAATTCCTTTTCAAAGGACGTGAAAGGCACTAATTGTTTTTCGATAGGATTTAAGAGCCCTCTCATATGTGGAAACATGAATCTCCAAAAGTTACATCCTACCATGATAATGTACTTATCTATCTAGAAGCAAAATATGTGAGAGTAAGAGCCTTAATATAAAAAATAAAACATAAAACACACATACTAAACTAACATAAAGATTTATGTGGTTCACCCTAAAAGGGCTCATATCCACAGGCATGACAAGAATACCAATAAAAGTTACCCTTTAGACCCGCTCTACTCATTGGCATCGCCAACCGATCTCTTATTTAATAGAAACAAAATTCAAACAAGATAGGAAAATGTATTGCTCTTTCCTTATAAGAAGAGAATGAAACAAGATAGGAAAATGTGTATTGCGTGTAACAAGATAAAAAAGAGCATATTAAACCATTGTATCATTATCATATATAAAGTGAAAGAACCACTACAAATTAATATGGTGCACAATTATTTTCTGAAAGAGTTTCTCTCTCAATTTTTTTTATGATATACACTTTTCCATCATGTTTGAATTTTGTTTCTATTACTATCTCTTTTCCGTAGCCAAACCATTGTCCAGGAATATATTCATCTCTATTCCACAACTAAATAACTGTTACCCATATCTATTCCACAAATAAACTACTCATCTCTATTTCACAGTTAAATCACAATCTAAGTAGATATCAATCTCTATTCCACAACTAAACCACTGTCCAGGAAGAGATTCATCTCTATTCTACAACTAAACCACTGTCATAAAGAGAACCTTAAGACCGAGGCTTCCTCTCACAATAAGGAGAAACCACTCAAAATCTTAATGAGAACCGCTTCTCTACAAGAAACTAGTATCTATGAACGACCCAAAATCTCCATGGGAACCGCTTCTCTATAAAAAAACTAGTCTCTCAATCTACAGGAGGCATCATCGTAGCATTTTTGACTAAATGAAGATCTTTCCTTCTAAAGGGAGGCGTTGTCTTTTCTCTCTAATGGGAGGCCTATGTTGACTTAAATAGGTACAACTATTCTTTTTAATTTCATCCCATATTTTTAAGGTTAGGAATTCATACTAAATAAGAAACTTATCAATATTAATCTTAATCCTACATACTATAAGATTTCCTTATGTGGGTGATTTTGGATATTACTATATCCAACAATGTTTACCTTGATATCAAAATCACTTGCATACCATGGTAACATCCATTGGATAGCTTTATTAATTTTTCATATTTTATCACATAAATTCCTTCATCATTCTTGCAGGAAATATTGTGACTGTCATCATATTTTTCAAATAAAATACTCACATACTTTGCCATGTGATTTTCTTCAATCAAATGCTCATACACTAGCATTGTATTGAATCATGTGCTCTGCTACCACTTGTTCGGATTTAAGAGCCCTCTTAGAGACAGAAACAGGAAACCCTAAAAATTGGATCCCACCAGGAAAGATACTTATCTATATCTAGAAACAAAATAGGTGAGAGAACGAACTATAATATGAGAAATAAAACATAAAACACACACCACAAGAACACAAAGAGTTAAGTGGTTCACCCTAAAAGGGCTACATCCACGAGCATGAAAAGTACAAATCCACTATATAAATAAAAGTTACGTCATAGCTTTTCGGATATAGAGTTACGTCTTTAATCATCCACAAAACCTAGTCGAGCAACCTTTTTAGACCCGCTTTATTGATCGGCATCGCCCACCGATCTCCTATCTCTATTCCGTAGCCAAACCACTGTCTAGAAAGAGACCCGCCCATCTTTAAACCACTGTCCAAGAAGATACCCATATCTATTTCATAATTAAACCATTGTCCATAAAGAAAACCACGAGAGCAACCGAGACTTCTCTCACTAAAAGAAGAGATCACCCAAAATGTTTTATTAAAAGAATAAATCACCCAAAATTTCAATGAGAACCGCTTCTCTACAAGAAACCAGTCTCTCGGTCTATAGGAAGCATCATTATAGCATTTCTGTCGATAGGAAGATCACTTCACTCTAAGGAGAGGCCCATGCCTTTCTCTCTCTAAATGAAGCCACATTTCCCCTATGACCCAAATATGGTACACCTATTTTTTTATTTTTTATCTTATATATATAATATTAAAAATTCATATTAAATAAAAAACTTATCAAAATCAATCTCAATCCCACATATCATGGGATTTCCTTATGTGTAATTTTGATATACCATTTCCAATGGTTTTAAGACCTCTTGCGGAATTTGAAATTGAGTTCTAGGATGGTCTCACATGACCACTCTTGCAACGGCCAAAACACAGAAGGGTGTTCTTTAGATATTGAAACTTATACTATCTTTTGCTCACCTCGCGAACACCTTCAGACTGAAAAGAAAAAGAAAAGGACTTTTCGCTCTTAAAACTTAAAAATCAAGTATTTCTCAAATGAACTGTCCAAAGTCCAATGACAATCTCTCAAAGGGATTTGATTTCATGCTTTTTGAGCTCCAAATTTAGTTATTTTATTCATCTTATGGATGAGTATACTAATCAGAAAAGTTTTTAATAAAAATATTACCCAAATTAAGTGGATTGTTCCAAGAAACGATTCACCAAATCCTTTCCTAAAGTTACAAATATTTTTTAAGATAATATCATGCAGACCCCCAAATTTTAAACTTATTTGCACTAGCCCCTTCCAACTTTTCTCTCAAATGGCATTAAATTTCTCCAAAAATTATTAACATACACTTGCATCCCCTCCCTCACCTCTTTTCTCACTTTTTTATATAAGTTTGACATCAAATATATCTCTAATCACGCAAGACATACATCTCCATCGCTTAAAGATAAATTGTTTATGTCAAATGTCATGTGAACTAAGAGAGAAAGGAGGCGATGAATGGGTATATTAATAATTTTCTAAAAATACTAATTTGAGCGGGGCTACCGCAAAATAAGCTTAAAATTTGAGGTTTTTTACGATAAGATTGAATCACTCTTACTAATTAATCTTTTGCATTTTTTAACGAATATTCAACCTGTATCATGGGATATTTAATTCGGACAGGAACTGGCATCGCCTCACCTACACTTCAAAAGGAAGCCACCGCACTTTTAACAATTTTCAAAATACTGCTCAAATATAATGTAATAGAAACTAGTCCACGGCATATGAGTTGCATAGAAACAAGAAATTCTGAAATTTGAAATTTTGGATAGAAATAAATTGCTTTTAAAATGTAAATTCCGTTACTCACTTGAATCTAAAAACTATAGTATTTGCTATTTTTATTAAAAATAAAATTAAGACAAATTTGGGATAAATTTGAGAATTTAGTAAACCTTCTTGTACAAATAAAGATAAACTATACATATATAGGGTTTTTTTAAGAAAAAATCCTACAGGATCTGATTTGAAAGACTTGGGGCCCTTAGATTTTAAGTTTTGGACTCATCCAACATAACCATAATTAGAGGGGCCCCTCTTTCTATTGGAAAGGAAATTAAGATCTTTTTCACACTCATCATGCTTGTTTGGGTAAATCTTTCCCGCCTCTCTTTCTCCCTCTAAACCCCATCTTCTCTACAAGAAAAATCTCTCAAACAAGGCCCTAAGTTTTTCCCTCTTCCCACTTTTCACTCTCTAAGAACCATCCCAAGTGGTTTATATCATCGCATATTTTACCTCTTAAAGCATAGCTCCCTTCTTGCTTCTTCTCACAATCTCTCTCCAAATTGAAAAAAAAAAGAAAAAGAGACAGAAATTAAACAAGGAACTAATTTTGTTCATCATGCCATTAAAGCTTCAGCATGCACGAAAAATCCACTGTGAGATTCGTAGTTTGTATTTTTTTTTTCTTAATTGAAACCTATTAGCATCATGTTTGCTTTAGATTTACAATTGCAGCTCCCCAAAACAGTTATTTTGAGGCTTTTAAAGTGAAACAAATTGCTAATAGGTTTCAATTAAGAATCTAATAGAGAGTTGGTATCTTTTCCATGAGCAACACCCTACCCTTTCCCGCCAGCATTATCAGTAACTACTTGCACCACATTCTTCACCCCAAACGCCCATATGACCTTGTCAATATAGTTGTATAAAAGTCTTCCAATCCTTTTTTTATTGGAGAGGTCAAGACTTGAATGCTACACAATACTCTTCGAGTTACTGACTAAAAAATTTACAAGATGTCGGTGGGCTTTATCCCTCCGACCATCTGTCGTGATGGTTACACCAATCATTGGCTAGTTCTTAAAGTCTGCAATATGCCAATCGACATCATCGACAACATGTTTTAAGACCGGACCACAAGGTCCTTCGCAATTGGCCTTTTGAAACCCGAACTTGCTTTTGCTATGGAAGTTACCATGACAGGGTAGTACTCCCAACCTGTCCCATTGAATGCCAGGGCATTCACAAAGCAGACTCCCAATCGCCTTACAAGCCATTTCTTTGAGTTTATCTCTCCCTGAAAGTTTTGAGTTTTGAGTTTTGAGTTTAGTCTGTGGAGGTCAATTATAGCAGGCTAGCGGGGCAGTGCATCTTGTCATGATTGGGTTGCTGGCTCGGGTGGGGCAATAGTAGAAGGCCGCCTTGGCGCAGGAGGACGACCTGAGAAGCTTTGCTTTAGCATGGCAGATAGGATTATAGTACTCCCCCCATCTCCCTTTACCTCTGTACTTTTTCCCTTTGTCTCACGTAGATGTTGAAAATCCATTTTGTAATAGCCGGTGAACCTGATTGCACGACTAGACATCACCCCGTATATTGGAGAGATGATGCTTTAGAAGATTAATGCCACCAAAAATCTCTTTCACCGCAAAAATACATCTAACCCTATCTGATAATTTGTTCGCATACTGCCAAGCAATGCCCTCCTTCATCATATCGCTTATATTTAATCCCTTTTAAAATAATCACGTTGAAGTAAATTGTCACGCCCCAAGAATTTACAATATTGATATTCTTGAGATGTGACAGTCAAAACATGCATATACATCTCTTGATAGGATAAATTTACAGTCGCGAATTCTTACAAAGTAACAAAAGAAAGTTTAAGCGCAACTACAATGTCTTCCAGAGTTGATCCTGACGAGCACTCAAAATGAAACCGCAGTTATCTTGAAAAAAAAAATGTTTACCATAACTTGATGAATTTGACTACTCAGTAAGTGATATTCATAATCTTAAAAATAATCATGGTTGAAAGATATCAACGTTTTCAAAAAAGATATCTGTTAAGAAAAATGCATAATTAAGTATAATTCGAATAATTAAAATGCATATAACATTTTAACGGCAGCACATAATTCAAAGGATTTCACAAATTACCCTACTGACGTCTCAAGTAGATCACCTATATACCCCATCAGCGTCTTGATTGGTTTACTTAATCCCTATCGACGTCCCAGATAAGTCCACTTAATCCCTACAGGTCCACTTATACCTCACCGACGTACTGGATGAGTCCACTTAATCCCTACCGACATACCGAATAAGTCCACTTATACGTCACCGGCGAACCGGATAAGTCCACTTGCATACTTAAAGTATTTCTAAATCTCTTTAAACATTCAAAAGCAGCAATATCATATACTCAACATATCACTGAAATTATTAATATGAATTTCATGGAAACCATTAATAACAGTCACTTTCAATAACATTTCAAATATAACCAGTCAAATATTTTGGGCGCAAATTTAGAAAGGTAGCAGTTCGTAAAGACATTCTAGCATAATTGCCAATCTAATATGTATAGAAAAACTCTTATAGAAATTCAAAAATACGGAATTATCACAATTTATGGGATGTCAATTCGCAAATAAACATTTCACAGACAATGCTATAATCAAAAGCATAAATATCAGTTTTCAAATAATAAGGCAGTCATTTGCACATGAATTTTTCAATGTCTAAATATTCAAAAACAGTAGAAAGAAATCTCACAATTTTACTAAAAGCGAAAATATCACATTTATTTCTAATAATTTACAGCATTTAAAATATTTTACAATAGATAAATTATCACCATTTTTACTAAAAAGATTATTCTTCTAGACAATGAGATCACTTACGCATAAAATTTATCACGCCTAAAATTCATGATAATAAGCAGAAGTAATTGTTTCATTTCACTTTTAAAAAGAAAAGATTATTTTTCAAGATCATGAAGTCACTTACCTAAAATATTTGAGTGGGAGCTTCCGATAAAAATTCAGCCAGAAAGAGCTCACTGCGTTTCGACTAGAGAGAGAAATATCTCAAAAGTTTTATAAGGTGGGAGTCCTCACCTCTCCGAATTTAAATTCTTAAGACATATTATTATATTATTTATTAAGCTCCACCTCATACATGAGGTTTGACGATATTATTAAACGTGAAACATTTAAGCACCACGTCAACTAAAGGACGTGGTAATCAAGGGAAAACGTTAACAAAAGTGGTGATAGTCCCTAAAGACCATAATACTTATATGGACCATCACACTATAAAGAATTATTTATTTTTTTATTTTTATTTTTTTTTGAAAGTTTAGAATTGTTACATTATTTTCCTCTTAAAGAAATTTAGTCCTCTAAATTTGTGTACCTGATTACTGAAAAAGATAGGGATGTTTTTTTCTAATATCGTCTTCTCGTTCCCAAGTCAACTCCTCTCTTGAATGGTACTGCCATAATATATGGACCAAAGGAATCTCCTTGTTGCGCAACACTTGTACCCTTCTATCCAGTATCAAAATTGGCTACTCAATGAGGGATAGGTCCTTCCTGATCGATAAAGGTTCATATTTCAATATATGGGATGGGTCGGGCTGATATTTTCGTAGTGATGATATATGGAAGACATTATGGATGTTTGCCAATTCGGGTGGTAAGGTAAGTCTATAAGCGACATCTCCGATTCTTTCCAAGATTTCAAATGGTTCGATGTAACGTGGGCTCAGCTTTCCTTTCTTGCTGAATCTCATAATGCCTTTTATTGGTGAGATCTTTAGGAAAACTCGATCACCTTCCTCAAATTCAAGATTTCTCCGTCGGTTATCGGCATAACTCTTTTGCTAACTCTGAGTTGTCCTGAGCCTTTCTCGAATTAACGTTATCTTATCTGTCATTACCTGGACAATTTCTAGCCCCAAAAGCTTTCTTTCACCAACCTCGTCCCAACATATGCGTGACTTGCATTTCGTTCCATACAGGGCTTCATATGGTGTCATCTGAATACTGGCTTGGAAGCTATTATTATAAACAAACTCAATCAGGGGTAAATAGTCATCCCAGCTTCCTGTAAAGTCAATGACATAGGCCCTCAGCATATCTTCCAAGGTTTGGATAGTCCTCTCCGATTGTCGATCAGTTTGGGGATAAAAGGCAATGCTAAAGGTGAGCCTCGTCCCCATGGCTGACTGTAGCCTAGCCCAAAATTTAGAAGTAAACCGAGTATCCCTGTCCTATACAATACTGACCGGAACTCCATGCAACCGCACTATTTCCTTAATGCACAATTGGGTCAGTCAATCCAAAATGTACGTCGTGCGAATCGACAGAAAATTGGCAGCTTTGGTGAGCCGGTCCACAATGATCCAAATGTTATCATGTCTTGAATTTGTTCTAAGCAAGCTAGAGACAAAATCCATAAAGATGTGCTCCCACTTCCACTCTGGCACGGGTAAAGGCTGCAACAACCCAGCGGGCCTTTGATGCTCATCTTTTACTTGCTGGCATGTTAGGCACTTAAACACAAATAGTGCTACCTCTTTTTTCATGTTATTCCACCAAAAGGTTTTCTTCAGGTCCTAATACATTTTAATACTTCCGGGATGTATCGTATAACGACAGTGATGTGCTTCTTCCAAGATAGCTTTCTTCATACTCTCATCATTCGGGACACAAACCCGACCTTTGAATCTTAGCAAATCCTCACTACATATAGAGAATTTTTCTCTCTTTCCTAGCTTCACCTCTTCTACAATTGTTATAAACTGATGGTCTTTCTTTTGTATCGATCGAATCTGTTGGATTAATTGGGGTTCTGCCTTAATGTTGGCAATCATACTTACCACACCAATAATGGATGGAGTCAGATGTCAATCCATTATTTCCTCTAACAATCTCATTTCTTAGATCATAAGATGAGCTAAGACTCTTAGAGATTTTCTACTTAGAGCGTCGGCCACAACGTTAGCTTTTTCTGAATGATAATAGATTGTACAATCATAATCTTTTAAGAAATTCATCAATCTTATCTGTCGCATATTTAAATCTTTTTGAGAGAAGAGGTATTTCAAGCTCTTATGATCCGTGTATATTTCGAATTGCTTACCATATAGATAATGCCTCCATATTTTCAAAGCGAATACTATTGCAGCCAGCTCCAAGTCATGAATTGGATATTTTTTCTTATAGTCTTTCAACTGTCTAGATGCATATGCCACTACTTTCCCATATTGCATTAATATATAGCCCAAGCCTTTATGTGAAGCATCACTATAAATCACAAATCCCCCACTCCCCTCAAGAATAGTTAAAATAGGTGCTGAAGTTAATCGAACTTTTAATTCTTGAAAAATCTCCTCACATTCACTTGTCCACTCAAATTTGACATTTTTCTATATCAATCGAGTCAATGGGGTTGTGATCCGAGAAAATCCTTCTACAAATTTTCTGTAATATCTTGTCAATCCCAAAAAACTTTGAACTTTAGTCACATTACTTGGTTGTTTCCAATTAACAACGGCTTCAACCTTTGAAAGATCAACTGATAGACCTTCCTTTGATATGACATGTCCTAAAAATGTCACTTGTTTGAGCCAAAATTCACATTTACTAAGTTTGGCATACAATTTCTTTTCTCTTAATATTTGCAATACCATTCTTACATGTTGCTCATGTTCCTTCTGATTCTTGGAATAAATTAAAATATCATCGATGATTACCACAATAAATTTATCCAAAAAGGGCTTAAAGACCCAATTCATCAAATCTATAAATGCAGACGGTGCATTGGTTAATCTAAAAGACATGACAAAAAATTCCTAATGGCCATACCTTGTTCTGAAAGCTGTTTTGATAACATTTTCACTTTTAATTTTAAACTGATGGTATCCAGATCTATGATCAATTTTTTAAAACACTTATGATCCTTGTAATTGATCAAATAAATCATCAATTCTAGGTAATGGATACTTATTTTTCATTGTCACTTGGTTCAACTGTCTATAATCGATACACAATTTCATGATCCTATCTTTCTTTTTAACAAACAATACCGGAGCAACCCAAGGTGACACACTGAGCCTGATAAAATTGATAAAACCTTTATCTAATAATTCTTTCAATTGTTGTTTAAGTTCCTTAAGTTCTGCATGTGTCATTATGTAAGGTGCCTTAGAAATTGGGGCTACCCCTAACAATAATTCAATAGAGAATTCAATTTCCCTGTCAGGCGGTAATCTTGGCAATTCTTCATGGAAAACGTCGGGAAATTCTCAGATAACCGGAGTGGTATCCAAATTTATCTCTTCCTTCCTATCTTATTTGATATAGGCAAGAAAGCCTTGACACCCTTTTTGAAGGAGACGATTAGCTCGAATACAGGAGATTAAATATGATGAGGAGTCTTCTTTGATACCATTGAAGTAAAATACTGGTTAATCAGGAATATTAAAGGTAACCATTTTCTTGTAACAATCAATACTTGCATGGTAAGATCACATCAAAATCTTGAATTTCTAGAAGTAATAAATCAACCAACAGTTCCTTTCTTCTATCTTTACTACACAAGATTTGTACACTATATGGGTGTCACTTGAATTTCTCATCGGTGTGGCTACCTCTAGAATGTATTCTAATTGTTCTGGTTCTACCTTTAAGTGGCATGCAAAAAGCGGTGATACAAATGAATGAGTAGATCTAGGATCAATCAAAACATGAGCTATTTTTTGGAAGATAATAAGAGTACCTTGGATCACTGATTTTGAGGCCTGAGCGTCTTGCTGGGTGATCGCAAATACTCTTCCTTTCATCTGAAGCTTTTGAGTTATCTGTCCCTGCTTTAAAAGCTGTTGCATCTGTAAGCTAGGACATTCTCTAATCTCGTGCCCCAATTTTCCACATTTAAAACAGGCTCCAGTACTCCAATAACAAGAGCTCGATTCATGCTTTTTCCCACATTTTTTACATGGTTCTATTGGGCTTTGAAGTGGCAAGGGCCTTAGCTTCTTGTTTGCCCTTTCAAACTGTTGTCGATTAGATGGTGTGGGTCTAACTTGACTTTTCTGATTTTTCATCTTTTGGTAAGCTTCGAAATCTTTTTCGACAATTTGAGCTTGATCCACTATTTCAGCATAAGTTCTCAATTTTAAGACTGATATTCTGCTTCTAATAGCTGGCCTGAGATCTCTTTCAAAAAATTTCACCTTTCTTGCCTCATTGTTAATCATATGTGGTGCAAACCTGATCAATTCAGTAAACTTGGCCTCGTACTGTGCTACTGTCCGGTTTCCTTGGATTAATTCCAAAAATTTCATTTCTTTTTGTTTTCGAATAAAATCTGAGAAATACTTTTCATTAAATGCCTCTAGAAATACCTCCCAAGTCAAGGGTTTATTTTCTTTGACTAATACTCCTTTTGCCATTCGCCACCAATGTTGTTCTTCACCTTCTAACATAAAAACTGCTAAGGCCACATTCCTATCATCGGTACATTCCATAACCTCGAATATTTTCTCCAATTGCATAATCCATCCCTCTGCTTCCAGTGGGTTCACAGCACTCTTGAAAGAAGGTGGATTCAATTTCTTAAATTGTTCGATACTACTCCCATCATTTCCCGTAACTGACTGCCTGGGTAAATTGTTGTTTTCCATCTGATGTTGCATTAGAGCAACCATATTTTCCACGGCTTTGTGAATTCTTTCCATATTAGCTTCAGCTATTCTGGATCTTGACTTCGTCCTAGTCTGTACATGCAATAAATATGATTTTAACTACATTCCTTTTAAATTTCCTAAGAATCTTAAACCTATTGCTCTGATACCATAATTGTCACGCCCCAAGAATTTACAATACTGATATTTCTGAGATTCAAAACACATATATACATCTCTTGATAGGACAAATTTATAGTGGCGAATTCTTACAAAGTAACAAAAAAAAGTTTAAGCACAACTACAATATCTTCCAGAGTTGATCCTGACGAGCACTCAAAATGAAACCGCAGTTATCTTGAAAAAAAAATGTTTACCATAATTTGATGAGTTTGACTACTCAGCAAGTGATCTTCATAATCCTAAAAATAATCACGGTTGAAAGATATCAATGTTTTAAAAAAGGAAATCTATTAACAGAAATGCATTAACAGTTTCACTTTCAAAATGCATAATTAAGTATAATCCAAATAATTGAAATGCATATAACATTTTAACGGCAGTGCATAATTCAAAGGATTTCACAAATTACCCTACTGACGTCCCAAGTAGGTCACCTATATACCCCATCAGCGTTCTGATGGGTCCACTTAATCCCTATCGGCGTCCCAGATAGGTCCACTTAATTCTTGCAGGTCCACTTATACCTCACCGGAGTACCGGATGAGACCACTTAATCCCAACCGACATACCGGATAAATCCACTTATACCTCACCGACGAACCGAATAAGTCCACTTGCATACTTAAAGTATTTCTAAATCTCTTTAAACATTCGAAAGCAGTGATATCATGTACTCAACATATCACTGAAATTATTAATATGAATTTCACTGAAACCATTAATAACAGTCACTTTCAATAACATTTCAAAAATAACCAGTCAAATATTTTGGGCGCAAACTTAAAAAGGTAACAGTTCGTAAAGACATTATAGCATAATTGTCAATCTAATATGTATAGAAAAACTCTTATAGAAATTCAAGAATACGAAATTATCACAATTTATGGGATGTCAAGTTCACAAATAAATATTTCACAGACAATGCTATAATCAAAAGCAAAAATATCAGTTTTCAAATAATAAGGCAGTCATTTGCACATAAATTTTACAATGTCTAAATATTCAAAAACAGTAGAAAGAAATCTCACAATTTACTAAAAGCGAAAATATCACATTTATTTCTAATAATTTACAGCATTTAAAATATTTTACAATAGATAACATATCACCATTTTTACTAAAAAGATTATTCTTCGAGACAATGAGATCGCTTACACATAAAATTTATCGCGCTTAAAATTCATGATAATAAGCAGAAGTAATTATTTCATTTCATTTTTATAAAGAACGGATTATTTTTCAAGATAATGAAGTCACTTACCTAAAATATTTGAGTGGGAGCTTCCGATAAAAATTCGCCTAGAAAGAGCTCACTGCGTTTCGACTGGAGAGAGAAAGATCTCAAAAGTTTTCTAGGGTAGGAGTCCTTACCTCTCCGAATTTAAATTCTTAAGACGTATTATTATATTATTTATTAAGCTCCAGCTCAGACATGAGGTGTGAAGATATTATTAAACGTGAAACCACGTCAACTAAAGGACGTGGTAATGAAGGGAAAAAGTTAACAAAAGTGGTGATAGTCCCTAAGGACCATAATACTTCTATAGACCATCACACTAAAGAATTATTTATTTATTTATATTTTTTTTGTTTGTTTGAAAGTTTAAGATTGTTACATAAATATACATGCAACTATCAAGTGAGTTGAATTCCCTAGGGTACAAGGGATTTGGATTAATATATATATATATATATATATATATATATATATATATATAGAACTTTTAGAAAATCAATAATTTAAACTTTTTGTACTAAAAGTTTCATTTATGACCAAGTGGAGTGAGAGAGAAATCTAGAGAGAGAAAAACAGAGAGAGAGAGAGAGAGTGGAGAGAGGGGGAGTGAAGATTCCTATGATTGGGAACGTTGTCTGAATAATACACATATAAGGAATCGAGATCTCAATATGTTAGGGATCTCGATCCTAGCCTTTAGGAATCTCGATCTCAATCTTTGGAGATCTTGCTCCCAACCTTAAATGCTATATAGAGTCTAGGACCATATATATTTTTTAAGATAATGATTTCTTTATTTATAGCCAACGAGTAATGCAGCTATATTAAAGGTATAGTTGCAATTAGCTGCTATAAATGAAAAAAATCTTCAGTTTGGTGGTCATCTTGATATTTAGGGCAGGGTTTGAGATTCCAAACACCGAGGATCGAGATCCCAAAATTTAAAATCTAAGATCCCTTCCTGGAGCGCTAGAGCAAATTAGATTGCTGCTTAGGTTGAAACCCTTCCACAATAGGTGAAAGAAATCATTTAGGATTGTTAGAGGAGCTGCTCTCTCTTTTTCAGGGTGCGTGTGTGGGGGGAAACAGTTGACCCATGGTCCTAAATATAAAAGATCTACAGGTTATAAGTCTGCAATCAGTCCACGATGAAAGCCAACTGTGCCAATTATATAAATTGGCCAAGAGGACCATCTTTGTTGGTTTGTCCAAAGCGTCAAGTGCTGCATTGGCCACACGCCATACATGTCTGAAACAAACTACCAAAGGTCCTCAACATAACAATATGGTTGAAGATGGGCTCCACCTTCCAGGGACCTGGGATTGCCCTTATTGTCCACATAATCACATCCATGAATGACCAGGAGGGCTGACTAGCATCGTAAGTTTTAAGGCACTCTAGGAAGTCTTGTGCTTGCAGGCATAATCAGGGCTGAGATGGATGGCAGTATCCATGTGGAGCTCCTGCATTGTGCAAAGAGCAGCCATGAAAGTTTAGATCGATTACCCACTGTTTCGGCGGCCTCCAAAAGCTCGATCTTGGAACCTTTTGTGGTTTAACATTCATGATGTGGTTCTACTTACTAGCAAATTCAGCTAATGAGAAGTCTCAGAGATCTCTCCAGTTTCATGCCCAAAAGATGACATTAATTTAATTCAGTCCTTGATGGATTCAGTTCAAGCTTGTCTACTCTCAAAGGCGCAATTTTACGCTCCAGCCATATTCTCCATATCATGGCTGATACTCTGGCTCTCCATAGTAGCATAGCCGCAGGAAGGGTAAGGACGAAAGAAGAAGGCTGAGAACAATTTTTGCACTAACCAGGGACCACCAATGCCCCCTTGAAACTTTGGATCATACAGGTCCATAAATGGCTGGCCACAGGACAATGGATGAAGAGGTGTTCGCTAGCTCCCCTTGCATCCTTGCACATAGCACATCAATCGAGAGATGGATTCCTCGTCATTGTAAATTGTTGATGGAATCCATTGCAAGTGGGGCTTGGTTTTACATGCTTACTATAAATAATGAGATCCCTACTTTAAAGAGTATACATAATCCTTGATTATCATACACTTTAAGGTTGGTAACAAGATCCTCAAAAAGTTGGGATCAAGATCCCAAAAGGTCGGGATCAAGATCCCAAAAAGGTTGGAATCTCGATCCCGAGCATTTGGAGATCTCGATCCCTAACATGTGCATCGTACGAATGGCGTTCCCAACCATAGGGATCTTCTAATATTTCACGATCCCTCGCACCCGATCACGTTCTTGATCCCAGTACCATTCCCACTCCCGATCCCAACAACTATGCTTTGAGGTCTGTAGCGACTTCAAAGCATCTGAGGAACAACAAAGCTTATCGTCTGGTTGGGGAATTGTGTCGCAGAAGACCAATATGTCTGGTACATATTGAAGATAGGAGATTTGAGGCAGTGAAGCATCTTGTGGTGGTACAATCTTCATATAGTTAAACTACAAATTTCAGCCATGATTAAAAGAACCTAGGAGAGGCGAAGAAGCCTCGAGGGCAACCATTAATCAGCACCTTGTAGTTCGGGGACGAGATGCACCCCTATATTCATGATCTTTTTTTCTGCCCAAACCCCATAAGGTATAACACTTGGTCGACAATAAATTAGTCCACATGATTGTAAGCCTTTTCTAATCAAGCTTAAAGACCAGGCCAAGGATTTTATACTGATGTCTAGAATGGATGCACTCATGTGCAATTAAAGCCCCATCTAAAATATGCCTATCCTGTACCAAAGCCCCTTGGTTTGTTGAAATAACAAAATTCAAGACCTGCTGAAAGCAAGAGGTAAGGATCTTTGAGAGGATTTTGTAATAACCATTGAGGATACTCATAGGCCTGAAGTCTTTCAATTCTTCTACCCCTTCCAGCCTAAGGGCCCATGCGATGAATGTGGAGTTCATTCCCTTATGAATATTTCCCCTCTTGGTGAAACTCAACGAAAAAGGCCAAGAAGTCTCCCTCTAAGGAATCCCATAACTTGTGGATGAATAAGCCTCGCAAAAAACATCAGGCCTAGGTGCCTTATCTTGACCCCACTCCAATACTGCTCTGCAATCCCCAATTTGGTGAATGGCCTTTCTAACCACCACTCTGCCCCATCTCTAGGCAAAGTAAGAAAAAGAAGATTTGCAATCCTCGGCCTAGCATGGGGATGGACTGAAAATAACTTCTCGAAATAATTTATTTTCTAACCCTATTCACATCTCAAGGCATGTCGTAGGTCTAATTGTTCTCCTAAATCTCCCTTATGGAATTAGGTCTTCTCTGAAAGTTTGTTCTCTTACAAAAGAAAGATGTGTTCTCATCCCCTTCTTTGAGCCATTTTACTCTTGATCTTTGGAATCAATAGACCTCTTCTTGTTTAAGGATGGTCTGAAACGACATATTTGCTTCAACCTACTTGTCCTCTCCTCCAGGTCATCATATCATCATTAGAGCTTTTTCCCAACTATTGGGATCGACTGCACTAATCCTAGGCAGCCATTCTGCTCTATCAAGGGTCATACCCTTAGTGAGGTCATAAGTCGCCATATCTTTTCTCATTACTTCCAACTATGTCCGTTTGGGCCTACCCCTTGCCCTTTTGAGCCTTCCACTTGAACCAACTTGCACCTCCTAATAGATGTTGTATTGGGTATACGCTGCAAATGGCCAAAATACCTAAGTCTACTTCTCTCATCTTATCACCTATTGGAGCCACACCTAAGTTCTGCCAAGTGCATTTATTTTAAATAAGTTATTTACGTACGGACCTTAAATAAGTTAGGAAAACACGAGTTGCTCTCATTATACTCGAAAATTACAATCAAAGTCGGTCAACGCAACTTTTTTTCTTGACAAAATTATCCCCTTGGTCCGAGGATGGCATCCTCGGACCGTTTTTTTTTTTTTTTCTTTCAAAACTTAAAAGTTGCGGTCTGAGAATGCCATTCTCGGACCACATCTTTAAGTTTTTTGAAAAAAAAAATAAAAAGCGGTTTGCGGATGATATCCTCGGACCGCTTGTTTATTCCAAAACTTAAAAGCGGTCCGGGGATATAGCATCCTTGAACCACTTTTTTTTTTTTTTCCAACACTTAAAGTTGCAGTCTAAGGATGGCATTCTTGGACCGAAACTTAAGTTTTGAAAAAGAAAAGCAGTCTGAGAATGCCATCTTCGAACCACAACTTAAGTTAAACCCAAAAAAAAAACGGTCCGAGGATGGCATCCTCGACCCGAGGGGTAATTCTGTCAACAAAAAAAAAAGTCACGTTGACTGACCTTGATTGTAATTTTCAGGTATAAAGGGAGCAAGTCATATTTTTATAACTTATATAAGGTCCGTACGTAATTAACTCTTTTAATTAGGTACGTAATTAAAACAATTTAAGGTCCGTACGTAATTTAACTCTTTTAATTAACTTATTTAAGGTCCGTACATAATTAAATTCTATCCCTTCTTGTCTTGCCACTCATCCATCTCAACATCCTTATCCCAACTACACTCATCCTATGGCCATGTTGTTTCTTACTGCCCAATATTATGTCCCACAAAGCAAAGCTAGTCTCACAGTTGTCCTATAGAACTTCCCGTTCAACTTCATTAGTATGCAGTGAACTCCTCCGAGTCAGTTCTGTAAATTCCCTACTAAGTATAGGTCCCTAATTGCTGTTAAGATGGCCTCCATTCTTCCCTAGAAACTACCATAGTTCCAGTGGTTCCACTATTTAGGCAGCCATGGAGATGCAGTTTATTTCAAAGGCTAAATCTTTCCCAACCTTGAACATCAAAGGAGGACCCCCATTAAGGAATCAAGGGATGCCGGTTGGGTTCCTCTAGCCATATTTTCTTAAAACAACAAGGTTTCAGACCACTAGAGATAATGTCAGTTGTCCAATAGAAAAGGGTGTGGTCTGAAATAGATTTAGGGAGAGATCTAAAATGAGTTCCAGAAAATTCCACTTCCTGTATGGAGGAGATTAAAAACCTATCGATCCTACTCATGCTTGGACTGGCGGTGGGGTTTGACCAAGTAAAGAGACACCTGTTGAGAATGAGGTGAGGGGCAAGAAACCAACTCGGTTGAGTTTCGTCGATAATTCTTCCCAAGTTTGGTGACTGTAGTCTATTCAGGCCATGGAAGAAAATTTCTAACTACTGTTTTCGCATTTTTTTTTTTTAAGAGAATAATTTCCAAATTAAATTGTATGACATTCTAGTGAAAGAGACAAAGATTGAGTACATGCCTATTGTAGCTGACTCCAAAGCTAAAATTGTTTGGCCCCAAATGACCAAAATCCCACTGGAGGTCCCTTGGGCAGGTAATGCCTCCCATTGACAGGGTCAGCTACCCATTAGAAGAGATTTCAGCAGGCCGCAAGAAGACCCTGAACCCCACCATCTTGATGGCCTAGAATTCCTGCAAGAGTTTCCATCATAGTTGAGCTATTCACTTCTTTTTTTTAATAGTTCAATGCATAACAGCTGCACATAGTGAAGAAAGAGCTATGCATACATGGAAACAAAAGAATAATTGGATAAGACAAAGGAGGAGGGGGAAGAACTAAATGTGAAGACAGAAGAGGGAGAGGGAGAGGTGAGAAGTACGTGAGGGTTTGAAAACATGCTATGCAACCCTAATCGCACAACACGAGCATATAATAAAGGCATAGGCACATGAGGTTAGCCCACTAGATGTACCAGACATAGAATGCATATGAATTTAATGCATATGCGGTACTATGGAAGCAACAGTCTAGTCAGCAAGAAAGTCCATTCCAAATTCATGGTAAGAATCTAATAATCATCATATATTAGCATGTAATGTAGTTGAAACAAACTTATAAAGTCCCATAGCACAATATGTTTACCGACCCACCCATATATACCCTACTAGAAGATTCCAGACCACATTAAGACCTATACGCATGTCATAACCGACCAACAAGGGGGGATAGAGCAGTCGACGAGCTTACCTCTGCAAACTATAACTACAATTGCAAAGCTCATGAAAATACCATAAGCCCAACAAAAGAAACAAACCATCAGCCTTGTCAAAAAAGAAACAAACCATCATAGCAAGATGACAAAACTCAAACAATGATGGAGTAGTCTCAAAAGTAGTGACTATCCTTGACACAATTGACACTGCAATGAAAAGAAAATGATGGGAATCTCTGCATGTAAAAGATGTTTATAAAAATTAATTTTTGTGTATTACAATGGAATGAGGTTATGCTAGTAATACTCTGTTGAAAGGGATATTCACTTTCAACCTGAGGGTATTTTCAATCAATCAAACCTTGTAATATATGCATAGCAAATGTATTGACCTAATACAAGTTAAATCACAAGTTTATCATGATATAATCAAGTTCAACATGGCACAAGAGCTTAAACGGTTAAGGGAAATAGGAATTGACCTATTTCCACATAAAACACTGGAATTTCAACAAAAAATTAGCAACTTGTCACCATAAAAATAGGTTTCAACACCATCCTTATATCTCACTAGCTCAAGGAAATTTTGTCCAAAACAATGAAGCAAATATAAAAATCTCTAGTTGGAAGTAGGAAAATGGAAAAGAAATACAAGGAAAGGATAAATGGTTATTGAGTTCTAATCTCATGAAGCAATCCATTCCGATTTTCTTTATCCTTCATTTTACAAAACCAAATCCAAAAAATTCATCATGCACAAACCACTGAAAGAGTAATTATACAACTGATTCAACCTACAAAACTAAATATCATCAGTAACACAATACAAAATTTGGATCCCCAACTACAAATAGCACAAGTAAGAAAACAGAAACAAGGCACGCACGTTCATCAACAAAACAATAAAAACCTCAACCAAAATTTCACCTTTGTGTGGCAAATAGAGCGCCATTCCCTTCTAAGAGACACAATGTATGAGCAATTAAGCGAACTTCTTTTATCACCATCAATCAACATTAAAGAGAGCATTCTTCAATTATTTCAAAACAAAAGTACCAAGAGAGACCAAGAACGGTTTTCCTTCTATCACTATCAGTATCTGGAGATAAAAAAGAACAACCTTCTTTTTATCACTCTAAAACAACAGTAGCCCCCAATTCCTTTAGTTTATCCACAATAGGGCCAGCCTCCTCCTTAGTTAACCCCTTCTTCAAAACAACAGGAGCTTTCTCCACCAAATCCTTGGCCTCTTTGAGCCCTAAATCAGTAAAAGTCCTGACCTCCTTTATAATCTTAATCTTTGCGGCTGTGTCAAATTTCTCGAGCTTCACATCAAAGGCCGTCTTCTCTGCGACCTTGGTCTCAGACGCCGGAGAACCAGATTTCCCTGTGGCGTCGCCGGAAATGGCACCGGATAGCGCGGGGCCATGTTTCTGAAACCCTAATTTGTGACGAAAGAGTAAAGAGTAATCATACCTCTCAATTTTGGTGAGATTCAGGAGCTCTTCTGCAATTCTTTCAAGCGTCTCAGATCTGGATTCAACCTGTGAAGAGAAGGAGAATGAAGAGCTTCGAAGCCTGAAGAGGGTCTTGATGCACAGATAGGATCTTCTAATTAAGATCATTTTGTTGGTGGGTTTGATTTCAAATCAAGGTTTTCGGATTTTCATACATGAATTGAGATCATTTTCGGAGTTGCAGAGAGGTTATTAGATTGGGCTTTATGCTGCGATTTATTGGTCATGAATGGAAAACACTTGGCGTGTCAACGAGATGATCAGGATACGGTTTCCATAGGGTTTGGTCCTCAATGAATTGAGAGAACATTTCGGGAGTTGCAGAGGGATTAACAGAATAGGGTTTTTTTTTAGGGTTTAGTGACGCCATAACTGGGAGCGTGGTTTCACTCAGGTGCATTTTAGTTCTAGTGCTATCCAGCAAAAAGTACTATGATCCATACGATCATAGAACTTCTGTGCTCATGAATATATCTCACCGTCCAATCAATAGGGAAACGGTGATGACGTTGACGATTACAGATTTTCTATAGTCATAAGCTACACATCGATAGCCCCAATCTCGAATTGACAAAATCAAGCGGCAAATAATCGATCATTATGTTCCTCCAACATTTGCAATGAAGACAATTGGTTTTTCGTTGTGCTGGTTATTAGTAGTTGCTATTGTAATTTTTCCTATTTTCAGTAGGAAAATAGTGGGAAAATATGCTCCGTTAAGGAGGATGATGTCTTTATACTCCGTAATGACTAATGAACCTCCATCGTTTCAGAATATGGCGCCTATATCAAAGGTAGGCTTGGCAATGGATAGGGCCACCTCGCCCGGCCATCGAAATATAGGGCCAGGGCCACAAAATGTTGCTTCAGGGCCAAGCATGGCCCAAGCCATGACAAGGCAGGGTTGGGCTTATGTAGTATCTTTTTCAAGTTTTTAATAATTCTTTTATTTTTTTTAGGCCCTGGCCAGTCTGGGCCTAGGGACATGGGCACTGATTGGGCCGGGACTAGCTTGGGCCAAGATGTCATCGTAAGGAAGTCACATTGATTTTGCAACACGAGATTCGATGTTGAGCGCGATAAAAGTTTTGATGTAGGCATGGTTAGCTCTTATAAAGTGTTTTTTTTTAGGAAACTTGTTTCATAAGGGCTTGGCCGCATATATGAGATCTAAAAAGTGTAAAGTATCTATCTTAAAGAAGGATGCAAGTAGGTGTTCTATTTAAAAACAGTAGAATCTGACGGTCCAAATGTTTTTTTACTAGACTTATTATTTTTAGTTTTTAAAATTTACTTATTTTTTTCATATTCATGATCTCCATGTTAGAGATTACATGTCCTTAAAAATTAAGTCCAAAAATCCATCCCAAAAATAGGTTTTATTAATAAGCCAGCATTTCTACATATGCGGGCTTGGCCCCATAAAAACCAGGTCTTTTTTTATATATAAGAAAAAGTATTTGGTGAGTCGGCCAATTCTACACGCCCTCCAAAATCCTTCTTAAATATGGATTTTGGATCCAAAAATTTAGGGTTTGTTAATGATAAATATGAATCTAGATATTTATATTTTTAGAAGAAAGTGACTTTAAGACAATGTTAGAAAAACCAGGTGATCTAACAAGTAACTGTCCGGTTAGATCATTGGCCGGTTTCGGTTTCGCGCGGTTTTGGTGATCGGCTGGTATTTTAAAATAAAAAATTCAAAAAATTGTATATAAAATCCAAAAAATAAGGAATTTAGTTTGTAATACATTTTTAAATATTCTTTATATTATGGTAAATATTACAAATTGTTGTGGTCATTAATATTCCCTTTTATATATTTTCCATCTTTTTCAAAAAAATTTAAAAATACCCGTAGATACAAATCGATTATTTAAAATCCATTTTTTCATTTATTTTTATCTTCATTTGAATGTGTTTTGTTTTAATCATTCTTTATAGGGAAACGTTTATATAGAGCCTAGGCTCTAAACAATCAAATTAGAGCCTACCTTAAAAATACAACTAGAAGAGATTGTTTTGATGCCCAAATATCCTCAAATTGATCATCTCGACATCAAGATACATGGAGTTCAGAAAAAAATGGATTTCAAAGTTTGGAAATAGTGCATCTCGTAAGGCGTTTTGGACCGTCAATTTTTACGGTATTCAAGTTTTCACAGATCTGCTCGATCTATACTATTTTTGAAGCTCTGATTTTATAACTAAAAATGAAAATATAATTTAAGGCTATCACAAAACTTTCCTGCATCGAAAACCATATTTCTCAACACTATATGAAGGTGGGCTCTAATTTGATTGTTTAGAGCCTCGGCTCTATACAAACCACTCCCTTCTTTATATGCTTTTCATATTTGAATAGATTTTTTTTATTGTTTTTTTATTTTTTTTCAACAATTTTTTGATTGCCCGGGGCTTGCCCGGTTAGAACAGTTGAATCGACCGGTTTACCAGTTAAGCCGATTAAATCACTTATGGCCCAATGTCCGATTAACCGTTCCGGTTCGATTTTGCGAACACTGCTCTAAGATTAGATATTGTTTATATATATAGAACTATCTCATTTAAATTCGTCATAACTAAAAGAAAAAATTGCGTAAATATCCATTTTATTTTTTGTTATTATGAAAATACCTAAAAATTTTCATTATCACTCATATGTCCGTTTTTTGAACTTCATAATAATTTTTTGAAAAAAAGACGAAACTACTCATTTTTAGTTTTTTGATAAAACCGAATTTTACTATTTGTAGACTTGGCCAAGTTATTGACTTTTCGATTGTAATGCATACCTTTACACTTTCATGTTAAGGGTTCCAGTCTTGCCATATGCAATCTCATCATGGAATGGACAGGATTTGATACCAAACCCTCTTAAAGAGGTATGTATGCGTTTACTAAGACGCTATTTGAATAATAGTAATAGAAGTAGGTATTTGACTAGTTTTAGATAATAGTACTAGACGTACGTATTTGACAAATTTTAGAGAATGAAGAAACTTGCTGCACATTTAAAGAGAAAAGTTTAGGTTTTTCAAAAAAAACCAAAAAATAAATAAATTCGGTTTTTGAAAAACAGAAATTTTAATAATTTTAGTTTTTAGAAAAAACGAAAATGGGTAGCTTCTTCTTTTAAAAAAAAAAAATTGTTATGAAGTTTAAAAACAGGCACCAGTAATAATGGAAAGTTTTAGGTATTTCTGTAATAATGAAAAATAAAATAGATATTTATATAATTTTCCCTAACTAAAATCCAGAAAACCAGTTTTTGACAAAAAAAACCATTGCTTCTAACGGTTATTATTTTGAACTACCCTTTTGTATTTTCTACACAAACATATTAACATTTTTATTATCTCTTTTGAACATTTTTCATTGACTTCTTCGCTGAGTTCAGTGCCGATTTTGGGGTAAGTACGAATGACCCAAGACACCCCAAAATGTGGGAGGGTCAGAAACCTTCTACTCAAATATGTGATATATTTAGTCCTTTGATATTGACATCCATGTCCGGGTAAAGGGCTCAGTTGTGTTCGGTAGGTAGACAACGTAAAATTTTGTTAAAACTTATCATGAATCTTGAAGCGGACTAAGATTTATGTAGCAGACTCCAATTAATTAAAAAAAAAAAGCTATGATGATGTTGAGATGTTAACATCCATATAAGTTTATAATATATAAGCATAAAGCCACACTTATTTATGCATACATACCTTTTAATTGCTCCACCATCACCTAAATATTCAGCTAGTTTATAGACCAAATAAGTTTATAAAGCTTTATTAATAACAAATTATCTAGACCGTCCATTTTCAAGATTTTCATGGGTTTATAGATCTACCTAATGTGAACAATTTTTGGAGTTTAAAATTTTATAATTAAAGATAAAAATAGATTTTTAAGTCACCGTAGGAATTTTTTACACCAAAATTATATCTTATGATAAAATTTAGGGGTGCCCTTGATTTGATTGTTTATTGTTGCAACCTTATACAAACCATACCGTCTGTTGAATTCTAACTTTTTCACATGTGCATCTCCAAACTTGAAATTGATGTTTTAAATTGTTTATTTTTAATTAAAGCTATGGAAAAACTGTTTCAAGGAAGAGATCCTCTAAATTATTTCATGTTGGTTTATATGATCATCCTCCATATGATTATTTTCAAAAAATTATCCCTACCAATGATCTTTCTAGATAGAGAGAGCTAATGATTGGGGTGGAGGATCCCACCACTCTTTATTTTATGACTCAAGACCCTCTCATATGAAATAGGAACTCCAAAATTTGGATTTCAGAACGATTGTGTATTTAACTGGTTAGAAAGAAATTAACTAGTACAAAGTATAATATAAGTATGAGAAATAAAGCATAAAAAATACAGACATCACTTGAACACAAAGATTTACGTATTTTATCTCAAAAGGGTACATCCACAAACATGGTAAACTGAAATCTGTTATACCAATGAAAAGGTACATCACATATTTTGGGATACAATAATCCAACCTTTGATCAAACCCTTTTGAACTAGCTTTGACCAATGCTACAAGTCAATTTTTTATTTCTACTCCATAGCTAGATATTGTACATGAAAAAACCCTTGAGTATAACTAAGACTTTCTCTTACTAAAAAGAGATTTCACCCAAAGTCTACAAGGGAGTCGTAGGTATTATCATGGTGGCTCTCTTCATAAAAAGCTCACATCTCTCTATATAATTACTTCTCAATGCAAGAGACCCTTGCTTCTCTCTCGAGAGAGAAAGTTACATTTCCCAAATGGCGACTTCAAATGGGGGCACATATGTTTTTCTTCGTTATCTATGTATAAAAGGTTAGAAACCATGTACCAAATAAGAAAACTTCCCTAACATGTCATACATATCTCAAAAGCCAAGTGATATAATCATGGGGTCTTGAATCTTGATCTAGTTGGACTTCCATTTGCTTTACCTAATCTTAATCTCACTTATAAAAGGATTTCTATGGGCTTGTCATTTTACCTAAGACTTTCTCTAACAAGGTCCACCTTAATATTAAAATCACCTCCTTATGATATCAACATCCATCATATAATTTCACAATTTCCGCCTTTTTTTCTAAATAAACCCCTTAGTCATTTTTACTAAAAAATTATGTTTGCCATCGTATTTTTCCACCTCAAACAAAACACTCACACATATCGTCATAGACTTTTATTTGACCGAATAAACTAAAAGAAGCTATATATTGAACCATGTATTCTAATACCACTTCTTAGAATCCTATACTTAACCGGTACAGGATTCTACTACAAGATTCTACTACAATCCTATACTTAACCGGCTAAACAGAAGTTGGAGCCTACTACAATCCTATACTTAACCGGCTAAAAAGAAATCAATAAAGAGCATAATACGAGTATGAAAAACCAACCTCTAACTCTATAGGAGGTACTTCAGTAGATGCTTCTCTCTGCAAGAAGTTCATTTATCTCTATATGAAGGCACTGCCACTCAGTGCAGGAGGTTGTTGTCTCTTTCTCTAGAGAAAATTGTATTTTCTATATAGTGACCCCAAATGGGGAAAACATATTCTTTTCTCTCTCGTCTCCCTTAGATGTTAGCTATATATTAAAACTAAAATATATAATCAACAGTCCTAGTCTAGTTGGACTTCTATTTTCCTTACCTAATCTTAATCCTATTTATGATAGGATTTATAAAGGCTTGTAATTTTCCTATCACTTAGAGAGAGAGGGGTTGCAATATGACAAGCAGAGAGGGAAGGTTGTAGGAGATTGTAGATAACTTTGGTCCACCCTCCGGCCTCCAAGAGGTTCCTCTCAAAAACCAATACATTTTAGACCGAAATTTCTAGTTCATATAAGGTTGCAACCTTAAAATGGAGAACTAAAGTGCACTTCAAAAGTCCATTGAAAGAGGTGCGTTAATGTTGAAAAATTCTCTAATTGATCAACTCGATATCGATATGTATGAATATGAAAAGAAAAAGGATTTCTAGTTCAAAAAATAGTGCATCTTGCAACGGACTGTCCATTTTGAAGATTTTCATATGTTTATAGATCTACTTGATTTAAAACATTTTTGGATTTTATAATTAGATATGAAAATAGATTTTCAGGCCATCTTAAGAATTTTTTATACTAAAACTACATGTTATGATAAAATTTGGAGGTGCGCCTTAATTGTTTAAACCACACCCTTAAAAGAAAACTATCAGATGTTACCCAATAAAAAAACTCTCAAGTGAAGTTTATGCTTGTGGGGAGCCTCTGATTTGCACCCAAGCCTATAAAATATAAAGGGAGGAGTAAACTTGTTCAAAACCTCTTGACAATGAGCGGCAATTCAATTTTCATAATTATTTAAGACCAAGCATGACTAGTAGCTTCTTATAAGTATTCCATTAATAAAAATATTTAAAGAGCATGACCAACTCATAGCCTTTATGAACCTTACATAAATGCTTTTTCAATCCCTCCTCCTCCCAAAATCAACTTGGGCCCATGCGAGGGCAAGAAGCAACTACCCCCTTCATCATTGTTATAGAGAATTCGATATTTCCATTTATAATGACTAAGGCATCCCTTCGAGCAAGCACAAATATTTTCTCGATAATTAAAGGAAAAAAAAGTTTATATAAGGGTGAGGCCGAAAACAATCAAATTAAGATACACAGATAAAATTCATTGAAACAAGTTATCCTAATGTTAAAAAACCCTCAATTCGAATATCTGGAGATCAAGATTTATGGACATTAGAAAAATTAGATTTCAAGTCTTGAAAATAGTGCATCTTGCAATATATTATCTAGATTGTCGATTTCAAAATTTTCAAGTGTTTATAGATTTGCCCAATCTAGAACACTTGAAAATTTATGAACACTTATGATTTTCAAGTATAAGGATTCAAAACATAGTATAGATCGAGCAGATCTATGAGCACTATAAAATGTTGAAAATTAACTGTTTAGATAATTCATTATATGATGCATTATCTATTTTTTCTCATATAAATACATCTTGATGTTGAGATGATCGAATTTGAGGATTTCTTGAAATAACATCATCGAGAGGTGTGACTTAATTTGATTGGTAAATAACATCATCTAGAGGTGCGACTTAATTTGATTGTTTAGGGCCTCATCCTTAGACTTTTTCGATAACTAAAACACATTAGTATTGAGAATCATTTAGACCCCCTACAAACGCAAACTAGTCTAGAATTTTCCCAAAAGATTGCATGTTTTGTTACAAAAGACTATGTAATTGTGCTTAACCACCTATCAATAGGGCCGGCCAGCATGGTCGGCCCAATCCCAAGCCAGGCTAACCCTATATGTGCCAATGCAGGCCCGGCCCTTTGTCAGCCACCTATCCATCATTATAAGGGTGCAGTTTGCATACGGATGCATCCGTAGGTGTAGAGGTAAGGTGCACTTTCAAATTTTATCAAGGTATATAATTTTGATGTAAAATGTTCTTAGAATTATCTCAAAATCTATTTTTATATCTAATTATAAAATTTTAAATTTTAAAAATAGTTAAAATCAAGTAGATCTATAAACACATGAAAATCTTGAAACTGGACGGTACAGATAATATGTTGTAAAATGCACTATTTCTAAAACTTAAAATCTTTTTATTTTTCATAGTCATACATCTCGATGTCGAGATGATCAATCAAAGGGTTTTTCAACATTAAAACTACCTTTTTCTATGGATTTTTGAGGGGCATCCGTAGTTCTACATTATAAGGTAGCATCCTTATATAAACTTTTTCCTCATTATAAACTAGAAAGAAGTTCATTATAAATACCCTTGATTAGTCGCTCATCTCCAAACTTTAAAATAATAAATTTAAAGGTTCCTTTTTCATATGTGTGAGTTGAAAATTCTACAAACTTTGGGTACACGACAAGCTAGCATTAATTTAGTTGTTAGCTCGTGAGTTGAGCCCATACCTTGACATCATCGAAACTTCAATACAAGGGCCTTCATTCAAACTAGGACCAGCGAAAAGATAAACCAAATTATAAGATGACAATAGGGTTCCTCTACTATATTATATATGCAAATGTGAGAAGAGGACAAAAGGGCTGTTTTCACCGGATACTGTATCAAATGAGAGAGAGAGAGAGAGAGCACCCTTCAACGGTTCATATTGAACCATGAGGCATCTAACGGTCGAAAATTTATTTTTTTATTTTTTTTTAATTTAACAATTACTTTTACCTGAAATTTATGATATATATTTCTTTTAAAATTGTGTAACCAAATAAAAAGATATTTTGAATGTAATAAATTAACTAAAATACCCCTAAAATTTTGAGAGGTATTTTGATTAATTATTTTATTGAAAATAACATTTTTATTATTGTTATTTGTTGTGATTTATAAAAAAGAATCTATAGTTTAAATTTTAAGTAAAAATAAATTTAAATAAAAATAACAATAAAATACAAAATTGAATTTGTGTGGTTCAATTCTGAATCGTAAGACAACATCATGTGGACAGAAGGCTTTCCCCCTTTGAAAATGAGAGCACAACAAAACACAAACGAGACTCTTCAACAAAACACAAACGAGACTCTTACATTCTAAAATAACAAATTTGTCTAAAGAGTTTTGTTAAGGCATTCTTATGCAATAGCATTTCTTTAATGTATTCAACATTCATTGGATATCTATTACTCTTGTTTTGTAATACAAATTTTTCATATAAGGATATTTTCCGTTATTAGGAGGGCAGAATAGGTTATTCCTACAATAAACTAATGATAATTAATGTTCTATGTAGGTGATGTCAAAGCTCATGTGGATGATATCATTATTCACTCGAGTTATATTAGGATACTCTAACTTATGTAGTGTTTTATTAATGTACTCAACATTTTTGGACATTTATTATTTTTATTTTGTAACACAAAATTTTTTGAGCGAAGGTATTTTTGTTTGCTAGGAGGGTTGGAAACGATATTTCTATAAGAATCTAGTGGCAATCTATTAGTTGTTAAAAAATAATCAATGTTCAATATTGGTGGTGTCATATATCATGTGGATGATGTTATTCTCCATTATAATTAATACATATTTTCATTTTTATGAAGAATTTATGTTTTACCTTTGATTAATTATTTTAAATACCCATAGGCAAAAAAGTTACACAATACAGGGTAAAGGTATCAAATATCCAAAAATACTGAGTAAGTTAAGAAAATATTCATGTGTAGGCGTACCTCAACAAAACCCTTCTCTATTCTAGTTAATAAATATTTTTTTTTCTATCAAGAAATTCTAGCTCACCCTCAATGAATTGCCTAAAATACCTTTAAACAAAAAAAAAAAAAAAGGTTCCTAGATTATGGTGCAAAGGTATTACATGTCTGAAAATATTGAAGTACAAGACCTTCTCGTAACCATTTAAATTCATTGTAAAGAAAATAGCCATCATTTATTTTTGGTTGATAACCTGTTCGTTAGATCACATGGCTTATTCCTTGATGTATGTAATATATAATTCAATTTTTCAATATGTAAAAACATTTGCTATCTTCTTCAAGGAAGATTGTTCAATCGTGACCTTATGTGGAATGGAATGGATGATAATAATATGGGTGCAGTTTGTATAAAGCCGAGGCTCTAAACAATCAAAGTAAAACGTACCTTCAAATAGTATTGCAAAATGTGGTTTCAATATTTGAAATCTTTGTGATCGCTTTAAAATATTTTTTTATCTTTAATTATAAAATTTAAAGCTTCAATAATAGTGTAGATCGAGCATATCAATGAAAACTTGAAAATTGGAAGTCCAAAAATACGTTAAAAGATATACTATTTCCAAAACTTGAAATTTATTTATTTTCTCATATCCATATATCTTGACGTTGAGATGATCAATTTAAAAATATTTAAACATCAAAACAACCTATTCTAGTATAATTTTTGAGATGGACTCTAATTTAATATTTTAGAGCCTGGGCTCTATATAAACTTTTTCCAAATAAATATTAGTGCGATGGGTCGTGGACATGCAAGCATAGATGGAGAGTTTGATTATTTCTTACAAGAAAGGGAAGAAAATTATGGAAGCCACATGTTGTCAAGACTCCGGACTTAACCGGTCTCCAAACTATAAAATGGCTGGGTGTCAACGTCCTTATCTCTCTCTCTCTCTCTCTCTCTCTCTCTCTAAAACCACCATTCAGGTGTTTCTCACACAAATCCCATTTGTAATGGGAAAAAGTTTATATAAGATTACAACCTTATACTGTTGAACTAAGGTACACCTCAAAAATCTTACAGTAGAGAATGTTTCGGCATAGGAGATCCCTCCAACTGATCACCTCGACTTTAAGATGAATGGACATGAAGACAAAAAAGAATTTCAAATCAAATCTAAAACATAGTGTATCTTATAACAATTTATTTGGACCGCCTATTTTCAAGATTTTTATTTGTTTCTTAATTTACTCGATCTGGACCAATTTTTTAAAACTTTAACTTTTATAACTGAGGATAAAAAGAGATTTTGAAGCCATCATCAAGTTTTGAACGCCTAAATGACATCTTTAAGTAAATTTTATGGATGTGTCGTAGGCAACCTTGTACAAACTTCACCCTTTATAATGACCTGGCAACCAAATCCGAATCATAATCTAGGTTAATAGAAATCCAAATCTTTATCCCTCTCTCTCGGTCAAATCCAAATCCTAATCTCTCGAAGAAATGAACGAAAGTGCCATTATTTAGGGATGACTTGCATATGGTATGACGATGATAAAGAAATTACGATAGAAAATAAAAAAAAATTGAAAAAAAGATCTATCATTTTAATCTTAATTGACTCGTTATACATATCAATACCCGATCAAACTATCAAACCACCATGATTACGCTTATGCCCAACCTCAACTCCTCCTCAATCGTGAGTAAACGTACCTGAGTCAAAAAAAGCGGATTGTGTACAATGATACCATTTTATTTTAATATAAAGATGTTTTTTTTTTTTTGAAACAAAATTTAAGATTTATTAATAATAAAAACCAATTACATCAAGGATTCAAAATCACCAGCAACCACCGGAGCTTCCAACTTAACTCTCCTTTTAGCCAACGAATCAACCAAAATATTAGCCTCTCTGTACACATGTTCTAGTGACACCGTCAAACCTGATATTAAGTAGAAGATTTGCAGGCCGACCTGCTTGAGTCGCCAAAGGAATCGTTATTCTTTCTCACACCATTTTATAACATTCAACGAATCCCCTTCAATAATAAACCTCGCGCCAAAATTTCTGGCCACTAGAATCTTCAAGTCAAACATAATTGTAGATAATGCAACATGATTCGCCGTGGTAACACTACAAAGTCCAGCAAAAGTAAGAATTACATTTCCTAGCCAATCACGGACCACTCCACCAAAACCAGCTGGGCCTGGGTTACCCAAAGACTATTATCAAAATTCAACTTAAGGATTCCTTGGTCTGCGGGATTCCATCTCATACAAGGTCTATTTCTAGACACATCCAGCTGAAAAAAATTAGAGAAATTAATCATAACATCAGTTTTATATATACCGCTCCTTTCCTGGACCAGAGAGAAAGTTTGATGTTGGTCATAATTACTTATAGAACACTTGTTTCATGCGGGCTGGATCATATTTCCACGATATGCAATCCAGAGGTATAAAGTATCCATCTTAAAGATAGATGCACATAGATGGTCCATTTAAAAACATTTGTAATTGACGGTCCAAATATTTTGTTAATATAATTATTATTTCTAGTTTTCAAAAAAAAAAAAAATTCATATTCATGATCTCCATGTTAAAGATTATATATTCTCTAAAACTTAGGACCAAATTGTATTTAAAAAATATATTTATTACCAAGCCTGTATTTCTACATCTAGGGGCTTCGCTACATGCTAACTACGACCTCAATTATAACCATCTAATGTGAAATCTGATAGCTGGGGTGTGTCACAAAGTTTGAGTTTTAAAGTTGGAGCTTAATCAATGAATAAATACAGCCATCTAATTTTACATCCATGACAAGATTAATTATAACCACCTTGTACCAAAGACAAATAGTGTCCCTCTATACTTTCCAAAAAAAAAGGTTTTATGATCTTGCGGGTATCTTAGTTAGAAAATTTTATGACCCTTGTCTTGGAGAATTTTAGGACCTCAAAATTTGGGGGTATCCGTCCGAGCGACGAAAAAAAGAAAGAAAGAAGAATTTCATGTGCATTCCTCTGAGTGGCGGAAAAATTGAATAAAGACCATGGAAATAAAATGGTCAAATCTAACTGTTTAGTAACTTACAATACATTTTATTTTTCTTGAAGAGTATGTGTATCATGCTCCCTCGGGATACTGTTGTACATCTACTCCCTCAGTCATAGTACCTACTTGGGAGAAATTTTTCAATTTGAAATTTTAAGAAGCATCTAAGAATTACTAGATGATAAATTTCAAAATAAAAATATTTTGAGTTTCCAGTTTTCTAACACTTATACCTCACCTTCAAAAACTAAACAGTTCAATCTTGAGACATTTTTGTTTTTAAATGGTATAGAAAGTGTAATTTGGGATTTTTTTTTTAATGAGATACGTTTAGATTGACGAAGTTAAGTCCCAAAAAAATTCGGATCCCAAAATTATTCCTAAATTTCGTTTCACCCGAAGGAATAAATATACAATATCCTCTTATTGGAGTAGGAAATCTTGTGCTTTTGAAACAATCATTGGTGATTCGAATGTGGATCTCAAAATTTTATATCAACAAAATATTGCACAATGAGCACCAGCAGGAGCACTCACATATGCTTTGGCATTCTCTCTAGCTTCTTTCCTAGAAGTGTACTATCATCATAAAAAATGACTAATCTAATGGGTAAAAAGAGCCCGAGCTTAATTCGTTAGCACATGACAATTTACAACACTACGTCTTAAGCTTAATTCGTACAAAGGATAGGGTCCTCTCCCCTGACTTACACAAAAAGAACAAATGACTAATCCAACTCATATATTATTTAAGGAATACAGCTTAATTCCTACAAAGAGTAGGGGTCCTCTCCATGACTCCCACAAAAAACAAATGACTAATCCAACTCATATATTATGTATGGAATACTTCTTATCACAGGGAGGTTAGAATAGAATTCAAATCCAAGACCGCAATACTATACTCTCTTTAATTACCCAAAAAATAAGAAAATGTATATGATGAGATCTTTTATTTTTTATACAGGAAGTCAAAGTCTTCTTTGACCATTAGATTTAAAATCTGAGTAGTTGAGGATGTGTTATTGTTTAGGCACAAAGTCCAAATCATAATTTCTAAAAAATTGGGACATACTTTCATCTATTAGATTTCACATCCATTGGCTAAAAGCGGTTGTGACCTCCTTGTATTAAAAATAAATGGTCTTATAATATACAATCCCAAAAAAAATATAGTCTATTGTTTGACGGATAAGTCATGATAATGTAGTCCTTGCTTCCTAATTACCAAACCAAGTGACTGAACTCATAAATCTAATCCAACGATAACTTGGTCCATGAATCAATGAATTTATGGGGGGATCAGACTGTTTTTTCAATAATGTTTAAGAAGACGGAACGATGGGGTGGATCGCTCACCACCGATCCAGCTCCGGATTGGTGATACTGATCATTCTCGAATTGCCTGGATCGGTTATAAAAAATTTCAAAATAAATGGAATAAAGTATAAGTTAAAATATAGTAAAGAGGACTGTTTTAAAAGCTTGATTGGCAAACCGGGCTAATTCTTGAATGTAAAAATTGGTCCAAGAAAAAAATAAAAATAAATAAATGTAGGAACCTGTCATTTCCATGAGAATTGAACCGATTCCCAGATCTGACAGCTAATTGGGCGATCTATGCTGTTTTCCAATTTGGATCCACAACGTTCAATTTGGATCAAGGCTTTTCAATCATCAGTAACGAACATATGGGAGCATGTTCCTCACACATCCAGATATCATTGCAAATGGACGGTAGAGATTGACCCCGGACAGAGACATATTGCATGTACATTTTGATATGCCTTTTCGATCACTTCTTGGTCCAATCTCCATTGTTCATTTTAAATGGAGGGTGGATGGAATGGGCCTATGACTATATACTTACTAGGGACCATACTATTCTTCCCCAATTGAAACTTAAGGTGAAAAACTATACCAAAAACAGAATCTAAAACGGAATAAACTTCATGAAATATAGGATTATATCCATGAGTACATCAAATATGTGGACATCAAATATGTGCGTTACACTAGTCATCAACGTCCATAATAATGGGTTGAATGGTGATGGAGAGAGGATGGAATCCACTAAACATGACATTGAATCGTTGTATGTCACTCTCTTCATCACCATCTAACCCATGTATTGGATGGTGATCATTTGACCCCATATGTTGCGTGGTCACATGACTCATGGACCATCATACCAACAATTCTTTCTCTTGTTAAAGTGGTTTATGGGTGCAATACTATATTTGCCTCGCCGGAGGCATCCTCTGTCCACCTTAAAGATGGATGTGGTGTTGTAGTTTCAAAGCCAAATAAATGGTTTAGAATTTTCCTTCAAAAATTATCATTTTTAGTTTTCAAAAAAGAAAAATTTAACACATTCATATTCTCATGCTAGCTATTATATATACTAAAAAATAGGTCTAAAATCCATCTAAAAATTGGAGTACGAAGACGGGACCCATATCTAAGTATGAATCTTAGGACTCATAAAAAAGACGTCTATTTATTTTGGGTACCAAGAAACTATAAAGTAAAAAAAGAAAATTACAAAAAACCTCAAGACTACATTTTCTGTACAGCTTACCTCCAAACTAACTTTTTCTCTCACTTTTTTCCCCAAAATGTACTTTCTATACACTGTACCGGTTCAGCAGTAGGGCTCCGCACTGTGTAAATTGTGCTCGGATAGTAGGGCTCTGGCATTATGTAACGTGCGATACGGCAGTTGCAAAAGGGCGGTTTGGCATTAGATGTTACTGGATTGCAGGGTTCCGACAGTATGTAAAAGGCAGTCTGACAGTACTCAGTTTCGGTCCAGTAGTTGTCTTAGAGCGGTCCGGCACTTGTGCGTTCCGGCAACGTGATGGTGCACTATGGCAATTTGCTACTGCAGTCCAAAAGTCAAGGTCAAATGTAGCCAAAATGATTTTGGTGCACGGGAAGGTCATTTCTGTGTAAAAAAATGAACTTTTTTCGTTGGGGGAAGGCGTATTTGCATAAAAAGTTTGTTTTGAGAGAAAAAGTGAAAGAAATTATTACATTGAGGGAGAATTGCATAACAAGTGTGCTTTTGGGGTTTTTTTATAATTTTCCGAATAAAAAAGCTGTGTAAATATAAGCAATTTAAGTTGCCTTTTCTTTTTTATTGCTGCCAGGCATTCAGAATAGGAGAACGTTTGGGGTGTGCTTTGTATAAGGCGTCAACCTTCAACAATCCAAGACGCGCCTCTGAACTATACAGAAGATGTAGGTGCCAGAAAACATTGTGATGGCCTAAAAACTATTTTCGTCCCTAATTGTAAACTCTAAGCCTCTAAAAATAATGCAAATCAAGTAGATTTATAAACACTTTAAAATCTTGATAATGGACAATGTAAATAATGCACTACAAGATACACTATTTTCAAAACTTGAAATGAATTTTTGTTTCATATCCATACATCTCCGAATCAAAATGATCAAGTTGAGGTTTTGCAATGTCAAAAATATCTATTTTAGTGGGTTTTTGAAGTGTGCCTTACTTCTAAAGTGTAAGGTTGACAACTTGTATAATTTTTTATTAAAAGTTTATATACGGCATCGATCATATACTATAGAAGTAAGGAATACCTCAAAAACCCATAAGAAAAGATTGTTCTGATGCTAAAAAACTCTATGATTGATTATTTTAACTTCGAGATGTACGGTTATGAATAAAAAAATGATTTCAAGTGCTTAAAAGGCGCATCTTGTAACATGATATCTGGATTATCCATTTTCAAAGATTTGAGTTATTTATTGATATGCTTTGACCATACCATTTTTTAAGCTTTAATTCATAATTAGGGATGACAAAATATTTTCATTTGATCACAAAAAAATTTCATCACCAAAATTGCATAATTCAGCAAAATTTGGAGCCATACTGCACTTTCAATATCTAAGCTTAACACCTTAATGCACACCGCACCGTTGAAAAAATGGTGAAGGACCAACTTAGAGCTTAAAGACAGGAAGCGGGGTAAGGTTTTAAGCAAGGTTTAAAAAATCGGTAATCCAAATTGGAAAAGCCCAAATTTAAAACAAGAATCAAATGGGCTAATCTAATTCCCCCAATATATAGGGACTTGACTAGCTTCCGTGAAGAACTGATCAGTTCATTGATAAATCCGCCTGTCTATGAAATAACCGGCCGGTTTTGTCTGAAGTGAACCATGCAGGGCTAGCCTAGCGCTAGCGTTAGCGCATCCATTTTCTTGCAAAAAACAACAGCTTGCGTGGCAATTCGAAAGAATCAAGCCATATCTTATTATTTTAATTTTACAATTTGAATTTTTAAAATTTACATTTACTTGGCCCCACCATGCCAGTGCACCGGATACCTGTGCTCATCCACACTATAAGACACACACGAGACTTATTTATAGCATTTTGGGTCCCCTTTCTTATCTATATCCCTGAAGTGGGATAAAGCCTTTCCATCTCTTTCTCTTTCATTCTTGCTTATTCATTTCCGTGGGGCAAATTTCTTTCTTTTTTTTTAATTTTTTTCTTTTTCTTTTTTCATTTTTTTTTTGGAGGTAAACTTTTCAATACAACAAATATCAATGGGATTAAATGACCCAACTTCTCCCACCTTTAATAAAAACTTTGTTTTTTTCTTATTAAATGTGAGAGATATTGGGTTTCTAGTTCTTACTTTAAAAGGCCAAAAACCCTTTAAATGACCCAATATCTCTTAGCTTTAATAAAATGTATGTTTTTTCTTATTAACCTTCAAATGGCTCAATATCTCTCACGTTTAATAAGAACTTTGTTTTGTTTTATTAACCTTTAAATGACCCAATATCTCTCACCTTTAATAAGAACTTTGTTTTTTCTTAGTTGCCTTTAAATGACCAATATCCCTCACCTCAATTTTTTAAGAAAAGGGTAAAAGTAAGAAATGGATAAGCAAACCCCCTATCTTTACCAGCGGTGTTGAAGATTGTAAAAACACAAGAATAAAAAAAACACGGGTTATAGTGAATTTTAAACTATATTTCAACTATGAAATGAATGTAATGATCAACAAACACTTAGACATGAAACATATTCTCATAAGTTATGTATTTTTGGTAAAATGATGAAAATCCATAATGCAATCCTTTATTTTATTGTTAACTTAAAAAACTGGATTTCCAATAAATTTTAAAGATTTTTTGAAATTTTTGTAAGCCAAAACCAACTGATCTGGCCAATTTTCCCATCCAACCCAATTTTCTAGATAAATAATCCGGATCGCCAATCTTCTTTTTTTTTTTAGGGAAAGTATACGATGAGACCATGTACCTTTGGGATAAGGTAGTCACATTAATCCTAACCATTAGATGTGAAATTAGGTGATTGCAATTATTCTATTAACTAATCTCAAACTTCAAAAGGCATTTTCTCAAACTTCGCGACATATCCAAATTATCAAACTTGACATCGGATGGTTATAAATAATTGTGACCATCTTGCAAAAGGTAAATAGTCTCGTTCTATAAAATCCAATTTTTTTAAACGTTTTAAAGCATGGAAACTTGGGGGTATTTGGATATTTTAGAAACGCAGGAAGTTTTTGTCTTTTACCTAGAAGTCCTCATATGGAATTAAATGAGAAACAGAAAAAAAAGTAAGAGTGACTCAGAAGAATAGATAATGGCGCTCAAATATTTGACATAAATGGTCAACATCTCACTCATTAACACCATCGAAGCTTCCATGGATCATCCCAATCACATTTAAATTGACCTGCATAGAGAGGAGATGATATTTTGACTAAGTAAAAACACAAGGGAGAGTGGTCTGCGTTATAAATACGAGTTTTTCAAGAGACTTCGGCAAACGTTAGTTTCAAAGTCATTCACCAATGATTCTGTGTGGGAGGTTTGCAGTTGAGGAAGAAGGTGATCATCCATGGCATCCTCCTTCAACCCCCACAAAAGCAATTCGATGCAAGAAAAGCAAGGCCAACAAGAACCCATTCTCATCAATAGGCCTTGACAAGTTTGCCATGGTTTCAGCGGATCTGAATGCCAAAAGACAGAGAATCCTGGCTCAACTTGGCCCACAAGACTCATCAATGGTTCGATTCATGTACTCGTACCCGATCAAACGTTGGGTTCCTCTTGTTGTGAAGGTCAAAGAGAGCAATGAGAGAAAACCCAACAAGGATTTGTCGAAAATCAAATCCAAAAACCAGGAAATTCCGCAGCCTAAGTCATCTGAAGTTGAACAAATTACCAACTCCGAAGAGAGAGAAAAACCCAAAAAGACAGAAAATCGGGTTTCGGGTACAAATCCCGGGGTTGGGTTTTCTCAAGGGGGTGCGAAGAACAAGACAGGAGTTTGGTTTAAGGGTGGATCTCTTTGTTATGAGCATTTTACTCTTGTTCTTATTTTGCTCTGTTTAGTTCTCTATGGTAAGGTTTTTGCCATTTTGTGTACTTGTATGTGGTGGTATATGATGCCTTCTGTGAAGAATTTGAAGGGAGAAAGAAGGGATTCTATGAAGAAGAGAGATTATACAAGGAGGGTTAGTGGTAAGAGACTTGTGGATGTTGGAGCTGATGAGGGGAGGAAGATGGTGGTGATGCAGAAATCATTGCAGAAGGACCATGTCAAATGAGATATGAGTGAGAGAGAGATGGGACTTTTGTTTTTGTGTACTCTTCAAGATGATGATTCTCATGTCAGATAGGTAAGTTCATTGAATTCATTAAATTTGGTGTTGCTTTCTCTGAGAGGTTAGTGAAAGTTTTCAATCCTTCAAGGTAATGGATTTTGGTCTCCTAGAACAGGCCATTTTTCTACATCACAAGAAAAGGGAGTGGCTATTTGCAATTTTGTACATAAAGAGGCTTCCCCAGTTGTGTATGTTTCCTCTCTCTTTTTCTTGTTGTTTAGACTTTAGATCATTATATGTAATGAAAATTTGTATTGTGTTGAATTCACAAGGTTCATTATAACCTTGATGGACTGTTTAGATAATCAGATTGATACTCAATTTCAGGTGCAGATCATAAATTTAAATCATTTCTTTTACAGAAGAGGGGTACTAAAAGAGACGGACACAAACAACAACAGTTAGTATTCCGGCAAATTTAAATCATTTTAGGAGGGGTTCTAAAAGAGACGGACACAAACAACAACAGTTAGTATTCCGGCAAATTTAAATCATCAACAAGAGTCACTAAGAGGGAGGCAGACACAAACAACAACAGTTAGTATTCCTGCAGAAGAGGAGGCTTCAGTATTACAAAACCAGCTAAGTGGTCCATCTCCAAGGGGCCCCCAAGATCTCGAGATCCATCTCCGCCTTGAGACTACATTTACATAAACTTCCAAGATTTCTATTATTCATATTAAAGCTGGGGGCGTATCATTCATATAGTAAACCAGGGGGCGATGACAGATGCCGGGTGAAATTCGGGGGAAAATTCAAGGGAAAATTGGTGAAGATTTAACTGATTAAGAACGGGTGATGATTGGAAATCCTGTTTATGATTCATAAATTTACTGCACCAATTACAACCAAATACCCTCATAAGAATACTACTAAACACCCTTATGACACTGGCAATTGTTCTAAATTTCATAGGCAAATTGTTGTAAGGCTCGTATAGATGATGGTTAATCTTACCGGTGGGGTATCTTATTGGAATTTAATATACTCCCCATAATATTATTATGGGAAAATTACAAAAAAATCCAAGACTAAACTCTGCATGCAACTTACCCTAACCTAATATTTTCTCACTTTTTTTTTACCGAAAATACACTTTTTATGTAAATATCCCCCAACCAAAATGAAAAATAAATTATCCCACCAAAATAGGGGCTCCGGTATTGTGTAAGTGTGGTTCGGCAATAGCACTCCGGCACTGTGTAAAGTGCGGTCCGGTAGTAGGGCTTCGGCACTGTGTAAAGTGCGGTTTGGCAGTAGGGCTTCGACACTGTATAAAGTGCGGTCCGACAGTAGGGCTTCGACACTGTGTAACGTGCGGTTCGGCAGTAGTTGCAAAAGGCGGTCCGGCAATAGATGTTATTAGATTCCAGGGCTTCGACACTATGTAAAGGGCGCTCTGACACTTGTGCGCTCCAGCAATGTGATAGTGCAGTCAGGTAATGTGCTATTGGGATCCAAAGGTTAATGTCAAATCTTGGCAAAATGATTTTTTTATGCAAGAAGGGCTTGCGTTTGAAAAAAAAATGAACTTTTTCCCTTGGGGGTATTTGCATAGAAAGTTTGCTTTTGGGAAAAAAATGAGAGAAAAAGGTTGGTTAGGGATAAGTTGCATAGAAAGTGTGATATTTTTTTGTAATTTTCCATAATATTATTTTGTTAGTGTTTGATATATACCTTACATTACATTAAATGTTTAATTATTTAACTTTTTTTTTTTTTTTGGTGATTTTCAGCCTCTTTAGTTATTTAAGGTTCGATTTTCAACCAAGTATTTTGATTAAAATAAAAATCATTTTTTTTTAAAAAAAATAAGCTTATTGCCTAAGTTTATCTAAGATAAATTTATGAGGGACACTCAGACAGTAAATAGTTCATTATCAAAATTAATTTTATTGAAACAAAAGATTATGAGTGATTACGAGTATATCCAAATGAGCCCATAGCCTACAGTGAAGAAAGTCTGCCATTTTGAGCACAGTTTTTAGATAATCAACTAATGAGATAGAGAATGTGCGCAGTGGGGTTCAAAAAATCATCGAGCTAACTAAGAACTACTCGTGTCGGATGATTGGGAATCTAGTTCTGGATTCTTCCTTAATGGAAAATTCCCATTCCCATGATTTGCACTGAACTGGGTGGCACCTTGTGGTGAATTACGAGAGATTCAAGTCAATCCGAGTCTTGACCGATTTTTTAACTAATTATTTCTTTTTCTTTCACCTATTCACCTATACGCGTGACTCGACTCAGTCTAGATCAGCAAACCAACTCGAGAACCAGGGAGCCCTCGCAAGTGATGAGTCTCTGTCTATGGACTTCGCACCCAAGTCCTGATTTTTTGACCACCACAAGCATTAGAGGTTATATCCATAACGGGCTGGGGCCAATACCAAAACAAATTGGTGTACATGAATAAGGGAAATAACATAAAAGCATAAAAAAAAAAGGGATTGTAGACAATCTTACCATATACGTTTGGTATAGGGAGATCACAATTACCTATAACTATCCAATGTGAAGTCTAATAGCTCGAGTGTATCATAAAGTGAAAAAAAAAAAATTTTGAACTTCGAGCTTGGTCAATGAAATAAATGCAACCACCCAATTTCGCATCCAATAGTCAAGATTAATTGTGACCACCTTGTACCAAAGGTAAATAGTGTTATGGGACTACAGCATAGAAGTTCTATCCTCCTCTTACCATCCAGCTGTCCATTTTTATCAAGAGAGCCACTCACCGTTTGATCTTAGATCCGACGTCTCAAAGTATTTTATTTTTAGTTTTTTTAATACAAATATTCTGAATATGAAATTTGGTACATGCCATATTTTCAATGAAAAATACTAACAATAATTTTTTGATAAAAATAATGATAAAAATACCCCTTGAAATTTTCAGGGGTATTTTGGTCTTTTTATTTTATTGAAAATATTTTTTTATATTTTTATTTAGTGCGACTTTAATAGAGGAATGGACGTCCAAAATTTTGTGTCAAAACAGTTTATAGAAAAAAAATAAAAAATAAAACAGTGTAGAGACGTGACATTGTGATTGGGGCAATCTTAACCCTCCATTCAAAATTGGATGGTTGGATAAGGAGAGGATGGAACTTCTATGATGTAGAAGGAACATAGAAAGCTTTCCCAATAGTTATTATCTTTTTTTTAATGAGGCCAATATTCCACAAATAAGTAATAACTGGTAAAATGCATGTGTTTTGCCTAAGTTCTTATTAAAACGGAACCATGGGACCACTATTTGAAAAGCTAAAAAGATTTTATGTTTAGGTGTGAACGCATCGGTTATCTATCCCCTTGCAAAAACCCCATTTTCGGAGCATTGAAAGATGCCAAATTTTGGCATGTAACTTAACTTCCTCAACATAGCGATGATCCAAAAAACATAACTAATATGTGCTTGTTAAGTGCCTTGAATAATACCATTAAAAAAAGATTAAAGAAAAAAAAAATGAAAAAAAAAGAGTTTCTAGGGGTTGATTACAGAGTCATAAAAAATAATTTTTCGTACAATGGAAACCCTGAATAATTGAAGCACTACTCCTACGGCTATTTCTATTACTACAACTTTTGCCCTCGGAGAAAAATAAAGGAGAAGAAGAAGAAATAATGGGACAAATCAAGATGATCACTTGGAAAGAAATGGTATCAGAAAAAATGAAACAAAAAGAAAAGTGTGCAACATCCCGCTCTTATCAAATTATTGAAGAAGATTCGGTAAGTTTCGATAAGTGCCTTGAATAATACCATGCAAGAAACATTATAGACAATAAAAAAAGTGCCTTAAATAAATAATTTTCTCATAAAAAACAAAATTAATTTAATTTTTGGACAATCGGATCAAAATATTTATAAACTCAAATTTTATTATTATTATTTCTTCCTTCACTATTGTGGAACCCATAATTTATATAAAAAATATATATAAATATGGGTAAATATACAACATGCTGAAGTGCTGGTTTATATGTACCCAAATCTAGCAAATGTTTCGGACTTTCACTCAAAAATCTTGGATTCTCATCCAAAAATCTGGTGAAACCATTTGGGCAATTTGGATTGTATTCAAGTTTTTCAAATTAAAATTTTAAAAAGTTCTACCAAGGCACAAAAAGGCTCATCATACAAAAAAAATGCAAAGTCTAGACTTGAATTTTTTTTTGATAGAACGTTTTACTCATGAGGATCCCACACATGCGATGTGTTTTCTCTTTTTCTAACCCATTTCATAAATTCACATGACATGTGCTATTTGGTTGCCCATTTCCTCCAAGTCCTTTTAAGTGCACGCACATATCCATAATTTTGAGAAACACATAATTCTCTCTCCCTCGCTCAAAACATCTTTTCAAGACAATTGTTTTACTCTATAATTTTTAGAAACACATAATAATAGCTAGACGATTATTTTTAAATGAAAAACTTCAAATTTTAAGTTTTGTGACACTTAGATCTAGCTCTTCAAAAATTGAAGGGTCTCTATTCAATCTTGAGGCATATGCTTTTTTTAGTATATAGAGAGTTTATTTCAGATATTATTTTTCTTGAGATTATGCTATGGGCTGTAAAAATTATATCCCAAAATATGAGATCAAAAAAGTATCCATAGCACCACCAACAAAAATTGTGTCTTTCCCATCATTCATTGAATTCTCGACCACAAGACCAATCTTTGCAATTTAGCTTAAATTTCCTTTGCAATGCTTCAGTAAATTCTTTGTAACTTTCAGGGGTAACACCTCATAAATAACACCACCAGCTAAAATGGGATCACTAGAGGAACAGTATTTTATTTTATTTTTATTTTTTACTTTAAAAAGATTTCATTGAGAATATGAAATCAAGTACGTCAATGTTTAAGAAGGAAAAAGACAGGGGGATGAGAGGGGCACAAAGTTAAACAAGTACAAATGTACAATACAGTGCAGTCTCAAAAGCATAGAAAAGAGAAAAGGATGACGGTCTAATTGGCCTGCAGGAACTTTCATTAAACTGTCTGCGTCTTGTTGTGCTTCCTGTGTAAATAGCTATAAATTGTAGAGGACTTTTTTTTTGGTTAGTCGGTGGGAAAGAAAGCTTTTTTTTGGTAGAAATTGAGCCTTGGGCGTAACCTTACAAATCATCAAGCGCCGGCCAATTAAACCATAGAGGACAACGCGGACCAATTAAGCCATAGAGGACTTCATCCATCATGGAGCTCCATTGCCTGGTGTTCGATAAGGGGACCTGCACCAATTAATTACATTTGCTGAGTCTCTTTCCACTATAATGGCTTTGGCTCCAATTTAATAATACCAAATTTTAGAGCCCATAGCTCTGCTTCGTTGATCCAACGGTTATGCGGACGATCTTCATAGGACCAAAGTATATTACCCACATTATCCTTTAACGGTACACCGTACCCCCCCCCTACTGGCATCAAAGTTCATTTTGACCCAAGACTCTCGTGGTGGTCTCGTGTGATATTGTGACTCGATTATGCCTAGAATAAAACAGAAACAAACTAGTGTCACACGGCAGAAACCGTAAACTTTATTACTTTAAAAACAAAATACAAAGGGGGATGTTTACTTCCTGATCCGAAAGAAGCTCGACCCTCTTAGACCATTGGTGTTTGGTATCGGTGAAGCCCTTTTGCCAATACTTGGCCGTGTTATCATTCCAGGGTGAGGCAGAAACTCAAACAGCTGAGGAAACTGATTGCTTACGAGAGGCTCGTGTACCCTCTGAGTTCCCGACGACGAGCTCACGACCTTTCTGGTTTCGCAATGGGTGGTCTGAGTTTTCTCTTAGGTTTTGGAAGTTTTTGGTTCTTGGAACTGAGAATTTCTTCAATTTTGTCACACACTATCATTCATTCGAGGAATGAATGAAAAGAAAATTACAAAAAAAACACTTTTGACCATACTTTTTATGCAACTTACTCCAACCTAACCATTTCTCTCAATTTTTTTCTCCAAAACAAACTTTCTATGCAAATATCTCCAAAGGAAAAAATTCATTTTTTTTAGACTGAAATACTCTTCATATACACAAAAATCATTTTGGCCAGATGTTGAATTTTGGACCCCAATAAGCACACCATCACATTGTCGGAGCCCACAATTATCGGACCAAAACTGAATATTGCCAGACCGCCCTAAGACAACTACCGGACCGAAACTGAGTACTGCCAGACCGCCTTAACACAAATACCGGACCGAAACAGAGTACTGCCAGATCGCCCTTTACATAGTGTTGGAGTCCTGAAATTCAGTAACATCTATTGCCGGACTGCCCTTTGCAACTGTCGATCGGCCCTTGCAATTGTCGAATGGCCCTTTGCAACTGTCGGACCGCCTTTTGCAACTATCTGACTGTACTTACACAGTACTGAAGCCCCTATTTTGGTGGGATAGAGGAGAGAGAGTAAGGTAAAAAAAAGGGAGGATAGTTTAGGTATTTTTTTACTTATTTTTTGGTTCGAAGGGTATTTACATAGAAAGTGTATTTTTTAGAACAAAAGTGAGAGAAAAAAATTGGGTTGGGTAGGTTACATAGAAAATGTAGGCTTGGGTTTTTTTTTTTTTGTAATTAACTGAGGCTAGACTAAACAATATAACAAATCTCAAGAGAAAAGCAATGGGACAAGAAATATAATATAGTGCAAACAATCAGCAGAGCATGCAAATCCAGTTGGTTTGGAAAGGTGGCATGTGTGACGGATTTAGTGATCAGCTCATATTTCTGGTCATCTATTAGGTATCACACAAAGTAAATAAAGGACCATACCCTAGTTAGAAAGCGTTTAGAAAATGGACTAAAAAAAGAGGGGCATAATGATAATTGCGATGGAATGGATTGGATTGGATCGGATAGAGGCGGCCATTTGTATGGTTGCTTTGAGGTCCTCCAATCATTCTTATGAAGTGGTTTATGCTGAACTTGGATGGCAGTGTACGGTCTGGAGTGGTGGATTTGGTGGGATCATTTGTTTTGAATTTTAATGGATCGATGCGCTGTGGGCACTTAGAGAACCTTCAGCCAAATATTTCTGGACACATTGTCGAAGGACACTCCTTCCATTGTGCCTTAGACCTTCATCTCTTTTATGGATATCATCGTCACTGCTCTCACCGGTAGAGAGCTCATTTTCAGGAAAGGATTTTTTATACAGACCGTCTAGGAGGGTTTTCAAATAAATAAAAAAGAAGAAGTGACCAAAACAGATTTTTTCAAAATACTTTTTTATCCCTATATCAATTAATTTATACTGTTTTAAAATTTATTGATTCATTTGATGCAGTGATTTAAAAAGCACCGAATCGCCTGGTTCGGCCCGAGAATCAGCCACCCAGTGCAGGTTTTGTGAATATATAGGAAATCGCCTGAGTCTAGAAGAAAACCTGCAATTTGCTACATTAAATATGCTATTTTGCTATAGTAAAAAAGCCGATTCAAGGCTGGTTCACTGTTTTTGTAGGTGTTTTTTAGCCGGTTCACTATCAATAAAACAACGATTTGGACCACCAATTCACCGATCCAGACCGCCTTCTTGCAATGCCCGATACTATTTACCGATCCTTTTTTTTAAATCACTTATTTGAAGCAGTCATTTAAAAAACAGATCGGTGACTAAGATCGACCATTGCAAAACCCGATCCAAATCGGTAAATCGACGGTCCAGATAGTCGTTTTACTGATAGGGAACCGACGAAAAAACAGTGAACCAACCAAGAATGAGTCTGAATTGGTGAATCAACATTTTTACCATATAGAAACAACATTTTTACTATAGCAAATCGCTTGTTCTCTTCTATACCGGGACGATTTCCTATATATTCATAAAACAGAGACGGGGTGATTGATTCCCAAGTCGAATCGGGAGATTCCGTGCCAAACCGACGCTTCTTGAATCACTGATTTAAAGTATGTGATAAATGCACAAATTTTTTTTCTGAGAATTTCAGTTCTCTTTTTTTTTACTGGGAATTTCAGTTCATATATTTGAAATTACCTAGTAGAAATGGTTAAACATTGTTTTAGCCTTTTCTTTTGTTTTTCATATTATGTGATACCTTCAAATGAATATGGATATTTTTCAAAATAACGCTTTTAAGAGCATATCGTGGGTATGTTGATGCAATGTATACACCATCAATTAGAGTGTAAATAAAGAGACTTAACATATGCCGTGATGAAAACTATTACACCCTTCTAAAATCAAAGACAAACTTGAAATATGTCCCGTCAGAAATATCTATTGCGAGTATTCACAAGGATAACTACGTCGATTTTTGTTTTTTTTGTTTGTGGTAACTCAAATATTACTTTTTTGTTTACAATTTAACAGAAGCACTACTCAAAAATCTCCATCATATATTATACGATCTGGTCATGTACATTTGTTCATTGAAGCAACCTTCTCTTACCTTCGCATCATTGACAAAATTTTACAGTCCGGTCAGCAGGTCTTAAGGTAATCCTTTAATCTTTTCTATTTAAATCTTCAAAAGAATCTTCAGTCCTGTATAATTTTAATAAAACGAAGGGTTAAGCCACCAGAATAAAATTTGCGTCAGTGAAAAAAATTACAGCGAATCAGTGCATGTTAATGGATTTGGATTGATATGTTCAAAGCAAAGAGTTGAATGCCACTAATTACAAAAGTTACTCACCTTAAACCTTCTTGGTGGTGCACTTTTGTTTACATCATCTGGTCCAGATCGTATGATTTGAGACTGCAGTCGAGGGACTTCAGTCTTAAAGTCTCTAACAGCCACTGGCCTTCGGCCGCTACTTTCTTCCTCCCGATATTGTGGAGTTCTTTTGGGCATGTTCCGAAAAAATCCATCTCTATCCCATGTCACTTCATAATTTGCCTTGAGGCGTGATCCTTGCTGCTTAAAATCATGAAAAGATAGTCCTTTTCTATAAGCAAATGAAATAAATATTTAATAGATTGCAATTGTTTGAATGGATTGAAGGAAGCAAGAGATTGTCTCTAAAATCATACCAAAAAATGAACAATATGCAGAACTCCTCTCTTTGAGGTGAAAGGTGGTCAACAATAGACCATTGCTTAGTGATATATGACACAACAAAGTGGCACCTCCCATCCATTAAAATTAACCAAAGTTCCTGATGACAGTCATTCACTCGGGATTAATCTTGATAGTGGAATGGGCAGGGGAAGCACTGTGTAACATATATCATACACCAATGATTTACAATCCCTTTGAGCTTTTAACCACACCTTTTGCATTGAATGGCCACATAAAATCTTCATTGCATTGCAGAAGTCCCCACTATTCTCAAATTGAACCCATATTTTACATTGAAGACCAGAAACAAGTTGCCCACTGCCCTGCTCCATGATCTTACCTAGATCATCGTTGCCCACAATGTTAAGATTCCTAATTTTGGAAGTCAAGGTGCAACCAAGTTAGGAAACACAACATATAATCAGCTAAACTATAATAACATTCATCAAAGAAAATATCACAATCCTCTCAACCATGCAAATGTTCATAAACGGAAAGAAATAATGCTCATCATAAGAGATTGTTAGGAATCATCTCTCATTTGTTACAATCACTGTTTTCCCACTTGGACTCGTCCAAGTCCTCAGGCTTCGCAGCCTGCCGAGCCCAGAACACCCCCCAACTCAGGGGCTATGAAGGATACATACAGTACTTGAGTACTGTAGAGACTAGAGACTCACATGAGTACTACAAAACTAGAGCGAGTCTCGGGCTGAATCGCTAAAATTTTTCAGCACTCGAGTACATTGCTACAGTATTCGAGTACTGTACACAAAATAGGCAAAGATGGGGAAGAAATCCGGCCCCCTCCTTTTCTCCAATTTTGAGAGTTAAGAGCCCAGAGACATATTTGAGCTGAATTTCGTCCTAAGAACCATTTTTGCATGGTCTATCCACCAGATGGATCAAACTTAAGAAAAATAAAAAATAAAAAATAAAAATCAAATTTGACAGATTGAAGATTTTGACATGGTCTTGTCCATTTTGAGACCTTGCGATCTCTTTGCATTGGTTGGTAAATCTTCGACAAAATTATCCTTAAGCCTATTTTTGGATTATTCATCCAATCACGCATTTTCTCTCACTGAGATTTTAAATAGGATTTACTATTTATCCAAAAATCTCAGGAGCTTGGATCATCTAAATCCAATTTCGAAACCCGAATTTGGTTTGGAGCTTTCACTTGGGGTTCTACAAGGACGCTTGGACAAGGATTGGACGCATCAATTCACACTGCGCATGAAGATTGGGGACCGGCCTCAAAATTTTGGGTAAATTTCCTTTTTAAACTTTAAGTACATATATTTAATCTATGGGAAACTTATCCAAATACCCAAGAGAGCTGAACTATTTAACATTCTAACTTATGTTTTGATTTAATTCCAAAACATCCATAAATAGACCAATGAGCATGAGCTAGAATAGTTGCAAATGGGTAAAATTTTAAATAGTTCAGCTCTCATGTGTATTTTGATAATTGATTTATAATTATTTTTTGTCCATATTTTTTATGTTTTTATGATTTTAATATATTCCATTTCTCTATTTCTTCTCAGTTTTTTAGAAAATGATATTCAACCAGTTTTCTATATTTTCTATTTTTTGAATTTTTTTCTCATCTTGTATAACTTTTAATTATTATAATTTTTTTTGCTTCTCTACTTTTGTACTTTTTCACTTTTTCTTTTTAATTATTTTTAGGATTTTTCCCAGTTTTAGAGTTTTTTATTTGGGAGCTTGCCACAAATTCAGGAGGGTCAACTAGGACTCACCCAAGCCACTCACCTCTTCCAGAGGTAAGTTGTGCAGCCGAGCCACTTTATCGTAGACCAGTTACAACAACTAATTTAACTTCCGAAAACTAGATAGGTACATGCTTTCTAACCAACACCAGACAAGCAACTATGGTGATTTAGCCTCATAAAACTTAGACATGTGTCATTTCTTATTTATTAGAAATAAGAACACATTTTACAAGTAATATATAAAATAAAAAACTATAAATCGAGCCACAAGCAACTGTACTTTATTTTGTTTTATTGTATTTTGAAAGTTCACAAGTACGAATCTGTTTATCCTCCAAAACTTCATCAAGAAGTATATGCATCTTTTCCTTCCGAATTGCAGATTAAACTCTTGCAATTTAGACTGCCCACTGAGACCGAGATAATTTTCACCTTTAAATAAGCTAATTCAAGACGATGATACAGAAGAGTAATGAATAAACAATGATGACAAGAGTTACACGGTCTCGACACCCTGCCAAAGCTATTTTATGTCAAATTCCTTTTAACAATACAAATTTTGTTTAAAAAACTAATATAAGTGATGGAGGGGCAAAATTATTATTATTTTTTATTTAATTTCAAATGATGTATATTATATTTTTAGTTTTAGAGCTTATTTCTAGGGTCTTTTAGTTTTTTAGGTATTCTAGGGTTTTCATATTTTTCATTACTTCATGAGTACAGACAATTACTGCTCATAGGGGTAAAACTGTCATTACAAATATTAAGTTGAGTTAGGATATATGGGTCAATAAATTATTTGTTTTGGACATTTTTTGTACTTAAAATATTACATTATAGGGAAATTATCGCTAATATACCTATATTTTAATAAAATCGGAAAAAAAACCCTCAACTTTTCAAAACCTTACCTACACCTTTTTTCTCAATTTTCAACTTTTTTTGGATGAAAATACCCTTTAAAGTAGTTTTTTCTTACCGTAATAAACATTACGGTAATTTAAATACCATAATAAGTTGAAGGAGTATTACGGTAATTAAAATACCGTAATACCTTAAAATTGTATTACGGTAATTTAAATTACAGTAATGTAAAATACCTTAAAGTAGTATTACGATAATTTAATTACCGTAATATTGCCCAGCCTCATAACAAAGGATTTTCTACTCTCTCGAGTCTATTATCTATTTACTCCCTCGACAAAAATCCATGCTAGCAGTATTTTTCAAATCTCAAATTTTTAAGATATAATCTCTACTTAATTTTTATATGGTTCTCAAAATTTTAGAACGAAAACACTCTTAAATCGGTGTTTTTGAGCGAGGGAGTAGATCTACATTGTGCTCCCATGGGAACATGGATTTTTTGAAAAAAGAGAGAGATAGCCCTGATATTAGCTTCGGTTTGAAGCTTTTCAACCAATAGGATGGTGGAAAGTCTTTCAAATTTAATTACCGTAATGTGTGAGAAGTCTTTACCATATTCTTATTACTGTAATACTTTCCCAGTCACTTTCACCCTCCTATTGGTTGAAAAGCTTCAAACTGAAGCTAATATCAAGGCAACCCTCTCTCTTTTCAAAAAATCCATGTTCCCATGAGAGCACGATGTAGATCTACTCCCTCTCTCAAAAACACCTATTTAAGAGTGTTTTTGTTCTAAAATTTTGAGAATCACATAAAAATTAAGTACAGATTATATCCTAAAAATTTGAAATTTGAAAAATACATCTAGCATGGATTTTTGTCGAGGGAGTAAATAGATAGTAGACTTGAGAGAGTAGAAAATCCTTTGTATTGAGGATTGGGCAATATTACGATAATTAAATTACCGTAATACTATTTTAAGGTATTATGGCATTTTAATTACCGTAATGAGTATTACGGTATTTAAATTACTGTAATGTTACGGTAATTAAATTACAGTAATACTACTCTACGGTATTACAGTATTTTAATTATTGTAATACTCCTTCAACGTATTACGATATTTAAATTACTGTAATGTTCATTACAATAAAAAAAACTACCGTAAAGGATATTTTTGTCTAAACAAAGCCAAAAATTGGAAAAAAAGGGTGTAGGCGAGGTTTTGAAAAGTTGGGTTTTTTTTTTTCGATTTTATTAAAATATAGGTATATTTGCGATAATTTCCCTAAATTATAATATATCAAAGGTGTATGGAGCCTTGAGGGGGCCATTCCACATGATTTTTAGTAATTGAAAGAGAGAAAAGCTTAGGCTTTTGGAACCCTGCCTTGGGTGTGGAGAAGAAACCCTAAGTTTCTTTGAATTGTGTTTGTGTTTAGCTTGTTCCATGCTGATTTTACTGCTTCCTCAAATTTTCTCTACATCAATAAGATTTAGAATTTTGTTTCTATCCGATTTTTAGGTTTTTTATGATGATAGGTGAACTTTTCTTATTTCATGCCTTGAATTTTATTTTATTTTTCCTTTTTTTACTTTTCCGAAATGGTTCAAGGTATCAAACAAAATAATCCATCTTTTTCTATAGAATTTTTCCATCTTTTATGGACTTTTAATGATTCCTATTACTTGTTTTAGTTTTTTCTATTTTGAATTAATTTTAATAATTATTTGCATTTTCTTTTTTGGGAATTTATGGCCCTATTTTGGTGTTGTCCAGGACTCGGACTCGGCCAACTAACTCAGCTCAGGCCATGGCCGAGCCTAAGGCCTAAGTCAAGTTTCAAAACATTGATTCATGTAAAGAATTACTAGCACACAGCATTAGACATGGGCGTATAGCATGCAAAGTTTCAGTTTTTAATAATCATGAAACCAAAGCAACTCGGTCTCCAAACGGTATTAAGTAGCCCCAAAGCATATCATCCATTACCCATGAAATTTAAACAATGGGCAATAGAAACAAATTCTACCAAAAACCTCCTTGCAGCTAGCTCCCTTATCAGATAACTACACCCAGATTTCAATATAACAGGTGACATTAAAGGGCACAGATCATCACATAATCAGCATCTTTAACCGACTTCTATGATGGTTTATTCCAGGAAGAGCATATTTTAAAGCAACTCATACTTTTAATTAGAAACATGAGAGGTCTAATCATATAACCATCCCGAAATTCATAAAAAATATTAAAAGCTTTAAAATTTGGAACTAACAACATGTTGAATGTCAACATGTAAACTTCAACAGAAATGGCAAGGCCAATGTTTCACTCACCTGATTTTTCCTAACACTGAAAATATTGTGTGGGTGACAAGCATCGAAGCTTTGGACGATACTCGTGGTTCTGCAAACCAACGAGAAGGGACACCTTCCAAAATGAGTGTATCTGGTTGCTGTCTCATGCTACGTGAATAATAACCTGAATATGCATATTGAGCCACATATATTATAAGCTGAGTATTCACTGACTTCAACCAATAATAGAGAAGATTGTGTTATTTTATTTTCTATTTAGAATACTCACACATTATTATCAGTAAGCAAAAGCAAATAAAGCTCAGATAACAATTTGCAAGCACAAGTTTCCTTTCCAAAATTTTTCCTGAAGATTTTACCTTTCAATGTTTACCATGCCAGTTTTGTACAAATCGCAAAATGTTGGCTACAAGAGTAATAAAGGCATGCCTTGAAAAAGATAGCTTACAATTTGTATAACAACTATCATTTTCTACTTCTAATTCATGAGTGTAAAAATCTTCAGTGGAAATAGAGAAGTGCAACAAAAACAAACACTTCTAAAATAAAATAAAATAAAAACATATATAGGGTAAAAAAACCAGAAAACAAGCTTAAGAAAGCAAATGAAAAGACTACAAAAACAATCGCCAAATTTTGAAGAAAATCTGAAAAAAACAAAGAGAGAAAAAAATGGATCTCTATAATCAAATACATTCCGAAGAGAATGGTGAATGGATATCTCCCCATTCACCAATGCTCGACAAAATGAATTTCTAATTCACAAACATCTGCAGCAATCAAATAGCTCGAACATAATGTAAACATACTAAACCCTAAACCAACTATTCAATATCAATCCATCACATTGTAAGCAAATACCCATCCAAACTAATTAATTCATCGACAATTGCAGATATAAAAATCCGCAACACACAGAAACATTACTTAACAAATCATATTATCATACAGACCTCTGTTTTCATTTCTATAAAACTCCTCCCACTCCTTCTTCATTCTCTCAAAATGATCGGATACAGGCACTGAAACACTCATCCTAAACTTCACACCTTCCAAATTCAATTCAATGCCATCAAGTTTATAAGAAACCTCACTCTTCCACTCGTTATACTTCTTCGCCGAACCCTCATTATCGGTAGCCAATAGCTTCTTAAAAGGAGAGAGATCATATATATAGAGAGTTGCAGAAGCCACAGGATCATCCCTCTTTCTCTTCTTAAGGTCCTTGCATTTCTCTAAGTGAAGGTCCTCTTCTGGTACAGTGATGGACATGGAGGTCTTGAGGAAAGAAAGGAGAGAGAGTTTGAGTTGCCATTCGTCAATGGGTTTTACTGAGGGGTCAGAGCGATAGAAGGTGAGGAGGAGCTTGATCCTTGGGATGAGAGAGAGGGCATTGCAGAGATCTAGGGTTTCAGTAGGGGGAAGAGAGTAAAGAGACTTGAGAGATGAAGAACTCATGGCGAAGGGTTTCGAATGCTTGCAGTGGAGAGGGCCCTAGAGATATTCGAACATGTGGGGTCAAAACGGGCCGGGCCACCCCTGTACAGGATAAAAGGTCCGGGTGATAATCAGTAGCATTTGTTTGGTACAAGCCTACAAGGAATACCAACCCAAATAAAACTAGCCTACTAGGAAAGAGGGAAACTTAGGCCGGTAAAAAGTTCATATAAAGCTGAGGCTCTAAACAATCAAACTAGAGCCCACCTCAAAAATTTCATTAGAAGAGGTTGTTTTCATGCCCAAATATCTTCAATTTGATCATCACCACATTAAGATGCATGGATATGAGAAAAAAATAGATTTTAAACTTTGGAAATTGTACATGTTTTAACGTATTTTTTTACCTTCAATTTTCAAGATTTTCAAGTTTTTATAGATCTGCTCAATCTACACTATTTTTAAAGCTTTAAATTTTATAACTAAATATCAAAATATATTTTAAAATGATCACAAATATTTTCAATATTGAAACCACATTTCTCGACATTATTTGAAGGTGCGTTTTATGTTGATTGTTTAGAGCCTCGGCTCTATACAAATTGCACCATTCATTATATGTTTTGGGAAAGAATAGAATGAGGCCATTTACCTTTGGTATAGGTGGTCACATTAATCTTCACCATTAGATGTGAAATTGGGTAGCTATCATTATTCCATTAACCAAGCTCAAACTTCAAAAAAAAAAATTATTCAAACTTTGTGACACATCCAAGCTATCAAAGTTCACATCGGATGATCGTAAGTAATTGTGATCACCTTGAATCAAAAGTAAATAGTCTCATCGCATATAATCCCATATGTTTTATTGATGAGATGTTGAAATACATCTTTTAAAAAACTTTTTAGGAAGGAAGACATATACCGTCGCTCTAAAATTACTATCCCAAATAACCTATTGTTTTTATAAAAAGCCCATTGAACCCCCAAGTTCAACAAAAAATGATATATTTAACTCACCGTGTTAGGAAAATTATGAGACTACACACATCTACTCTTGTGAGGTCATCATTATCATTATCATAGCATTTTTCCAACTATTTGGGGTCAGCTATGATAATTCTAATCTATCATTACACTCTATCAATGGTCATATCCTCAGTGAAGTTATAAATCCCTGTATCTTTTCTCAACATATCTTTTTGGGCCTATTTATTACTCTTTTTCAGCCTTCTACTTGAACTAGCTCACACCTCCTAATAGGTGTTGTACTGAATGCGCGCTATATGTGGCCAGCCCATCCAAGTTTACTTTCTCTTATCTGTTCGCATGTTGGAGTCATATCTAAATTCTCTTGAACATATTCATTTCAAATTCTATCTCCATCTTGTCTTGTCATTCTTCTATCTCAACATCCTTATCTGAGCTATACTCATCCTATAAGCATGTTGTTTCTTGACCGCCCAACATTCCACCCCACAAAGTAAAGTTGGTCTCATAGCTATCCTATATAACTTGCCTTTCAGTTTCATTGTATGCGGCGATTACATAAAACTTCAGTTGCACATTTCACTCTACTGGTCCAGCTCTAGTTCTATGTAATACATCTTTCTGATTCTCTCTTTTTTCTGAATTATCAATCCAAGATACTGAAAGTACGTTGTTTTTTTATATATATTAGCCATTAATCGTAACTACTACCTAGTCACTACTCTTATTATTGCTAAACTTGCATTCTATATACTCTGTCTTAGTTTGGCTAATTTTAAAACCTTTAGTTTCTAAAGCATCCCTCCAAAGTCCTAATTTTGTATTGATATCTCTTTGGGTCTCATTGATCAAAACTATGCCGTCCGCGAACAGCATAAACCACGTTACCGTTGCGAGGTATTAATAGTAAATTTGTATAGAGCGTCCGCGAGGTATTACCGTCCGCGAACAGCATACACCACGTCCAATCCACCAGGCCTTCTAATCTTTATCAGCTACCTTTGTATAGGGCGCACAAGCGTTATTTTTAAGAATATTGCCAGACTATATCCAGGTTGGAACTCAAATATTTCTTATGTGCTCTTTCCCATCTTTTTATTTTTTATACCAGTTGGGATTTTCTTAAAATTACTTATCGTTCTTTTCAAGTGAATGGTGGAACTTACATGGTACTGATGCACCCCACTTAAAAACCACAATGATCAAGGTGCTCAGCCAAACTTGTTCTGTAGTACATTACATAGTGGATGCATATCCTTAAGATTGACATGTTAACTTTAGATTGGATTCACTAATTGTTCTATGTAAACTACATTTTCAACCTTCGTTGAAAAGGGAAGCTATTGAGTAGAATCTGATAAACGTTTAACATATATTTATAGAGGATCCAGTTGAGGAGTGCGTGGTGGAGGAGGATGAGTCATTGCTCAATATGGAAGTTGCAAGACAAAATGAGGGAGAGCATGATCACCATGATAATGATGACGACGATAATGATGATGATGATGATTAGGGGCTATCCAACAAGATGTAAGAGCTCACACAAAGGAGGATCAGCCAACCAGTACTAGACGGGGTGCGAGCAAGTTGGGTGGATCAGCCTCGGGGACTTCGGGTTAGGAGGAGGGTTTACCATTGCGGATTTCTTCATGTACCTATGGGGTTGATATAGTTAGCTTCGTTTCCAAGATCCCGAACCAGCAAACTTGTTCCCTCAGTCGCTCAGCAATACATTAGTGATCAAGATGATAATGGTCAGTATGATCTAAGAGTCATCTCGTCATTTATTTTGGTTTTAGATTGTATGTTTTGACCTATTTAATAACATTTTAAATTATATGGTTAGAGTAATGATCTTATGAGACCCTCTCACACCTGTGTCTAGGACCTCAAAAGATCACCATTAAATTTAACTCAGATCTCTAGAAAAATCAAGTCTCACACCCATGTGATAACTTTTTTAGAGATCTGTGCCATATTTAATGGTGATCCTTTAGAGTCTTACACACATAAGTGTGGGTCATTACTCATATGATTAATACTATAGATGTTGTTATTGGAAGTTTTTATATTTTAGATTGTTAAATGAACGTTTGACACTCAAACAAGAACTAGACTCTCAATATTTGGTGCTTTCTAGTTCATCTTTTCATAGACAAACAGATAACTTTCTAAAATATTTTCACTATTATTTCTGTTCTTTTTTTAGCTAGGTCCATGTGGCAAAGGTAACCCTGATTACCGATGTAGATCCATCCGGCCCGGTCGATGGCAAATTGAACAGGCCCATCCGATTCTTAAAACATTGGTTTTGACCAATAGGTGAAAAATATTTTGAGAATTTTATGTACAAGCCCAAATTTGGGTATTAAAAAATGGTCTATATTTTTTGACATTTTACTGCAAGGTGTCAAATTTTTCAGATTTTTTTACACTTTAAAGTATCAAATTTGCTAGATTTGTTATTATTTACCACGGATCCCAAAGGACTTTAAAACTGCCCAAACAAAACACTGAACGGTTGGGTTCCAAAGTGCAACTTTCGGACCATTACGCTCGACACACATGGACACATACACTTGCAAATGCACCACAGCAAAGAACAAACACCTCAAACCAACTTACACTAGGGCCTTAAAGAAGAACCATTTCTGAGCTATAATCCACAAGAGCACATTACATGCACAAGAGAAGCAAGCTAAGTGTACGCTACTAAGACACGCATTATGTGAAGTGAAATCCATTTTTTTTTGTCCATATTATCTCAAAGTCAAGATGATCGGATTTAAGGGATTTTCAATATTGATACTTTTTCTAATGAACATTTGAGGTGCGCCTTGCTTTGATTGTTTAGAGCCTCAGCCTTATACAAACCACACCCTTATATGAATAATCTATTCAAACAAGAATCAATACACAAGGCACATGCAATCACCCACACAAGCCACAAAAATTAAGCAAAAGACTCTAGGCAAATATATGCAACCTTAATACTCAAAAATGCCTACATGTTATTAATTTTCATTCTTCACAAGAGATAGTAATCCCCCTCAAAGGGGTCCATCCACTTTTACACCCTTTCCCCTTCATGTGGAAAGCACCCCTGTTTCAGCTGGCGAAAAGAAAAGAATGAGAAAAAAAATAAATCTAAAAAAATACAAAATAGCATAAAAGAGAAGCCTAGCCCAAAACCCATGCCCCATCTCTACAAATCCTAATCCCAATATCATTGGCTAATTTACAACTAAGAGACCCCAGGCATCCAGCCTTCAGTGTGCAGCCATGCACATAAAGATGCACGCATCCACAGAGAAACCATGATACATCATAGAAATTCCTACCTGTCCACTATAGAGGCTGATATTCTCACTTAGAGACTCTACTTGTTCAGTACAAAGTGCTAGAAAACCGGAAATTTCTTAGTTCTCCAGCCACCGCAATAGGTGATTTCACTGGACACAAGTGCTCAAGGGTACATTATACATACATCAAACATAGGGTAGCAGTCATTTCATTTTGGTTGAGATTGAGAGAGAGAGAGACTGCAGTACAGTCATATTCAGAGTAAAGGAAATTAAAAACAAAAACAAAAGACAGGTCCATGGGCTTTTTCCACCAAATGAGGTCGAATCAGAAGTTAGGGGTGGGGAGCATGGGCAGCACAAACTCTAAGAATGAAATTGGAGGCCCTACTGAGCCAATGCTAGGCACTCCATCATCTTTTATCTTGTAATGGGCACCCACCAAGCCTTACTGCCAAAGGAAAACATTCAAGTTCACCTAGTCAACTCACCCACCTTCGCTTCCTTGCAGGCCTCTCTTGTTTGATTTCTACATGCTCACTTTGGCTGGCCGCCTCACTTAGAGACTCTACTTGTTCAGTACAAAGTGCTAGAAAACCGGAAATTTCTTAGTTCTCCAGCCACCGCAATAGGTGATTTCACTGGACACAAGTGCTCAATGGTACATTATACATACATCAAACATAGGGTAGCAGTCATTTCATTTTGGTTGAGATTGAGAGAGAGAGAGACTGCAGTACAGTCATATTCAGAGTAAAGGAAATTAAAAACAAAAACAAAAGACAGGTCCATGGGCTTTTTCCCCCACCAAATGAGGTCGAATCAGAAGTTAGGGGTGGGGAGCATGGGCAGCACAAACTCTAAGAATGAAATTGGAGGCCCTAGTGAGCCAATGCTAGGCACTCCATCATCTTTTATCTTGTAATGAGCACCCACCAAGCCTTACTGCCAAAGGAAAACATTCAAGTTCACCTAGTCAACTCACCCACCTTCGCTTCCTTGCAGGCCTCTCTTGTTTGATTTCTACATGCTCACTTTGGCTGGCCGCCTCACTCTCAACCCTCCGACTTGACTCCTTCTCTCCGGGCATTGGCAGCTTGAATCGTTCGCTCCTCTTCTTCAACTTCTCAACAGTCTCAAGATGTCGGTCTTCTCCATTTCGATCTGCGTCTACAACCAGCCAATCATCATTGGATGTGCCTTTCATCTCGAAACCAATACTATTTTCTTCCTCACCCAAGGATTGAAGCTTCTCATTCTCTCTCTTCACATCTTGCTCATCCTCTCTCTCAAGATCTTCTTGGTCGAAAACCAATGCCTCAATTTTTTCAGGCTCGCTTGACTCAGACTCGCGGGTTGCCTTTGGTTGAGGATTACCTTCTCTATCCTTGTGACTTGTCCAGCGTTCGAGCTTTGAACGACCCCTCCTCGAGCTTTCATCATCAGATACACCTTCCTCTGAGGGTTTTGGAGGCTTTGCAGATTGTCGAACATGACTATCATGATCGCTAGACTTCTTTGAGGTAGATGAGTACCTTGGGTGGTTACGGTCTCGAGGTTCTCCTCGCCCTGTAAAGGCATTGCTAGTTGCTTGGTAGGGCA